>NC_050445.1:86886542-87186542 GCF_903995425.1 Onychomys torridus | reverse complement strand
GACCCCTTGCTCCTCTTGCATCCACTTCCAGATTGCTCAGATTACAGTTTTGGTGCTGGGGATTGAACTCGGGGCTTCATGCATGCTAAGCAAACACTCTACCAACTGAGCCACATCCCGTCCCACAGATATGTGTGATCCTAAGTGCTTTGAATTTCAGAATGAAGTAGTGGAGAATTTTCTTCCCTTTCGCATAGACGGAGTTCTCAAATGCAGAGTTCTAGTGCTTGCATCAGTGCTCCTCCGAGACACGAAGCCTTTGTGACTCAAGGTGGTAGTGCTTCTGTTTGTCTTGCCCTTTTGACTAGCCCCCACCCAACTCTGGAGATGGAACCCAGAGCCTCAGGCATGCTAAGCAAAAGCAGGCACTCCTCTACAGAGTTATAGCCCAGCTCCTATCTTTTGCTTAATAGCAGCTTTCCAGCTGCAGGCAGCTTCATACTAAGTGGCCTGTTTTTCAGCTCACTATGTAGGGTGAATCTTACACATGTATCTAAATTGGAAGCAACACTGTTGTCTGGTGTGCACCATCTGCGTTTCCAGAGAGCAAAGCACACCAACTGATTCATAAATAGTTCTGCAGACCTTGCGGAACTCTGGGGTGACTTAAAGTCCTTGGAAAATGGGTTCTGCCTTCTTGGCATGCTTTTGCTTTCTTTATCTCTCTCTACACGCACTTCCCTTTCCGTCTCAAGTCCAGTTTTACTATCACTTCAGGCTCGTTTGTCGGCAGTGTTTCTGTGAGCAAGGGGGACAATGTCCTTCTCATTCTTCCTTTTTGCTTAAGTGGGCCACATTGCTCAGTAAAACATTTCTCAGCAATTCTGCAAGACTTTAAAAAAAAAATCACATCTGTGCAGTGAGGGATTTGGATCAGGATTTTTATTAGTGTATTTTACAGATAGGTGAGTGTTCTAAGGTAACCTAGTGATGGGTGGAGCCATAGATTCCAGATGGGCTCAGAAGACACTTTCTATATAGTCATCTGAAGAACTTGTGAGGTAAAGAAAAACTTATCACATAATTTCTAGAAGCTTTTTCATAGCATCTTGCATGCCTGTTTACATCTTCCTTAAGTGGACTGAGTTAAAGCGAGTTAGCTTCTAAACATCCTGCCTGTTGGGTGTCTACTGGGGAAGAACAGGGTACATGAGTTCCATGAAGATCCCTGCCAACAAGACACATGATTTTCCGGCAGTATGACTGTCATTCTGTTTGTATAAGTGGCATGTATGTAGGTGAGCAATATGGTTGGCTTCCCTGGTGTTACCCTATCCTTTGCTGGTTCTCTAGCTTCTCCCTTATAAACCTATAGGTGGACTTTTCTGTCCCACCATCCAGTTCCCAAATAACTATACAGAGACTTATTACTAATTGTAAATGCCAAGCCAATAGCTCAGGCTTGTTACTAGCTAACTCTTACATTTTAAATTAACCCCTATTCCTTATCTACGCTATGCCACATGGCTTGGTACCTTTTCTCAGTGTGGCAAGTTCATCTCCTGCTTCCTCTGCATTTCCTCATGACTCCCAAGACCTTTCTTCCCTTTCTTTGCATTCTCTTTTTTGTCTGCCAGTCTGCCTAACCTCTACCTGTCCAGCTATTGGCCAGTCAGCTTCTTTACTAAACCAGTCACAGTGACATATATTCACACAGTGTAAAGGAATATTCCACACTCCCCTCTCAGTCAAAGAAGTCCTTGCTAACTTCCCAGTCAAGTTCTTCATATGAGCCGCTCTATTCAGTCACTCCAGAATCCAGTGCATAAAAGCCTGTAGGTTGTCTGGGGACAGTACTATAGGATTGTATTGTTCACAGTTGAGTTTTTTGTTAGCAAAAGCCTTAAGTTAGTGATTCTCAACTATGGTTCATGACCCCTTTGAGGGTCAAATGACCCTTTCACAGTGGGGACCTAAGACCACTGGAAAACAGATATTTACATTATTATTCATAACAGCAAAATTACAGTTATGAAAAAGCAACAAAAATAATTTTATGGCTGAGGGTCACTACAACATGAGGAACTGTGTCGAAAGGTCGCAGCATTAGGAAGGTTGAGAGCCACTGCCTTAAGTTAACCAACACTGGTACTTCCACAGTGGGTTCTGAGGACCTGGGCCGTTAAGATGTTACTTCACAGAGCTGAGCACTGTGACTGTCTCCTTTTGGTACCCAGCACCTGGCCAAAGCCATCAGTCTTCTAAATCGTTTAAGGCCACTTCTGGTGTTGAGGATTTGGAACATTTTGGTTTTTCGAGACAGGGTTTCTCTGTGTAGCTTTGCGCCTTTCCTGGAACTCACTTTGGAGACCAGGCTGTCCTCAAACTCACAGAGATCTGCCTGGCTCTGCCTCCCGAGTGCTGGGATTAAAGGCGTGCACCACCACCACCCAGCTACTTTTTAATTATAGAAATAATAACTCATTTATCATGAGGTCAGACATTGCGGAAGCATGTCAAGTTTTCTTTTAGTCTCTTCTGCGCCCTCCAATTTCATTGTCTCCCTAGTGGGGGAAGCAGTTAGCATATGTGTAAGTCCCTTCAAGACTTTTTGTCTGAATAAATATAAATATATCCTTAAGCAAAAATTTATCAGCATTTGTATAAAGATCTCTGTGCATATCCTTTGTATAAAGATTTATTTATATCATTGTATAAAATATGCTCTGAGATTACAAGGGCATCGTTCCATGTCCTTTGTCGAGTAGTAGCAGCATTTTTCCATTGAATGGATTTCCTGCATGTGTTCATCTCTTTTCACCCATCCTTCATTTGTTTCTGATTCTGAGCTAGCTACTGGATGCTATAAACATCTTTTCCATATGCAGTATTCTCCCTATATCTATGGGGGATTACTGCCAAGGTCCACTCTGGACATCCAAATCCTTAGATGCTCAAGTCCTCTGTGTTAAGTGGTCTAGAATTGCATGTGACCATGCATATCCTGCTAGATGCTTTGAAACTACCTCTAGGTTGCTTACATACCCCAGTACATGCAAACAGTTGTTAACACTACAGTGGCAAAGAGAAAAGGTCTGTATATACTCAATAAAGACACAGTTACTTTTCTGAATATTTATTTATCTATCTATCTATCTATCTATCTATCTATCTATCTATCTATTTATTTATTATGTATACAGAAGAGGGCGCCAGATCTCATTGCAGATGGCTGTGAACCACCATGTGGGTGCTGGGAATTGAACTCAGGACCTCTGGAAGAGCAGTGAGTGCTCTTAACCTCTGAGCCATCTCTCCAGCCCCCTCTGAATATTTTCTACCAGTGTGAGTGAACCATCAGATCCAGAGGGCTGATTGTGTCCTTCTCTTCACACACTCACCCTTATAACTCTTGTGGGCAGAGTCCTATAGTAGTGTGTCTGAGGCTCTGGGCATGTTCACATTTGAGACCCTAGCAGGAGGATTTTCTGGTTTGTTTTGTTTTGTTTTGTGCCCTTGAGGAACACCCAAGTATTCTTCAGTGTGATGTAGGAAGCTGCCCCTCCCACCACTGTGCTAGATAATTTGAATTTGTTTCTAGATGTGGTTATACTCAAGTAATTCACAAGTTCCCTGGGAAGAGGCCAGTCAGAATCACTCTACTTTATTATTAAAATTCCTTTCAGATGTACCTTATTTTATCTATTATATGAGTATTTTGTCTCAAAAACCTGTATAAAATTACTTCTTTTAATTGCTCTTTATTTATTATTGAGCAACAGCAGAGCAGTTTGATTGTAGATGGTCTTGAAGGGCTTTAGTGGACTGTTGCTGGAGAAATCACTTCTGTGTCACAATATCTAGCAATTCTCCATACTTTGAAATATTTACAATAGAGGAAGCATAAACATTTCAAAATCTTCAAAAAGAAAAAAATTCCATAAATATAGAGAGACATAGCATAATGGACAAGTGATTACAGACTTTGGAGTCCCATGACTTGATCTTTTCCATCCCTTGGCTGAGTTCCTCAGTCTAAGTCACACCATTTTGCAATGGACCGAGCCCTTCCCTTTGCCCGATAGAGCTCATAATTAACTTCTGTCTTCTAGGAAGGAGACACATTTGGTAAATTCACTAGGACAGGTTCCCACTGAAAAGCAGCTGTCCTGGAGTAGATGAGCATGAAGTCTGAGTGGGTCACACACAGACTGGGTATGACCACAGCCCTGGAACTCACTAGCTCCACAATTTGGGCAAACTATTTGAATTTATATACGGTTTCCTCGTGTATAAAATAAGGCTGAGGACATCAGCTCACCCATTAGAGTTGCAGGGTTGTTTGCTGAATTAACAGTCTATAGTGCTTAGAACAATGCCTGGGACATGGGAAGCATCCCAGATACTGCTAGTATTATATGTTGTATAAATGTGGTGTTACTAGTGACATTATTAATGTGAATGGGGTATTGTCATGTCATTCATTATTCAATGGGGAGAATATTCACTTAGTGTTTAAGCTTTTAAGCCATTTGCTTTGAAATTTCTTTCCAAATGCAATCTACTTACTATGATGGATTTTGCTCAGTGAGCATATTATTGTGTGTATAAATGATGTCATATGTATGTGTCCTCTTAAGTATCCTCTGGTGACACTAACTTGTTTCTGCCTTCAGAGCTCTTATGGATATGGTGACCTGTTCTCTGATACCTGGAAAGCATTTACTGATTATGACGTCATACATTTGAAAGCCTATGATTCCAAAAAGGTACTGGGAACCTATTGAAATGTCTTTAAGTAACTGTCATGTCCAAGAGACTCATATAATAAATATTTAATTTGAATTTCTCTTGGCTGTTACCATTGATTTCTGGCTTCTCTTTTTTATTATCATTATAGCTAGACTTCTTGGAAATAAACCTTCAACCCTTCTTTCTGTAAACTTTGTGAAAATATGAATTTTATTTTCTTTGACATAGTTTGCTAGTTAGACTATTTTGGTAGAAGATGGAAAAGAGTTAGAATTTACTTTCTAAAATGAGGACTGCTATTTTGGTGTGAAGGGTGCACACTTACCATAGTATCCTGTGAAGGGTGCACACTTACCATGCTGTCTTCTAAACTGTCTTCCTTCTTAGGTTTGCTTTAAAGAAGCCGTGTTTTCATTGCTCCCCCGCATGCGGTATGGGCTGTTCTATAACACGCCTCTGGTAAGCATCTCAGATGACCGTTCTACGTTTTCAGAGATCATCTGAAATCCCTGGGCAGGAGCATTCACTGTAACGTGACCTGCTTTTGTTTCAGATCTCTGGCTGTCAGAATACTGGGTTATTCAGAGCCTTCTCCGAGCATGTGTTGCATAGACTGAACATCACTCAGGAGGGACCCAAGGTAATGGATGTGTTATGGGTTCTGAGGAGGCTTGGTTATTCATCTCTAATGAATGCCACCTTTGGAGAGAAACATAACCAAGAGGCAGTGTTTGCTATGATACTACCCACCAGTCTATTCTCTACTTCTCTGGTATTTGCCACTATTCTGTTGTATACATTTAGCTTCTGCATCTGAGGGAGAGCATGCAGTATTTGTCTTTGTGTACCTGACTCACATTAACATAATGCCTTGCATTTCCCTCCATGCTGCAATGAATGACAGGTTTATCCCTTTGTATAGTTGAGTAACATTCCTGAGATAATGGTTAAGAAGTCAGGCTAATAGTCACCATCCCCCAAATGTCTTCAGTGACTTTCCCCTCTCTGGGAAATTGCTTTTGAGATTTGGGGTTCATTTTATTATTATTATTATTATTATTATTATTTACCTGAGCATGTCTAATATTATTCTAACTTTTCATTTTGATCACAGGATGGGAAAGTTCGAGTTACCGTTCTTGCACGCAGCACAGAATACCGGAAAATACTGAACCAAAATGAGGTTAGTGTTTTGGTACGAACTTTTAATATTATCATAATGACTCTGCCTTCCATGGCTAATGTACTATGTTTTTTTGTATTGCATTAAACATCTTTATTTGAAATGATTGGTTTTTAGAGATACATAATGGTCGATGCTTACTGCAACTACTGTTGTTAGCGTCTCCAAACTCCCATCCCATCCAGATCTGCTTTATTGTAAATGTACACCTGCACCAGCTCAAAACCAAAGCGAAACAAAACTGTGAGTCCTGTCTGAGCTGCAGCAGGAGGCTGAACATTCTTCCTCCAGGCAAACTAGTAACAACATGCAAGCATGCCTTTTAGGAGATGATTGATGTCATTTGGTATTTCTGTAGCATCCGACAACACATACAATTGGAAGAGATTCCATCCATTTGAATGGCTGAACATCTTGGAAACTGCCCCTGGGCATCCACTTCAATTTAGCAAGCACAAGATCATAAATAGCATCCCGTCTCATACTGGGCACATAATCAAGGGAGCCTGGACCTAAGACTGTTCTTCATTGTTGTTCCACTGTGAACCAAGAAGCGGTTGAGTGTGCCTGTGAGCTCGGGCCATCAGGAAAGGGTAGGTCAGGGAACATCATGGAGCCAGTGAGAAGGAAGTTCAGGGAAGGTGCAGTGCCAGCACCTGCTGTGATGCTGGCCTGATACTTTCAGACTCTATGGGCAGATTGCACAAATGTTTTGAGGTGAGATTAGTAATTCAGCTCCAATGGCAAGCCCAAGAGTACCCAGCATGCTGCTCTTCCTCTAAGACAGGTTATGGATTCCAAAGGGTATGCATGACTGGGGCAACAGTACATTGACCACACTGATTAGTTAGAAGAGAAGAAGACTCAGGCGTGTGTGTGTGTGTGTGTGTGTGTGTGTGTGTGTGTGTGTATGTGTGTGTGTGTGTCCCAGGCTGACCTTGAATCCATTATGTAGGCTTGGCTGGTCTTGAACTCACAATCCTGCTTTCTCTGTCTCATGAGTGCTAGGAGTATAGCCTGGCTCCCAGGTGGTCTGGTTAAATGATGGTTACTGCAAACTTGCCCCAGCACAGGGTTTGTTGAGATAATCATGTGTGGTCGGAAATTAGAGGAAGGACCCATTCCAGGACTCTCAACCACTTGGAATTCCTTTGATGTGAGTCCACCTCATTAAAGGACTAAATTTCATGCTACCTTATTAATTCTCTCCTGGAAAAAAAAAAGGGGATTGTTTGTAGAGGGAAACATCCATCTTGTGACTACACGTGTGCTGTGCCATTGTGCATACATGTGTATAAAATGGAGTCACTAATTAGATTGCAGCTGATGATTCATATGCACTGCTTAAGAACAGTGTGTGGAAGAGCAAGATTCGGTTCCCCCTGCCTTCCTCTCTCCCCCTCTCTCTCCTTCTGTGCCAGGGATTGAGCCAAGGGCCTTCTTCATCTTGGACAGACTCCTTACACTGCTTCTACTTCCTGCCCAGATCAATTTTTTCTGTGACTGCTGATGTTATTATTGTTGTGTAGGACCACCTAGTAGAGATGGAAACTATCACAGTGTCAGGGTCAATGCTGTGAGGGATGTGTAGAACCAGGATGCTCTTTGATAGCGTATTCCTCATCCTCTATTACTTTCTGTCTGCCAGAATGATAGCCAAAGGTGATTTTAGAAATGACATAGAAATAGCAATTTTTTTTTTCTGCCAATACTTCAGTATTTCCAGAGGATGAGGCCTAAACTTGTTGTGGTTTGTTTGAAATGAGACATTGGATGGAAAGAGCCATCTCAGCATGGTGTCTGAAACATTGTGTATTAGTTTTTATGCAGCGCTGTGTTATTCATTAAGTGGCACTGTTTACTAGGCAAGAAAAGCCACGAGGCAGGACAAAACCCACTATAAGAGTTTATTAGGTGAAGGAGAAGAGAGGGGATGTGCTTAGGCCTATTGAAGATCATGCAGGGAGAGAGAGAAGGGATAGATGGAACCCACTTTTTATAGGTTCCCCCTGTACATACACATATGGGTTTACGAAGCTATGCCACACATGCACATAGATTGCATGATCATGCTGCATGCAAATTATGTGATCACAAAGCACATGGATTATATAGGACATAAGGCCCCGGGGTGACTAAGCTTCTTGCTTGGCTACTGGATGGCGAATGTTCAGTCATGTAATTGGGGGAGTGGCCAGGAATTTCAACATTGTGTCACCTCATCCTCAAAGCACCATGTTGCTCTGAAGTTATAGGGAAACAGGGCGATGAATTCAAGAGATAGGCTTAACATTTGAATTCAAATGAGGTCTAAAATAATAGAAATAAATGCACGCAAATTTTTATTTGCAAAAAATTAGTAAACTTTAGGAGTTGAGAAGATGCCCCAGTGGGTAAAGTGAGTGCCATATGAACCTGAAAACCTGAGTTTGACCCTCAGAACCCATATATACAAGATCCAGACATAGGGACTGGAGAGATGGTTCAGTGGGTAAGAGGGCTGATGTAAAAGCCAGGTATGGCTGTATGTGTCTATAACCCCAATGTTGGTGAACTGTAACATGCAGATGCCAGGAACTCACTTTCCAGCCAGCTGAGCCAAAACAGTGAGTTTCCGGTTCAGTGAGAGATCCTGTCTCAGAATGTTAAAGAGGAGAAGGACCTAGAAAAATGGCTCAGTTGATAAAGTACCTGCTATGCAGGCATAAGGACCTGAGTCTGGATCCCCAGAACCCATGAACAAAAGCCAAGAGTGGTGGTATTCTCCACCATGGCACCCGGAGGAGGGGTGAGCAGCAGAGACAGGTTGGTGCCCAAAGATCACTGACTGACCAGTCAAAATTGGTGAGACAGGGAGAGAACCTGTCTCAGGAAATAGAGTTGAAGAATCATGAAGGAACAACACCTGTTTTTGCCCTTGGGCCTCCAAATACGTACACACCTGCAGGTACACGTTCACACATCCACACTGACATGTATGACACACACATACACACACCACACAAGTTAAAACAGCGATGTAGAAAGTGATGGAGGAAGGCATTGATGTCATCTGACTTCTGTTACGTGTGAAGACAGGTGAATGCACTTTCATATGTTCATACACACACACACACACACACACACACAGCAGGTATGGTTGGCTCCAGGGCAAATGATGTGAATAGTGCTCTGTACACATGGGCACTATATGAACACAGAACACAGACACAAATGAAACAAATTTTAATTAAAAAACAACTGTAGGATTTATAAAGGAAAGCAGAAAAGAATAATTCTGCATGTTCTTCCTTTTTTTTTTTCCAGCTGGTAAATGCACTGAAAACAGTCTCCACATTTGAAGTCCAGATTGTTGATTACAAATACAGGTAAGCCTCGGCCCGGGCAGATGCTCTCAGCTCTGGATGGAGCCACTCATCGGTAGGCACTCTTGGCCCCTGCAGACCAAGAACTGACACTCAGACACTATCATTAAGCAAAATGGGAGTGACAGGGGACTCAGGTTCAGGAGGGCTGCTGAGGTTTCTGAGGTCTCCTGTTCAGGTACAATCTTATTTTTCTGGAGAAATAATGAATCCAGATTTTCACTTGACATTTCTGAAAAAAAATTTTTTTTTTCAGCGACAGAGTTTCTCTGTGTAGTTTTGGTCCTGGATCTTGCTCTGTAGACTAGGCTGGCTTCGAACTTACAGAGATCTGCCTGGCTCTGCCTCCCGAGTGCTGGGAGTGCCATCGCCCAACCAAAATTTCTGAATTTTTAAAAGTTAGCAGCTAGTATTAAATTTTAACATGCACATACATATATCCATATATATAGATATGTGCACATATACACCTATACAAATATTTATATAGTCTATACATATGGCTTAATTTATTCTCTTAGCTAATGGATTCCAACTTTGAAGACCATTAATTTAAAAAAAGACTTATAAAGTATTTATATTTCTTCTTAAATTCTGGTAGAGCCAAAAGGCTTAGAAAGAGAGCATGTTTCTCAGTGCTGTACAGTGAGTGATCCCTGTTGGTTTGAGAACAGTCACATTGTAAATGGCAGTGTGTCCTCCAGGGAGGAAAACATGTAGCAGTGTAAGAAAGATTAGAAGGGGCTGGAGACATGCTCAGCGGTGAGGAGCACTTGTTGCTCTTGCAGAAAACCTGGGCTTGGTTCCCAGCATCCACATGGGGGTGAACCAGCTGTTTCATCCAATTCCAAAGGTTCCAATGCCCCTTTTTGACCTTGGGGGGGGTCACCAAACACACATGGTGCACAGACATATGTGCAGACCAAACACACACATTAAAAAAAAATGAATAAATCTAATTTTAAAAATTCAAAAAGAAAGCCCCAAAGAAAAGCCACAAAAAGTGAGGTTTTCTCTCTATTCCTCATCTTCCCATGATCACAATCCAAATGTATGACAGTTGATAGGCTTTTTTTTCCCTATAACACACACACACACACACACACACACACACACACACACACACACACACACACACCCTGCAGAGGGTACCTGCCATAGATGCACTTCCTGCAGCTACATAAGCTTGGGAGTGGAGTGCTGCGTGCACCTCGTTCATCAGCTCCTACTTCCTGAGGGGATGCATCCTTAAGGATATGCCTGTGCGCTGGCCACTGGGCTTCAAAGCTGAGGTCCAGGTATGGCGGAGAGTGTGCCTCTTGTGTCGAGGACCTCAGGACACAGAATGGAGAGGTGCGATGCCGTCAGACAGCACCTGCTGTTGTGTTCCACTGGCCTTTGCTTACCGTACACCGGTAGCAATGTTCTGAGGATGAAATGCTCCCCTCTTCTACACAGTACACTGGGCTGTGGTGCTGCCTTCTTCCATTGGCACACGAAGACATGGGTGGCCAAGATGGAGGCCTGGCATCAACCTGAAGGAGCCAGAGAGGCACCTCTGATGCTGGGCTGTTACCTGCTTTCTAGGCTGTCTGAACATTTTCCCGGTGAAGCAAGGAAAATAAATCCATACCCTGTCAGTCTACGGTGATCATTAATAAGTGATTAGTATTGGCATCTGTGACTTCCAGTCCAAGATGGTTCTCCAGCTGGCAAGTCCAAGGGGTTTACCTGGGTTTACCTGAGCAAACACATCTGTCTTACCTTCCTTTTCTACTGCTGTGGTAAAAACACCTTGGCCACAACAACTTAAGGAAGTAAAGTCTGTTTGGCTCATGATTCTGGCTCCAGTCCATCATTTCAGGGAATCCAGGTGTAGGGACTTGTAGCAGCTAGTCACATTGCATTCACAGTCTCGGAGCAGAGAGCAGTGAATTCATGCCTGTAGGCCAATGCACAGCTTACTTTCTTTCCTCTTTTCCTTCAGACCTGGGCCTGGCCATGAAATGGCACCACCCATATTCAGGGTGTGTCTTCCCACCACAATTAACCCAATTAAAAAAAACAAAAACAAAAAAACCCTCACAATCTACCTACGGGCCAACCCAACTAGACAGTTCTTCATGGAGATGCCCTTTCTGTGTGATTCCCACAATGGGTCAAATTAATCAGAATTAACTATCACACAGTCCTTACCTCGGCACCACTTCACATTCCCAGGCAAACTGAGACACCTTCTGGTGTGAGACACACAGAAAGATTGTCTTCCCTCCTGTTTCTTTGATTTGTTTTTGAATTTTTTAAAAAGCTGATTCAAGAAAGAATTTTCTTTTCCGTCTTAGATCTTTATCATTCTGGACTTTGGATACAGTGGGGCCAGGGGCACTTGTTCTTCTGTGATTATTCAGTCCCTCTTCTCCCATATTCCAGTTCTTATTCCTCTCTTCAGTACATTTCTGTGGACTAATTTTCAGCCGACATGTTTGCATCGGCTGGTGTTACAGGCATAGACCAAAGCCTGCTGGGCTCTGAGGGGGCAAGGTGGGAGGCTGGGGATGAGGTACGCAGTGACCCTTTATGGGTCATTGACATATACCTGTCTCTTTCAGTTTTATAATGGGTTTTAAAAAATATGTTATTTTCATGTGCATTTGTGTTTTTGCCATGTGTCTGGGGGTCCCCTGAAACTGGAGTTACAGACAAGTGTGCACTGCATGTGGGTGCTGGGAATTGAACTCGGATCCTCTGGAAGAAGAGTCAGCGCTCCTAACCCCTGAGCCATCTCTCCAGCCCCACAATGGGCTTTTGAGAGCAGGCTTCTTTGGCAGAAGGAAGCACACGTAGGCTGAATGCTACCAGTGTCTCCTTTGCTGTTACCTTTCCTATGTTCATCTCTGGATCCCCCCCCCCCCCCCCCCCCCCCCCCCCATGGTTTTCTATGCTCACACTCCACTGGTATCTTGACTTTAAAAGAACAACTGTGAAATCTTAGTCTCCTGCAAAGACAGACAATGCCTGGCTGCATCTAAGACCATCTTAGGTATGTGGCATCCAGGAACGTCACATCATTTATTCTCTTTTTAATGTTATTATTTTCTTTTATGTGTATGGGCGTTTTGCCTGTGTGTATGCCTGCATACTGCATGTGTGCTGTGACTGAGGGGCCCAGGAGAGGAGGGGTTTCTAATCCCCTCGCATTGAAGTTACAGATGGTTGTGAACTGCCGTGAGGTCGCTGAGAATTGAACTCAGACCCTCTGGAAGAGCAGCCAGTGCCCTGAACTGCTGAGCCATCTCTCCAGCACCTCCATTCTTGTTTATTAAAAGTTCTTTTATTACTTAATGGGAGTAGTTTTCAGCTTGGGCTATTCTGATAGCTCTTTAGTACTTGCTCATTTTCCTTTTCCAGGAAGAGGGAAGAGCAGGGCTTCCCGCTAGCTCTGCACTGCAGTATTATCTGCCCATTGGAATGGTACCTTTTATTTGAATTCTATCTATTTTTGTAATTATCTTGATATCATGTGTCATGACTTTTTTGGTTAATGTTCCCTTGAAACACAGAAATAAAATTTTGTGCTTAAAGTTAGGTTATCAAAGAATGAATTAAGTTATTGAATACTGGAGTGCACCTAACATCATCACAGCCCAGATGTGGAATGTGACACAAGTGTATAAATACTGTCCCAGTGGATCATGAACTGACTCACCCTTTGTCTCGCCTCTCTTGTGTTGTCCCACATTGCAGAGAACTTGCGTTTTTAGATCAGCTGAGGATCACACACAACACGGACATATTTATCGGCATGCATGGGGCTGGCCTTACACACTTACTTTTCCTTCCAGACTGGGCTGCTGTATTCGAGCTGTGAGTACAGATGGTAGCTTTCCATGGGGAGCTTACAAGGTGGGTTCTGAGCTAAGAGTTTCAATGTGGGCACTAGCTGGCCTCATAAACTCCCGCCAAGCTACATCATGGTGGTGTCTGGAAAGGAAAGCAACCTCAGGCTAACGGGTCTGAAATCTGCCAGTGCTCTTAGGAAGCAGACACTCCCTCCTTCCCAGGAGCCTCAGTACCATTCGCAAGATGTGAGTCTGTGGTTTCCCAAGTTCCCAGAGTTTCCCGGAGTTCACTACTGTGTGCCTCTGGCACTGTGAGCACTCCCCTCCCTGTGACCAGTATAATTACTATGCTGAAAGAGACCAGGGCGGGGATGGTGGGGATAGCAGAGGCACTGTCTGCAAAGGTGGATTGCTTACCCAGCATGTATGAGGCAGAGACGGGGAGTGGGGGGTGGATCCATAAGGAGACCGTTGAAGGAAAGGTTGACACAAACTTCCAATACTCTGCAGGACATTTTCGAGCTGTTAGCGAGGTGGGAGGTGGTTGGGACTTCTGTTTTCATTCATTTGCCCTAGAGGAAAAGAGGGCCGATAGAAGTAAGGAGAGAGGGCGGGGAATGCCAGTGAGATACTGGGGTCCACGGGACCTGGGGTGGGATTTTGCTTCCTTCATTAAGCAGCTGTTTAACCTTGAATGCGTCACCTCCCTAAGTCTATTTTCCACATATGTAAAGATAATATCTTATAAGATAGTCTCCAGCTCATAGGCAGGAGGACCTATTGAATAAGGTGCCCACTCCTGGACCTTACTCTATTCTTTAAAAATCAAGGCAAGGCTCTGAGAATACTCATTTAAATTGTTTTTGCCGTGCAGGGGATGATATCCAGGGCCTTATGCATGCTGCCACAGACCTCAGACCTATGTCTCCCAGCCCTGAGCATGCTTGTAAAATTATCTCTCTCTTGTTTGTTATTTACAAACCCTCCAGTAAGATCATATTTGGGGGATGGATTTCCCACCCTAGATTGTTACACATTGGGCAACCCCCTAGAAAAAAGCCTCATGTTGTGACACCCTTGTGTCCCTTAGGTACAACTGTGAAGATGAGCGCTGTTACTTAGACCTGGCCAGGCTCAGAGGCGTCCACTATATCACCTGGCAGAAGCCCAGCAAAGTGTTTCCTCAAGATAAGGTAACATTCAGTCAAATGGTTTGAAGTCCAGTTATTCAAATGAGAGCCATCACTTTGAGTGAGTCTCAGAGATACACTGTTATCTTGAATACTGAGGTGTATTTTATATTTGTAAATTGGAGAAAACCTCCATATTGTTAAAACAGCTTACATGAGATTATGTATAGCAGCCGTCAGCAAACTGTAGCTCTATGGTACAAATCTGGCCCACCAATTGTTTTTGTAAATAAAGTTTTATTGAGAGCAGCCACATTTGTCTGCATATTATCTAGGCTTGCTTGTGCATTTCCTTGGCAGAGCATCTGTGACTGAGAACAGATGGTTGACGGTGCTGAAAACATTATTGGGACCTCTGTGGGGAAAGCTTGCCAGTGTCTGTTGAACAGCATGAGTTAAAAGAGTTGCTTTAGCCTAAGTAAAATGATTTCGCTTCTGTAGAGAAGACATATCCTCAGTGACTTTGGGAATGTGTTCTGGTTTGTCTCTGCAGGGGCACCATCCAACTCTGGGCGAACACCCCAAGTTTACCAACTACTCTTTTGATGTAGAAGAATTCATGTACCTTGTCCTTCAAGCTGCAGAGCATGTACTGCGACATCCACAGTGGCCATTTAAAAAGAAACATGATGAACTGTAGAAATGTTTGTTTACAAGAAGAGAGCATTTAAACACTCTCACATCCAGACTCACAGTCAAAGGAACAAAACAACCTGCCATAGCCTCCTATAAGATGAACTATGACTTTTGGCTTTTGAATATAGCTCAGGATGGCCTTGAACTAATGATCCTCTGAGCCTCCTGAGTGCTCAGATTATAGGTGTGTACCTCCATGCCTGTCTACAGATTACTTTTTCTATATGAAAACATACGTTCAGGATATTTTGTCTTTAAGTCTTCCATGTGTTTATTGTGTCCTTGCTATTTGCCAATAGCAATAATATTTTTGCACTGAAAAAAGTTACTTTTATAGTTCAAAGCTGGGCAGGTGCCCATTGGTGTAACAGAGCTTTCCTGTTGGGATACCAAAGTTGTCAACTTAAGCAGCTTTAGAATTTATAAGTGTGTTTGTTAACTATAATATGATTGTAATTCCAGAGTGTTCCACCTTGTTGTTTATGTACTTGGATGAATTCAAAACTGATTTTGTATTTGCCATAGTCTGTTTATAAATATGGATATATATATATAAAATTAGGGCCTGGGGACGTGGCTGAGTGTAGAATGCTGGCCTTGCATGCATGGGGCCCTGGGTTCAATCCCTAGCAACACACATGCACCTCCACACACCAGCATAAGTCTGTGATTCTCAGGACCAAGCTATAAGAGTGTGTTATAGATCAGTGTCTAGTCGGCTCCAGGTTATGTACACCAAGAACCTGAATTAATCAAGCCGTTTTATTAATTTGTGTTCACAAATCTCATTCCAATCATGTTCTCCCCAAATGTAATGGCTGTGTTAATAAGAACCAGCCAGACCATTCTACAGTACCATCTCCGCAGACCCATCATCCATGTTGACTTGACATGAAGTGGTAGTTTGCATCAGGCAGCCATTTATAAGCACATACAGTTGTGTGCACCTACCTCTGGCAGTGTGAAAGTAACCCTAATATTTGTAAAAACTGAAAGGTGGCTACATGAGGAGACTCTTTCCCTATTAAAGAAAAAAGTAAGGCCATTGAGAAAATAGTAGAGCTGTGAATTACCCAATCAGAACGAAAAGCTTTAAGAAAGTGGCCCTGAGGAAATGGGATGGCTGAAGAACAGGCTTTTCCTTGAATGGCTTCATGTCTTTCTGTCGGTGAGCATCCAGCTCAGCATTCAGAAACCATGGGTTTGCTCTACTGTACATGTGACGTTTGCATCTTACCAACATTTGAGTCACCTCACATAGACACTACTTTTAGTTTTTACAGTAGATTAAACAAATTGCCACAAAGGATTTTATTTTTAAATTTTAGAGAAGTGACCCTCCCCACCAAAACAAGATGTTGGTAACTACACCGCCTCAGAAGTTTGCTGACTTTTGCTTTCAGGGCTTGATTACAGAGTTGTACACTTTATTTATTAAAATATTGTTAGAGGAAATAGTGACACGTGATGGGCAAGACTTCTGATGTGTTTTAAGATTGGGAAGAACTGTAACATTAGGAACTGTTAGATGATGGGTGGCTGTTGTTCTTTGTGTAGAGTCCTAAGTGAGCAGTAGGAATGGGGGTGTTCTGTATGAAAGGGGTGGGAGGAGCATGTTGCCCAAGTCATCAAGGATAAATATCCGAAGACTGCCTCTGGAAAGCCATTTCATCCTCTTACCTCATTTCTGGGCTTGCGTCTGGGCTTGAGTGGACTATGCTTCCACAGACTACCTGGGACTTCAGCAACTGAGAACAGTTTGAGAGTAAAATATATTTGAAGATTTTGCATTTAGACAGAATATACATTATATAAATAAGAAAGTCATTTAATTAATTAGTTATAGGACTTTTATCAAATTTTTTTGTGGGAGCAGAAGATCTTCAAATTGTTGTAAAATTTAAAATGTAGACATGGCTCTTTTTATTAAGTCTGTAAGGAGATGCCTGGCTTTGGAATAAAGCTTTCTATATTTCATTTAACTATCCGAACGTCTTCAGGGTTTTCTGTGTCTGAATGTCACATCCTTTGCTTTAAAAATAAATCTGATAGCTTATACATGATTTAAAAAAGTAATTAGCTCACTGATGAAGGGTTCAGTGCAATCAAAAATTACCTTACATTTATTTAGCAGTTTTATCTGATGCTTCCACAAATGTGGCCCTCCACAAGCCTTACCAAAATGATGGGAGGATGATGACTCCTGGTCTCAAGAGCAAGCCAGATGCTATTCAGTGATGTCCCGAAGGTTGCAGGCCATGTCATTCCACAGCCAGGCCCTCATTGCTTCATTTGCTTGCTCATGCAGTCCACACCGAGCCAGCCACTACTGTGTACCAGTCATGCTTACAGCCTCTAGGAAGACAGCTTAGGTTCCAGGAACTTAGGTTCTGGTAGAGGAGATGGGCATTAAGCCATGTTGATGTAGAAAAGTGCAGTGTTCCAGATCCTGGTACTGTTGTGGAAGAAAGCCAAAGTAAGAAAGGGGTGTGGAGTCTGGGCTTGAGTGGACTTTTGCATGTTTAAGTATAGGGTTCTCATTGAGGAGGTGACAGTTGCATCTAGAAGACTAGAAGGAGGCGAGGGATGGAGGTTGGTTGACAATTTGACAAAGAGCGAACCAAAAATACACAACATCAAGTGCTAAAGTCCCAAGGCAGAAGCATGTGTGTTGAGTGGGAAGAACAGCCAGTGTAGTTGGTGTGACAGAGGAATCAGAGGTCATTTAAAGGATAACGCCATCTGTTGATGGTAAGGCTCTTGTCTTTTCATTCTGAATGGATCTATACA
Organism: Onychomys torridus; assembly: GCF_903995425.1. Classification (NCBI taxonomy): domain Eukaryota; kingdom Metazoa; phylum Chordata; class Mammalia; order Rodentia; family Cricetidae; genus Onychomys; species Onychomys torridus. The sequence goes on along the minus strand of NC_050445.1, from coordinate 87,168,847 downwards.
AAGGAGTAAAGACCCAGCTTTCCCTTGGACAGGGTGACTCTTGACGTTATGGTGAGAGCAGGTAGCAGGCAGATGTCTTAGGTCACGTTCTTTGGATCACAGACTCTGGGATAAAGGGCGGCAAGATGATGGCTTATTGTGTGTGGATTCTCATGGTCAACACAGGTGAGGAAGCATGGGGTCCAGAAAAGGCAGGGACTGGGCAGGGGGAGACGTCACCTGGAGTTATGTAGAAGGTCTTCAGGGACATTGTAGAACACAGGATAGAACTTTCAGAGAAGTCCCAATAGAGGCAGGAGGTGTTGCCATCCAGGTAGGAGCCACAGAGGAGGAGGCTAGGAAAACCTTGACCAGGGCAATTCCTCCAGCTGGGGACAGTTATAAGGAGAACACGCTGCTAGGATCCCTCAGTGTTCCCCACAACCTGGAGGCTGAGAGCCTGTCTGAAGGCAAGACACACAGCGCAGCTGACACTGTCAGGGAGGGCAGTGTGTGGGCTGGTTCCGTTTTCCCATCAACTTCCTGCCCACTGGAAGTTTGAATGTAGAGTCTTCATGACACACTGCTTTCATTTTTATTTGTTTAAAAAAGAATGTGTAAAGATAATATCATGAACTTCTAACTGTAGATTGTCAAGGGTAAAGATAGTTCTTATTTTAGGGGGAAATTATCATTTCCAGTGTGGGGGCCGTACTGGGGCTCTGTTGAGTATTACTAGTTAATTCTCCATTCCTACACCCTACACTCTTTCTAAAGCCAAAATATCATTCTCCTATATGTTGAAACAGGGCAGAGAGGAGAAGAAATGTGCCCAAAGCTACTTGGCCAGCAACAGGCAGTTGGATGTAGAGGTTTCTTTGTGAAGGGATTTAACTAGGATGCTTACATGTAAGGTAGGTAAGGAGGGAGGGAGGGAAAAGTTAATGGGGAACACAGAGGATGGAAAAAATGTCCTAAGGTTTCTTATAATTATCAAGTAGCTTTCTGAAGGTTTATTTATTATATACACAGTATTCCGTCTGCATGTGTCCTGCACATGAGAAGAGGGCACCAGATCTCATTACAGATGGCTGTGAACCACCGTGTGGTTGCTGGGAATTGAACTCAGGCCCTCTGGAAGAGCAGCCAGTGCTCTCAATCTCTGAGCCATCAAGTAGTTTCTTTGATGTATAGACAGTGCAGAGAAAATAGGAAAATGTTTTTCAACTGGAAGCCTGTCAATGAGCTCGGGTATGATCGCTGCGTTAGCCACTTTTCTTGTTACTGTGTCAAAACACCCTACAAAGGCAACTTAAGAAAGGAGTGAAGGAAAGATTTCTTTTGGTCCAGAGTTCAAGCATGCATCCATCATGGCTGGCAAGTCACGGCCTCAGGAGTCTGAGGCAGCTGGTTGCGCTGAAGCCGACATTGATGAGGACTGCTGCTCAGGACTCAGTGAGTTTTCCCCTTTATGCTCAGCCCAGGACCCCCAGTCCATGGAAGGGTGGTGCCCACCTTCAGGATGGATCATCATAGCTCAGTTTAACCTGCCTAGAAAACTCTCATAGACACAAGCACAGGTGTATGTATGTTCATGGTTATTCTAAACCCAGACAGACATGGTAATGATGGTGAACCATCACAATTGTCTTGGGGTGGAACCAATGATTTAAAACAAACTACGGGGCATAGGGAAGGAACTTGGTTGGTAGAGGTTTGTCTCAGGTGTGATGATGAATACCTATAACTTCTGAAGTTATAGGCAAGAGGCTCAGAAGTTTACAGTCAGTTTCAGCTACTGACTTTGAAGCCAGTCTGAGGTGTGTGAGACTCTGTCCTAAAAAACACCTAAAAAAACAACAAAACATGCCAACCCCTCTCAAGCATGGGATGTTGCCAGAACACTCAAAGACCACTCCTCTCTAGGATGCATCAAAAGATGCAGTCATCATTCTTAGCCAGAAAGAGGCTGATGTGAGCAATGTGCTGTTTGTTCTTACTCTCTGTGGGCCGGTGTACCTAGTGGCCACGAGGTGGCAGTCAAGCCCTTCCAAATGGCCTCTGGGGCCTGTACTGCTTGTGAGACTCATCCTTCCTTCTAGGCTTCTGAGCTGGAAAGGAAGGCCTGACTGCCACTACGGGGTGGTGGTGGTGGTGGTGGGGAGGTTGTGGTGATGGATTTCATTCCTTAAGTGAGGGAACCTGCAGTCACCGGGACAGCTTTCAGGATGACGGGGGGGGGGGGGGGGGGGGGATGGACGGGGGATGCCTTTGCTGCTGCCAGCATCTGTATCCTGGGTCATACCTGATCTTGTGAAGCAGGAAGTGCTTGGTGCCCTTCTGCCCTTCTAGTGACAGAAGCTGTTGGGCAGGGTGCTGGAAGGGCTGGGAGTTTGGCTGGGGTCTGAGCTCTGCTGAAAGTCTGAATGTAGCATGGTAACATTTCAGTTCCGCCTTGAAGCTAAATTCTTACGTTGGTTTTATCATGGGCCTCACTGCTATTATTTTGTTGGGACAGAATTCTGATTAGACAAGTTCACTGATGGCCAGAAACCCAAGAATTATAGAACACTAAGGACTGCAGTTTAGTGAGGTGGGTGCTAGCATTGAGCCCACGTGGGTGTGAACTAGTGCAGTTCTCTCCAAGTGTGTGTTAGTTTTTGTGCCATTGTTGTGATTGACAAGAGCCTCAACTACAGATTAAGGGAGGAAGGGCCTGTGTTCTGTGACAGTTTGAGGACACACTTCATCACAGCAAGGAAGGCAGAAACATGAGGTGGCTGCTGGTCACACTGTGTCCCCTGTTGGGAAGGAGAGATACTCACTTGCTTTCTCCCTTTTGTTAAGTTTGGGACTCCACTCCCCTTCAGGCCAGCTCCCTCCTCAGGTAAATCTTTCTGGAAATGCCCTTGTAGACATATCCACACCTGAGTTTCTGTGGTGGTCCTAAATCCCATCACGTTGACAAGGACCGGTAACCCTTACAAAATGCTTGCTTGCTGCATTTAATCTTCACAACTTTGTGCTCCAGCTTGGAGGCTTGAAAGACACAGAAGTGGTCTTTCATAGTGTTTTTTCATTCTTTAATGGTTTTGTTTCCTATCTGACTCCAGGATGCGCTTCAGGAGCAGAATTTATCCACCACTAGCATGGACACACAAGTCAGAAGGTTTCAAGCTTCTAGGAGACGAGATACTTTGTGACCTTGGTTGTCCAGCCCTTTGGAGTTTTGGATAAAAAAAATACATATATATATATATATATATATATATATATGTATTTTTAAAATTATGTGTGTTCTAGTTTGCTTTCTGTTGCTGTGGGAGAAACAAAACAAAGCAAACACAAAAAACAAAAAGAAACCTACAACAAAAGCAACTTGGGGATGGAGCAAGGTTGTGCACAAGAGTGCAGTGCCTATGGAGGCCAGAAGAGGGCATCATATCTCCTGGAGCTGGAGTTAAATTGTGAGCTGTAGGACATGGGTCTGGAACCTAGCATCCTCCCCAACAGCAGTAGTACATGTTCTTAACCACTGAGCAATCTCGATATCGCTGCAGCTTTGCTTTTCTTACTTGTAAACTAGTGATGATACATATTAGGCAGGATTTAAGGAGGTAAAAAGGAAATCAACCCATGCTCGTTTGTTACTGCTACACAACCTCGTTCAGCAAATGCTATTATTATGTTGTGACTCGTGGACTGATTGTTATTTAGAGGCACAGCACCTGTGGACCATTTCAGTTCTGCTCTTAGGACCTCTTCCCAGGCCTGGCCAAATAAAATTTCTAGGGCACAGCCTGGCTGTGTAGTTTGTTGAATGTCCCCAGGTGTTTGTGATTTAGAGTGAGTTGAGGCTGCTGGCTTAGGAGATACTGGCAAATTCCTGGGAGCAAGCCAGCCCATGGCAAGGTACCTTCCACTGGGTGTCAACAGGATGATAGGTTTGTTAATCAGTGAGTTGCCTGGGAAATGTTACCACAGGTCAAGTTAAATAGACTTCATCTTGGGCTTCTTGGTACCTTTGACATACCCATTGTCTGTTGAATTGTGAGCAGGAAGCTGTACTATACAGGGCACACACTATTTAACCATGGGATCATTGTCTCAGGGTACACAAATATGGTGTTGTGAGGATGCCCTTGGACAGGCAACATGACTTCCTTCTGGGGAAGAGGATACCAGGTAGTAGTGCCTTCAGCGTGAAGTTGCTCTAGTCAGTTATACCTTAGTGTGTGTATGTATGTATATATATATATATATATATATATATATGTTTGTATGTGCATATATGTGTGTGTGTAGGTGTGCACACATGTGCATGTGTGTGGAAGCCAGAGCACTTTAGATATTGTTCCTCAGCAATGCACCCCTCCCCCACTTTAAAGACAGGGTATCTCTCTGGACTTGGAGTGCATCAATTAGGTGAGGTTGTCTAGCCAGTGAGCCCCAGGCATCTGCTTGTCTCCATCTTTCCAGTGTAGGGATTAAAAGTGTGCTGCCATGTTTGTTCAGCTTTCATGTGGATTCCGAGGATCAAATTCGGGTCTTCACTCTTGCAAGGCTTTGCTGACTGAGCTATCACCGGAACCTCTGCTGCGTGTTGTTGGTTGAATTAACTCAATTGTGTTATCTGGTCCTTGTTGATAGAGTGAGGATTGTTAGTAGTTATTCGGCGCTAGAAACACGTCCCGAACACGACAAGACCACGGGAGAGTTTTATTAAAGTGGATAGAGGTGACAGGCCTGGGTGAAACACACGTGGGTGGGGAGAGAAGGGGGGGGGAAGGGGGGGGGGAGGAGGAGGAGAGAGACTAAGAGCCTGAGAGAAAGTCCTGCAAGGTGGCGCCGGCTTTTTAAAGGTTGGGCCGCGCATGCGTACATGGACTCCTGTGTGTACTCCACGAATGCGCATAGATTACATGTAATTATCTATCAAGGATACGTAGCTGGTCCAAGACCTGGCTAATATGGAGGCTGTAGGATGAAAGAGTTATACGTGGCTTCTGCTGGGTGTGCTTTTCATTTGACCAAGAGATTGCTAAAGTCCTTCGGCAAAGTCCAGGGTCTGTGCATCCCTCTTATATGGGTTCAATTATAAGTACCCATGAGGTCATTGTTATGTTCAGATTATGAACTGGGCAATCCAAACAAACAAAAACCAACAAATAAAACTACCCACTGATAACAGCATCGTCAGCCCTGGAGGTATTACTACCAAACCACACCATGAAACAGACACTGACCGAAATTGCGGGTGCAGGGTCTGGGCTGTCTCACTCCACATTTAACATCACCTAGATTGCTAGAGCCACAGTGCCATTGGGTGATTCAATCAGCAAGACTAGCGTGGGTAAAAAATCCTGAGAAATCTGTAAATGAAATTGAAAGGGCCCTGAAATGAATTTGAATTGTGCACAATTTTGGGCAGAGATCTAAGCTGGGTACAGTGTTAGCCAGTGAAATTAGGCTGATTGGATGAGCATACGCTGGAAGACAATCAGCCTGTAGGAGATGGAGTTAAAGGTGACTCTTGCAAGTCCCAGAAGCAAACCCAAAGCTAAAGTGGTATAGACATGTAAATAAGGCAGACGACAGGCTAGAACGAGGGCCCGCGGACAAGCGCTGCATTGAACAGACCCAAGGCAAGGCAGCCAAAGGCCAGTATTAGCATTTGAAAGCCAGTCGGGGAGCAAAAGGGAAAACTGAAGAGAAGGCCTCACTCTACCCTTGAAAACCTGCAAACTGGAAAGGCTGGTGGGGAATGGCTGAAAAGGAAAGCGAGTCCCAATTCACAGCTGGAGCGCTTCCTCAATGATAGAAAAATGTAAATGCCCCAGAAAAATAGCTTCGTCTATGTATCATTTTTCAAAATTCCGGGTCATATTCTCCAGCGTTCAAGGAGGGAATTGACACGAGGTGCTTTGAGAAGTGTTTATGGATGGGCTCCTGGAAGTGGGACTGAGGATTTCCTCCTTCAGTTTATGAGGGTATCACGACTTCTGCTTTCCTGTAAGACTAGAAGATTTGATGATGGAGCTCCTCTGGTCTTTGCTTTTTCCTGTCAGGCATTTCTATGCAAATCAATTCCTGGCCGAAGTCGTTCTGTAACCTTATCATATTTACCTTTTGCTTGATGCCGTACTCTGGGATTGCCTTGTTTTTGCAATTCAAATAACAGAGTATTGGAAAGAAAAGTTTTATGGTGGATGCTTCTTGGTGCAAATAATAAATCTGGATGGCAAAGGAACAAAGTAACACCAGAAAGAGGTGTCCACTCCTCCACAGCTGTGTGCTAATGCTTTTTTTTTTTTTTTAAGATTTATTTATTTATTACATATACAGTGTTACATCTGCATGTATGCCTGCAGGCCAGAAAAGGGCACCAGATCTCATTATAGATGTTGTGAGCCACCATGTGGTTGCTGGGAATTGAATTAAGGACCTCTGGATGAACAGCCAGTGCTCTTAACACCTGAGCCATCTCTTCAGCCTGGGGATAATGCTTTTGTACACTGGTTTAATAAAACACTGATTGGCCAGTAGCAAGGCAGGAAGTATAGGTGGGATAAGTGAAAGGGTATATGGCGCTGGTTTGGTTGGTGGTGGAAAAGTCACAAGCCATGGTTACCAGAGTTAGAATGGGCTTCATTAGAGAGAAGAGGGGATAGGACAGAGAGAGACAGAGACAGAGGGACCAAGAGCAGAGAGAGATGCAGAGAAAGAGCGTGAGGGTGCATGTCCGGCTTTTAGGCTGGGATACAGTCGCCCGCTGATGACGTAGTAAGGTGCCAAATGAGACCCTGAGCTAAGCATATACAGAATCCTTACAATAAGCAGACAAGGAGAATTCTGGGAAGAGAAAGGCTGAGTCAGGAGGTGTCGGCCTCCCCCCCCCCCACTCCACTTCCAGGGAGCAGCATGTTATGACACACAGGTAAAGCCACAGAACACGTGGCAATGAAATGGACTGAGTTTAAGTGTAAGAGCTAGTCAATAGTGAACCTGAGCTAATGGCCAAGCAGTTTTAATTAATATAAGCCTCTATGTGTTTACTTGGGTCTGAGCAGCTGCAGGATCAAGAGCCGGGCAGGCACAGGAAAACTTCCAATTACAGCTATGAAAGAGACCATACTCTGCCTCTCTTCCTGAGGTGCCCACTCCTCCACAGCTGTGAAAGAGACCATACTCTGCTTCTCTTCCCTGCTCTTTCCCTACCCAAGATGGTGCAGCTGTTAGTGGAACAACACCCATCACCCAGGAATCCTGCAAAATGGTACCGACTGTGGGAAGCCATGGTGAGACAGAAGAGAAAGACAAGAGAATGTGAGAAAAATAACTAACATGCCTTTTGAGCATGATGCTTGGTAGACTCAAAAAGCAACATCATTCATTATGTCTCCAGCCAGTGTCAGAGGCAGATCCCATTCTTTTGACCAGCAAGAAATGGATTTTTCTTAATGGACCTCAAGAGACCCCTGACATCCATCCTCAGTGGCCTCCAAAACTACTGTATAATTTCCCATTCAAGAGACTCCCCCCATCATACCCCCTTCAAAGTCATTCAGGAGATGGGCTATTGGGATTAGATACATTTCCACCATGAAAATCCAGAGATCTAATTCCCAAACTGCTCACCACAACAGATTTGTGTCTGAACTGCAGTTACAAGCACAACTTCACTCTCAGAGTCTAGGCAGCGGCATTTATTTAAGAGAAGAGAAGAAGGATATCAGAATGCCAGCCAGGCTTTCATGGCCTCTGGCCAGGACAGAACCAAGGACATACTGCAATTGTGACTAGGAACACTGTGCCCAAACTGTCTTCCTGATTTCTATTGTCTGTCTTCATCACACCCCTAGTGGCTCCTGGTTTTACTTTATCAGATTATAATTTCATCCACAGTTTCTCTAGAGCCAGACTACAGTTTCATATGTCAAAAGAAAAAGAAGGGGGGGGGGAGATTTAATTGAAACTTTTGGGGATATAACTCTAAATCCACCAAAATATCAATCCACTTATTTATGACTCTCTTGGAAGCCCACACTGGAAGTGGGCATCTCTTATATTCCTGAACTCCTTTGTCTTTAACCCTGCTGCTTGGATTAAAAAAAAAAAAAAAGGCCATTAATAAAACTCTACTCTATTTCATATGAGCTAGTGCTGAAATCCTTCTCTATGTCAACACCATGAATCCTGGGTTGATGTAAGTCCAGGTCTCTAAAAACTTAAGAGAACTCCTTAGGCTGCCAGGGGTGACAGTGTAGCTCTGTGTCTCTGTTCCTTCATTACTAACAATGAGAGCAGATTTTAGGTTTTAGGTTTTAGCTTGAAGAACCCAAATTAGCCTGTGGATAATGCCTCTTGAATCCACTGAAGTTTCTTGACACCACCCCAGGATATCCTGTAGAGTGATGGTGCCTGGTGATACTTAGTAAAAATCTGAGGATCTTGGCAGAGCTTGGGGAGCCACAGGATAGTGGGGTGGTACAAGAGTCAGTTCAGGACTAATGTTTATAGCTGGGTTCCTTCACAGAACATGCAGGCTCATAGAGCCTTAAGCTCTAACCTGTACATGGGCATTGTGAAGAGAGTCACCTCACATGGTTGCTGGCAGGATGGGTTTGGCCATTCTCTGAATGAGCCACTTTGCTGGGGAGACAATGGTGCTCAAATAGGGAACATACAATAATCAGATAGTCCTAGAAGTGAGGATAATGGAAAGATAAACATCTGAGTGCTGTGGATGGAAGAAATCCATCATAACCATGAGACATGACCCAGAGTCTGGGATAGAGAACTCAAAAGGTGACTCCCAGCACTTGGGGGCTAACTGTAATGCATGTCAAGACTCTAAGGCTAGCTTGGGCTACATGAATATATCAAACCAACAATCCACTAACTAACCAACCAACCAATCAACCATGTATACATACATACATACATACATACATACATACATACATATATATATATATACATACATGTATATGTATTTTTTAATAAGTTATTTTCATGTGTATTTGTGTACTTGCCTACTTGAAGTTTTCTCAAATAGCAAGCAAACAACTTTGCGAATTGGGAAGGAAAGATGAACACTCCGAGAAGCTGGAGGTGCTGCTTGCTTTATGTCAACTTGACACAAACTAAAGTCCTCTGAGAAGACTCAGTTAGGAAAGTGCCCCTGTAAGAAGCAGCCCTTGGAGACCGGAAAAGGACATCGGACATTCAGACATTGGATTCCTGGAACTAAAGTTACATACAGATGGTTATGAGGAATCAAACTGCAGTCCTCTGCAAGAGCAGGAAGTGCTGTTAATCGCTGAACCATCTCTCCAGCCCACACAGTTATAGATGTAGAATTGCAGATGTAGATGTAGACATAGACATAGATTCTTAACTTTAGAGTAATAAAGGGATCATTGATCAACTGATGTGGAGGCCCAGAAAAGTTCCTAGTGAAATCTGAGCTTGCTTATCCAACAGAGTTTCGTCAGAGGATTGCTTGACCATGTGTGTGGTTACCAGGTGTTTGGAAGGGTCTGCACTTGACTGTACTAGGGGGAGGTCTTTTGCTCCACCCCTTGCATTCCTTTAAAATGCCCTTTAGAAGAGATGGAAGGGGCCAGTGGATAAGGATCCACGCTTCTCGAGCTATCCTATGTTTCTATCTGTTTCTCTTTCTCCCCCTCTATCCTTCTATCTAAAATATTTCTCACTTCTTCTTCCTCAAAAGTACCCTGGGGAAAAAGTGGGAGTGGGTCTCCCACAAACTGAAGTATATAGAAATGAGCTGAGACATGAAGGAATCCTGGCAGAATCCAGAGTTTTCAGTTACAGGAGGAAAATGACCACGAAGAGAGGGAAAAGGGAAGACCAAAGCTTTTTTATTTTTATTTTTATTTTTTGGCCAACAGAAGTAAGTAGTTAGAAGGTGAGACCTCCTGAAACAGCTGTTCCCACTGTGGTGTTGATGACTTAGGTTTGTGGGCAGACAAAGCTCTTAAGTGGAACCTGGTGAGCCATCTCCAAGACATCTGACACTGCCTTGGAAATGCAAGGAGAATGGTCTTCACTCAAAGGGTGAATACCATATACATTAATGCCTGTCTCTGTGGACTGACTTTGTTATTGCACTGACTGTTACTGATGACCCCTGAGGAGTTTGTTTTGTGGGACTTCAAGTCCTCACAGGCCATTCCCTAGCATGACATGGTAGAGATGTGCCCTGCCTGGGATGCATGGATGGTGATGATGTCTTGGGTACAGAGTGAAACATGGGACATGAAAGTTCTATGAGAGTTGTGAGGACAAGACTTCTGAGGCTTTGGTTTGGGTGAATTCTTTTTTTCTGTGAGCCAAAAGAACACTTGGAATCCTAAGTTGGGGTATAGGAAGTATCTCCCAAGTTAGAGAAACAAAGCAAAAAATACCAACTACCACCCAAAACAAACAAACAAACAAAAACAGAAAACCCAAACACACCACATTTCCAAGCAAGAAAGCAGAATACTTGGATGGAATTGTTTTGGATAGTCATGTCTAAATATGTATCCAAATATTTTAAATTCTGACATGTTATAAAATGCAGCACAGTCAGGTCTGACCTTGGCTGATCTTCCAGTCACTTCCCATTCTTCTTTCAGGCCTTATTGTCTTCTTCAGCAACTCCCAGAGCCCGACTTTATCCTTCTCTCACGGAGGAAAGAGCAGCAGTGTTATTCATCATGCCTGAAAAATGCTGTCCTGAGCCCAAGGGTTGTGTGCGACAGTGATGTCAATGGGAACAATTCATTATTCCATCAAGCACTTGGCATGTCCGTCAATGAAAAAATATGTGCTTTAAAACTGACAGCTCAAAATAGTCTTTTCAGCAATTGGCATGCCAAGATCTTGATAGTATAATGAATTATTCTTTGAACCTATCATTTCATCACATCAATTTGGTCAGATGGACTATTCTATGGGGGAGCTGGAAGGGGGAGGATTAAATTACAGAAGTTTTCTCAAATAGCAAGCAAAACAACTTTGCGACCTGGGAAGAAAAGATGAGAGCTCCGAGAAGCTGGAGGTGCTGGCTTGTTTTCTGTCAACTTGACACAAGCTAAAGTCCTCTGGGAAGAGGGGACCTCAGGTAGGAAAATGCCTCTGTAAGATCAGGCTGTAGGCAGACCGATAAGGCATTGTCTTACTTAGTGATTGATGTGGCAGGGCCCAGGCATTTGTGGTGGTCCTGGGTTCTATAGCCAGTAAGCAGCACCCCTCCACGGCCTCTGCATCAGCTCCTGCCTCCAGGTTCCTGCCCAGTTTGAGTTCTGGCTTTGACTTTCCTTGGTGGACGGTGATTCTGAATTTGTAAACCAAATAAACCTTTCCTTCACCAGGTAGCTTTTGTCCATGCTGTTCATCACAGCAGTAATAACCCTGAGAGACTGGATTAAAAGGAATATTCCCCTGAGCAGGCATTGAGGTGAACATAAAATTCACAATATATAAGAAAGTATCCTTATTTCCTATGACTCTTGGGTCTGAAACACAGTTTATTCCCATTGGCCACTCATAGTACTTACATCTTCATTTTGGCATGGGAAATTTTGAGACAATTTATTACTCTGTTATGCAGGCTTAGTGGACAATAGAGGCCCCGATAATCTAGGGCACACAGGTGTTTAGGGCAGCCTTGGATCAGACTTCAGGCTGGTTGGAACACCAGTTTCCCCCTAGTTAGCCTCCACATGGAGATTGTTGCCCAAATGCTGGATATACGGTTTTTCTTACCTTTATGAAGCTAATCAATTCCTTCCTGACTCTTGAAAACCCTGTGCCCATTTCTTCTGTTGCAGTTTTGATAGCAGCATGAGAAAGTGCACCACTCACTGGCTTTATGGGGGCTGCTTAGCACACTGGCATGTGTTTTTGGGTGACTTCTTTACATGGCACAAAGCATGCTCAGGTTACAGCTGGTCCTATTGCTTTCATCCTAAAATGTCAGCTTTATCTCTAGGAATAGCAGCTGCCACATCCCACCCCCTGAATGTGTCTGCACCAAATTGCTTGATGTAAATGGTTATTTTCACTCCTGTTAAATGATGCCTCTCTGTTACCACAATGGTCATTTGAAATACCATCAAAATAACAGCAGCATTAATTTGTTCTTAGGATTGGCTCTTAATTGTTCAGCCATTGTTTGAAAATAGTGAACTGCCTCATTAATCCACACCAGAATATTAAGCATTTCATTAAAACATTGCCAAGAAAGGAGCATTACTTCAAATCCCCTTTATGTGTCCTTCACAGCCAGCAGTATTAGCTAGTCTACATTTTTAACTATCAACCTGAAGAAAAATCTGGGCATGCATGACCTTTTAATTTGAGCTTCAAAGAAAACATTTCTTAATGTTATGTAATAAATCAATCATTACTTGCTTAATAATCTTAATGCATGTCTTTGAAGTCAGCAATCCACAAGAGAGGCTGGGATTTTAAAAAATTGACAACTCTCTGGTCATTTGATGTAAACTATGTTTTATTGATTAGCTGTGAAACCATATTTGATATTAGCTGCATGTAATGGTATGAGATCATAAGGAACAATGGAAAAGAAGAATAGATGTGTGCACACATACTTACACATCCATATAGAGCTTCTGAGGTAATAGGGGTAGAGAAAACAGCGCTTTTGAGCATTTTAGTATTTAAAATTTATCAGATACTATGAATTTCCCTTTAATTTTGACTTCTCTTCAAATAAAATTTGCATCAGTATTTACCATGATTCTATAAGTGCATTATTTAAAGTGCACATTTATCCAACTTCTTGCCATCATTTTTGTCTCCTTGCCTTGATTTCTTTGATCTGAAGAAATTTTCAGTATAGATCTATTTTTTCTCTAAAACAATATTTTAGTTACGTATTATTAATGCTCTGTTTATTATAAAGGAGGCTCTGGGCTTTTATTTCATTTGGAAGATGAGCATCAGATAACTCGGTTGCAGATCCAGGGCTTACTTTAATGAGTGACTGCTGAATTACAGGTTTCCTGATTTGAAGTGTATTTAGAAAAAGCAACAAAATGCAATTTATCTGATAGTAATAGGAATGGAAGTTAATATTGGCCTGAAGCTAAACTGCTCATTATAAACATCTAGCCTGAATCATTCACTATCACAAAAGCTTGCTTAGGCTTCCTAAAAATGTTTTCCAGTGTTTGGTGTGTAGCTCAGCTTTACCTTTTTCTTCTTCCAAGGACTTTACCCAGACACTGCTAAGGTCTAGCCTTGGTCAGTAGCACAGAAGTAATACTGGCTACCTTTGGGCTTTCTATGTCCCTCTGTAGTGGAGAACCACTGAAGCCAGTGTTAACAGGCACCTCAGCTCACAGCCTGCCAGCTGTGTGACTCTGGCATGACATTGAACTCCCCAGGGTCACTGCTTAGTATAACCCACCTTAAAGGGTCCATAATACCTGCCACATTGTAGCTCATGTAACTGGCACATTGAAAAAAGGGGAGGCAGACGTGCTGTCATTCTCTGGTTTTAAGGACCATCTCACTCATCTCCAGACTCCAGGTGGGCTATTACAAACACTGGTTGAATAACTCTTTGCTCTTCCCCCTCTTCATTCTTTGATACCCTTTCCATCCTTTCTGCTCAATAATTAATACTGAAAGGCTTTTCTTTGTGGGAAAGGTGTTCCCCAAAGGTTTTGTAAGTTGTCTTCTGAGCTATTTCACTTTCCTTTTATCTGAACCCTGAAACACATTTAGACAGAGTAAGTTTTGCATGTTGTTTTTTTCCCCAAGAATGTTTATGTGGCTACTACATACAGTGATACTTCATTGAAGATGCTTATGAAAATATAGATAGAGAAAGATGACTTCAAAGAAATCATAGTATTTATCAACTCACATTTAGGCTGTGCACTCCTTCCCAATAGTTCCTCAAACACATATGCATAAGTTTCACAAGCAGGGATGTACTTCTCATGCTAGGCTATTTATATGTACACATATATAAATCTATAGCATACGGTCATAATATACATAGTTCCTGGTAACCTGATGTTTATGAATGGGACTTAATACTAACACCTCACTCTCCATCATCACAACCATATTTACACCAATACTTGTAATGTCTGATGATTTTATTGTGCCAATATCATATGAAGTTAGGCTGCAACTACTAAATACTATTTTAAAATCCCACTGTCTTGAATATCCTTGATTACTATATAGTATACTTTTGTGCATCTTTCCAGTCATGCCCTTATAATGAATTCTGAGGCCTGGCACTTCCAGACCCCCAGAGCATGCATGTTTATAGAGCTTTGATTACATATTGATAAATCAGAATGTGGCACTTTTTGATTTCAACCTTAGTATTCCAATACTGAATGTCATAAGTGGGTGGGGGCGTTTTACATGCAGTTGCAGAATGGCCACCCAGAAACATTGTAAGAGCATGTGTAGGCAGGTTCTGGGTTTTACACAGGGCAACAATCCTGAGTGCTTTGGTCTGGGACAGTTGCAGCATCAATGGTATTGACAAGTATCACAACTGATCCAAAGTGTAACAAGCTCTGGAGGGCTGTACCCCACCACACGAAACTATTGTTCTTGACTGAATAAACCCAACAAAAGAGCAGTGGCATACATTATTTAGACTGCTCAAGTGGCTGTCACTTCTCAAACTAGGTTAAGTGAGAAAGGCTACACAGGTTAATTAAAAGATAACACTATCCAGTGGTTTACAGTGCCTGGGTAATTGTTTCTCCCACTAAGATAAGTGTGCAATGCTAGAAAAAAATACAAGTGGGTGACCAAAGTGAGACCTTTGTATTTAAAGCTGGAGGGCCTGTCCTTCCCGTGTCAAGTGAGCATAAACCTGGATGTATAATGAAGCAGTTTCAGAATTCTCTCCAAGCACTGATTAGCAGGGCTCATCAGCAGACTTGGGTTGTTTGTAACCATACTAAAAGATGACAGCACTAACAAGCTTTTTAGGTTGTGAGTTTTGGACATATTACAAAGATGCAGTGAATAATATAGTTGATATTCAGGTGCCCACTTCCACCTTACCGCAGACTCCAGTCTTGGCCACTTTCATTACATCTACAGTCTAATCATTTCTTCACTGGACTGTTTTGAAGTACACCCCCAGCATCATATTGCTTTATTCATCAGTATTTTATTAGCATGTAAGGTGATTATGACTGACTAGTCAACTTAATTTTCTCATTGTGCATTGTATCTTCAAAAATAGTGGTTAATTATGAAGCTTTCACAAATTATTTGACTTGAAGCCTCAGTTTCCTGCCTGTAAAAGAGATACTTGGATTCATAGTAATATTTTGAGGATTATAGTTTCTAAATAGTATAATATCAAAGTGATGAAAAATTTAAGTAATTATTATCACTAGATCTAGTTTTTATAGTATATGACCTATAGAAGCATTAGAAAGCTGAGATTTTGTATTTTGTTTTTTGTTTTTTTGTTTTTCGAGACAGGGTTTCTCTGTGTAGCTTTGTGCCTTTCCTGGAACTCACTTGGTAGCCCAGGCTGGCCTCGAACTCACAGAGATCTGCCTGGCTCTGCCTCCCGAGTGCTGGGATTAAAGACGTGAGCCACCACCGCCCGGCAGAAAGCTGAGATTTAAGATGTAGGGACATTAGAAACTACTGGGGAAGACAATGGGAAATGTTGCAGGTTTGTTAGTGAAAGATGTGGTGAAGCTTGGACAGCTGGTGGCCTGGGCACAGGCCGGCATGTAGGTTTTATGATGGTCCTACCCCCATGCTGGTGCTCAGTTACTAGCAACAGGCTAGAAACTTGGGGAAATGAGTGGAACATGGAATGGGAATAGACAGAGGAATTGAGCCTCAACTATTAAGTTCTATTAAAGATCAAATCCTATCACAGTGATAAATAATATCACACTGGAGAAGCAGAGCTATGAATGAAGGCAATTTTCAAATCTTGTCTGATAAGCTCTTAATTTCTAGAGATGATGGGTATTCAAATTTATATGTGATCAATTCATTCATCCTTTAGACATTTTTTGGGGGGGATATTTACTTGTTTTCCTAGCTATCTGATCTTATCAAATAAAGATGATTAGATAATTTTGACATTTTGGCTTTAATTGTTTCGTTTACTGGACAGTTTGTATCTTAGTTATGTTTCTATTACTGTGACAAAACACTATGACTAAGACAACTTATAGAAGCCTATGTCTAATTGAACTTATGGCTTCAGAAGGTGCGAGTCCATGATGGTGGCAGGAACAGTTGAAACATCTAATCTTGATCTATAAGCTGGATGCAAAGAGACACACTGGGAGTGACAGGAGTCTTTTGAAATATCAAAGCTGGCCCAGTGACATACCTTCTCCAACAAGACCACATCTCCTAACCCTTCCCAATCAGTTCCACCTATTGGAGGCTAAGTGTTCAAATGTATGAACCTATGGGAGCCATTTTTATTCAGGCTACCACTATCAATTCATTGATGTTATCCTCCAGAATTTATTTTTTTTTGGGGGGGAAGATTTGATTAGTTTCCTAGTTATCTGATCTTATCAAGTAAAGATGATTAGATGATTTTGACATTTGGTTTTAACTGTTCTATTCACTGGGTACTTCCTTTATTTTTGACTGATATAATTTGTTGTGGAATATTTCTTTACACTGTAAAGATGTGTCTCTGCCTAAGGTGCCTGTTGATTTGTTTAATAAAGAGCTGAATGGCCAATAGCCAGGCAGGAGAGGACAGGCGGGACTTCTGGGCAGAGAGAGACACTGGGAGGAGGAGTCTAAGCCTCTAATTTCACCAGCAGACTTGGAGCAAGTTAAATATGATGTACTAAGAAGAGGTAATTGAGCCATGTGGCAGAATGTAGGTTAAAAAAAAAATATGGGTTAATTAAGCAAAAAGAGCTAGTTGGGAAAAAGCTCAAGTGTGGTGATATTTTATTTGTGCTGAAATGTGATATTTTATTTATATGTTAATAAATAAAGTTTGCCTGGAGATCAGAGGTCATAGTGAGCCAGGAATAGAAGTCAGGTGGTGGTAGCACACGCCCTTCATCTGATCACATGGCAGGCAGAGTCTCTGTGTGTTCAAGGACACACCACAAGCGTGGTGACACACACCTTTAATCCTGGTACCAACCATAGAGACCTGGAGGTCTGCATAGACATACAGTGACAAGGAAGTCATGTGGCTGGGCTTAGAGCCAATGAAAAAGCAGAACAGAAAGGCAATAAAAACACAGGTCAGACAGGAAGATCTCTCTCTCTCTCTCTCTCTCTCTCTCTCTCTCTCTCTCTCTCTTTTTCTCTCGCTTTCTCTGGGCAAGCTACTGCATGGTGGTAAGCTAAGGCTAATTGTGGCTATTCGCTAGTTCTCTGATCTCTTTGGCTATTACCCTGTATTTGGCTCTGTGTTTCTTATTTAATAAGACTGTTTAGAAATTCATCTACACCTAAGCTAAGGCCAAGCTTTCATAATTAATAATAAGTCTCCAGGTCATTATTTGTGGGCTGGTAGTCCAAAGATAGTCCAACAAGAAAGCTTGCTACAGTCATTAGTTACTTGATTCCAGCAATAACAACAAAAACAGAACATAGAATTTCAAAATATAGAGTCTCTCCCAGTATTTGCATATTTCACATTTCATTTGTGAATTCCTTTGATTGCCATGCAGTAAAAATAGCTCCAGACACTGATTTATACAATCTTCCTCAAAACTTACCTCCTCTGACTCACCCCCCCAAAGGATCAAAGAGCCACCAAGGTGCTCTGATGAATGTTCCTAAGTAAAAGAGTTAATGGCTGATAAGATGTTAATTGGCTTGACGCCTCTTAGATACCATTTGCAATTAACAAGAGCTTCAGCAGTCTTAACTGGAAGAAACAAATAAAATGGACATTGCATTGGCAGGGTTTGTGAGAGAAATGTGGGGGGTGGTAAGAGGGCATTTGATGTCTTCAAATCAAATCACACAAGAACAAAATTTATAAATCATTTTAAAGAGTTCAGATTTTATCCTCAACAGCATGCCTTCCAACTAAAATGGTAAGTGACATAATCTTATTTGGGTTTTAGAAAGGTCATTCTGGATCATAGGCAAGTGAGACAAGGGGTAAGGGAAACAGTAAGGAGGGGTGTCTAAGTGTAGAAAAGGGGGGTGAGGGTGGGCTGAAGTGGGTGAAAGTTAGCAGTGACAATCCATCAAACATGGTTGTCAGTTTAATGTTGGAAGGCGAAGAAGGTACCAAAGACAAGGATGGTATTCAGGTGGATGCTGATTTGGAACATGGAGTAGCTGACCATGTCACTTGGTAGTAACAAAGATGGGGAGAGAGGGAAGCTTAGAAAGCCTGATGGCAAGCTCCATCTTGAATTCATCGACTCTGACATGACTGTGAGTTGGGCTCTCTAATGTAGGTACAAGACAGATGTTGAACTTAGTGACTAGGAGAATAGATCTTGCAGGGAGCTATGGACTGAGCAGGATTGGAGATAGTATTAGAACGAGAGAAAATGTTGAATACATAGGTTCTGAGGCCTGCTTGCACCCTTTCTGGTTTGAAGTTTCCTTTACATAATTACAGTATCCCCTTTTCTCTAGTTTTTCTGTCCATGGTTTCCTTTACCTACAGTTAACTGAAAATATTAAATGGGAAATTCAATAAATGAAAAGTTTATATATTTTCTATTACAGTATATTTTATTTCATTGTTAGTTATTAATCTCCTACTATGACCAATTAATAAACTACAAAACAGGTATGTTATACTAGTTATTCCAATGTTGATATTGGCCAAGTATCCAACAGAAGCAATTTAAGGGAAGGAGAATTTGTTTTGACTTACAGTTCAGAAAATATAATCCATTTATGTGGGGAAAGCATTGTGGCTGAAACAGCTTGGTCTGTGGTTACTGGGTGCACAATGGCTAATTTTTACATGGTACCAACAAGGAAGCAGAGAGAGATGGGTAAAAGAGACACTAGGTTATAGCCCTTAAGGCCTGCCCCCTCAGGACCCAATTCCTAAAGATAGGCTCTATTTCCTAGGGTTCCATAACCTCTTAGAACACTGTCATCAGCTAGGGATCAAGTGTTGAAACCACATAGGGACATTTCATATTAAAATCAGAAGACTTTGCCCATGGCCCCTAGAGGTTCATAATGCAAAATGAATTCTGTCCAACCTGAAAGCCCACACAGTCTTCACAGCACTAACACTGCCTGTTCAAAACCCCAAATCTCTTTCAAGGTGATCTCTTAACTCTGAGTCTCTTTAAAATAAAAATCCAAGTTATATACTTCCTGGTCCATGCTCCTTTCCTTGTCAAATGGTATATTTTTATACCTTTCTTCTCACTATTAACCTGTTTAAAATTCACTGAGCAATAAGCATGTCACAGCCTAAATGTTTTGCTGTTTTGAAATTCCCACCACAAAACAAATTAGTCCATCACTTTTTAATTGATCCTTGATCAATTTTTCAGGACCTAAGTAGAACAGAGCCAGATTATTTTCCAAAATGCAACAAGAATTGTCTTTGCCCCAGTTCCTTCCAAAAACCTCATGATCCAGGCCTGCACAGTCTACATTTCTTTTGCATTTCAGTCTTCCCTACTCCCACCAGCATGGCCTACTAACCTCTACTTATAACAGCTTGGTAATGTTTTCCTTACAGCTCCAAACTCTTTCACATTCCTTTGCAAATCAATTCCAAAGACCTTAGAACTACACGGTAAGGTGGAGCATAGCAACAACCCCACTCCTGGTACCATTTTTCTATATTAGTTATCTTTGCATTGCTGTGACCAAATACCCGATGGGAGCAATTTAAGAGAGGGAAGATTTATTTTGTCTCATGATTCAGAGGAAATACAGTCCATCATGTTTGGGAAGGCATGATGGCCGAAGGATCTAGGTCTGCAGTGATAGGAATGTGGCAGCTGATTGTATGGAGCTGAACAATAAGCAGACAGGCTCCAGCTGGAAGCAGGGATTGAATATAACCATTAAAGCTCACCCTTATTACTCATTTTTTTTTTTTTTCAGAATTGCTCCCATGTCAAAGAAGGACCCAGAGTGACTGAGCTGTCATGTTAAATATTTAAGATGGAAGAGAGTCTCAAGATGACATGGCAGATTAAAGATGGCCATGAATTCTCTGACGTCCTTTTTGTTTGTAGCTCTGCCTCTCAAGCCTGAGTGGGCTCTATGATTGCTGCCACCAGTGTGGTATGGTAGAAGTGCCCCTGTGCCAGTGTTCAGGCGTGGGCATGAAAAACTGTCATCTTCTCTCATTCATGTCTGCTGGAATATTTACTTTCAGGGCTTGAGTTATCCATTACGAAAATCTGAGGCCAGCGAGATGGCTCAGTGGGTAAAGGCACTTGCCACCAAGCCTGACAACCTGAACTTGATCCCCAGAACCCAGATGATAAAAGGAGACAACTGACTCTTGCAAGTTGTTCTCTGACCTCCACATGAGTTCAGTGGCACACAGAAACACCTTCCCAAATGTAAATACAATGGATTGTTTTAAAGGGGGAGGGGGGAGAAATCGGATTACCTTGCTGGAAAAGCCCCAAGCTAGGGTGGAGAGAAGGGTCCTGCTGACCCTGGCCTTTCAGCTGTCCCACTGACGTCATCAGCAGATGTGAGTGAAGCTATCTTGACACTTTCACCCACCTACCTGCCAGCAGAAGGCCACAGAACAGCCCCTGGGACCCCAGCTATAATACCACCAGAGCAGCGTTAACGCTCCAGGGAACCTCAGCTGTATTCCAGTCTCACCAAATGGTGGGAACCGCTAAAACATCTGTTCTTTAAAGTTACCAAATACTGGAATGTTTGCTGAGTGATAGGAAAATGAAACTGTTTGGTGTCCCCTCTCTTTGAATCCAACTTTCTAAGACATCTATCATCACTTGTAACTTCTGTGAGGCCCCAAAGCCGCACACGTTGCAGTAAGTAAATGTGTGAATGGAGGGTAACGATACTGGCAGTCGCTTCTCAGAATTATTTTAGGGCTCCAGTGAGATGACCGATGTGAATGCACTTGATGAATTAGCAAAGACCCTACACACAGAGATGGACTGAAATGGAATTGTACAGCACTATACAATATGGGTTAATTTAAATAGAATTGTATTGTAAAATTGAAGCCTAAAACTGACATAAATATTTAAAGTAGTGTTAAATATACAGCATTAATGAGTGTGCCTATAATTTTAAGTTACCTTGAGATGAATCAGAATGACTTTGACGCTCCATATTCCGATCCTGATACTTCCCTCTGCATATCTAGTGTTTTGTCATAAAGGGATGGACGTTCACTCTCCTCTTCCACCTTACCTTGGTCTAAAGAGCCTTACTTACTTAAGGAAGTTGAGCAGCTTCACCGCGGTGGAGAACAAGAAAGACTCATATTCAAATGGACACGCAGCAGGTACCGACCTCCTTGAATGGTTTGGTTTTAGCCACAGCCCACTAGCTCTTAAACATTTGTCAAGCTACCTCGTTAGTAAATTGAATTACAAAATTAGCATCTGTGGCTTGGCAGTCTGGTGATCTGGTACCAGTTTCTTCCAGGGTAATTGAATTAATTTATGCAATTTAAATGAACACCAGTCTTGGATTTCTTTTCCCCACTGTGATGATTTTGAAAAAGTAGGTGGATACAGAGTTCAAGCATAGTTGCCGTTCCTAGCAGCAGTGTTAAGTGTGGGAAGGCTTCCTTGTGTTTTTCTTTAGTTTCACTCAAGTCTCAAAGAGTCAGTTTCAAGTAGAAGCAAAATGAAAGTCTGTTGTGAGTGAGGCGGCGCTGGGTGGTCTTTTCCCAGCTATTCTCGCTGACCATTTTGAGCTGTTTGCTTCTTGGTTGGGGGGGACTATGCTGCATTTCGTAGGTGCTGTCTTAGTTTCTTTTCCCATTACTGGGATGAAATACTCTGACAAAGGCAATTTAAAGGATGAAAGGATTATTTTGGCTCACAGTTCCAGGCACAATCCATGGGTCCATCAGGTCCATTGAGTTGGGGGGAAGTTGAGGCAGGAGAAGTTGAAGTACCTGGTCACATCATACCCATAATTAGAAGAAGAGAGAAATGAAGGCACATACGCTACCCAGTTCTCCATCTCCACTTATCCAGTTCAGGCCCCTCACAAAATTAAGATGAACCTTCCCACATCAATTAATGTGATGAGCAACATTTTTCACAGGCATGCCCAGAGTCCCATCTCCTAGGTGATGTTGGATTTTTGTCACCTTGAGAATTGATATTGGCTATCATAGGACATTGACAATCGACATCTACTATCACAGGAAGTGTGACAAAGCCTCTGACTTCTCCCATTAGAGGCCAATGTGACCTTACTTCTGTCTAGCTGTGACAACTGAAAATGTCCATAGACATTGCTAACTGTCACCTGTGGGCTAGAGTTTCGCTCTGTCAAAACCCATTGCTGCAGGCAATAGAAGGCTTTCCTCATGCTAAGGCGCAAACAGATTTCCCCTCATTTCCCATTGCTACTTCCCAAACCCACCGCTTTGCTTTACTGATTACATATGTTTCTGCTTAATCAGCTTAAGTCTGGTGCTGTCTTCCAGGGCAGTGGTGTCTTGTTTATCCTCTTGATATTTGTTCTTCCTTAGCCTCAGTTGGAAACTCACATCTACACTTGAAGGTGAGTTTTAAAAGAAGCCATCCTTTAAAAGGTCATAAAACACTTGGCATTAGGTTCTTAGAGTGTGTGATGAATATTTTAATAGTTAAAATTGTAGCCAGGCAGCACAAAGAAATGATTTAATGTTGTAAATAAATCTCTTTGTGGGATTTAATGTGCAAAAGTGGACAGCAATGGCTTTAAAAAAAAATCATTCACCAAATGATCATATCTATATGATCGGGCACTCTGTGTGTTGGATCCATATCTGGTGAGAGTGTTCACTATATCTTTCCAAGGTATTAAAAGGAGGCACTGAGATCACCAAGTCTCTTAGGACCTCCAACTGTTATTTTCAAAACTAGATGCCCATAAGGCCGACTTGCTGGGAAGAACAGTCAGCAGACTCCCCCCGCCCCAAAAAAAAGAGAGACCTTCATCATTTTCCACTACATAATAATGATGACCAGTAGCTCAGAGGCAGTGCTTACAGTATACAGGATCTAAGAGTTTCACTTGTGTTAACACTCAACTCTTTGAACTAAGTCAGTTTGCAAGCTATGGCTTACTGGCCAAATTTCACTAAGTCTGTTTTTAAATAGCCTGAAAACTAACACAGTTGTTTACATTTTTAAGTGGTGGGAGAAAAAGATAAAAGAGCAATCTTTCTTGATCTGTGTAAGTTATATAACATTCAAATGTATTCATATTCAGATCTATAACTGCGTTTGTTTCTTAGTATTCTACTGTCGTGAAGAGACACCATGACCACGGCAACTCTTAATAAAATAAAGCATTTAATTGGGGCTTACTTACAGTTTCAGAGGTTTAGTCCATTATCATGGAGGTGAGCATGGTGGCATGCGGGCAGACATGATGCTGAAGAAGTAGCTAAGAGTCCTACATTGGACCTGCAGGCAGCAGGAAGAGAGTAACTCTAGGACTGGCTTGGGATTTGAAATCCAAAGCCCAACCCCAAGTAACACACTTCCTTCAACAAGGCCACACCTCCTAATCCTTCTCAAGAAGTGCCACTCCCCGATGACCAAGCATTCAAATATATGAGCTTATGGGGGCCATTCTTATTCAAATCATCACAATTTGCTTTTGCTGTTTTCTTTCTAAAATGAAATTTAAAAAAGAATGAAATGCAGAGGCCATGAGAGGACAATTGTTATTTTCTTTTATTGCTCTTCACCTTATTGTCCTGAGATTCTCACTAAACCAGAAGCTCAAAATTTTGGCTATGATGGATGATCAAGGAGCTCCTGGGATCCTCCTGTCTCTGTTCCACAATGCTGGAGGTATACAGCAGTCAACAACTGGAATGGTCAGCTATGCTTATTTATATGGGTGCTGGGGATTTGAACTCAGGTCTTAGGCTTACACAGCAGGTGCTCTTACCAACTGAGCCATCTTTTCAGCTTCTTGCTTTTGCTTTTGGAGCCAAGATCTCATTATATACCTCAAGTCGGCCTCAACTTTCCATCCTCCTGCCTCTGTCTCCCAAAAGCCAGGATTACAGATATGGTATTTTTAAATCAAGATTTATTGGGGCATAGCTACACCTTTTTATCTTGTTGCTTAGGTCAATTTTTACACTGCAGCAATGGAACTGGGAGCTTGGAACAGAGGTCCACTGGCCCACTAAGTAAAAAGGTTTTAGTATCTGACTCTTTACCAAAAAGGTTGCTGAGCTAAGTACTCTCTCATTGTCCTCATTTTGCAGAGAAGCAGTTGATTTAATGAATCTCTTACTAGGTGGCAGAGTTAGGATTTGAACCCCAACAGCCAGGCTGTCTCGGTCCACAGCTCCACTATAGTATCCTAATATGGTGACAAGAGAACCTGCTGATACAAAATTTCTTGCTTTAAAAACAGCCCAGCCAAAAGAACTCTTCGGAACCTAGCTCCTTTTCACTATTCTCTATATTTGTTCTTCGTTTAGTTTTCCTATCACCTCGAACAGCAGTTGTTGAATGAAGTGGAGAACACTTTGTCCTCCTTGGGCTGTATATATATACCCTTGAACACTTCTAAAGACGAGTGTTTATAATTCTGCCTTTATCCAGGGGGATCCCGGCACAGAAGGAAGCGCCCCCGAGGTGCAGTGAACCAAGGGTGGGGAGCCGTGGGCGGAGAGCGGCCTCACATACAAAGAAGCCGGTGGGGAGGGAGAAAATGTCAAGGGCACAAGGACAGTTTCTGGGTCTGCTGTAACTGATGTTTTAATGTCTATGTAGAACAGTTAGGAACATAAAAAAAAAAAAAAAAAAAATATCCCCCACAAAACCTCAGCCAGCAGCCTGGCCCAGAATTGGCCTTGCTTCATTCAATTTAAACATTTCAGAAGCTCAAAGGCTGCCCTGGTCTGCCGGGATTTGGAGTCTGGTCCCAGGGAATTGCTATGTGTCTAACCTAATGTTTGGGTCATGATGCCCATCTAGCCGGTCACGAGCCACCTGCGCGCGCCCCACCCTGCTCCGGTTTCTTTTTCTTGCCTTGTTAAAAGGATGCGGGTTGACACGGGCTGGTCTTGAATAGCATTTAGCTCCTTCAAAAACCAACTTGCCTGTGTGCCTACATTCCTTCTGGAATTTAGAGGGGTGTTGGCTTTTAGTAGCAGAGGGTATGGTGATGCTCATTTTTGAAAATGGCGAAGAGGAAGCCAGCAGTGGGGAAGGCTGGTTCTACCGTATATGCATTTGTCAAAGCCTATCCAACTGTGCACTTAAGATATCAGCACTTTGCCTCAATTAGAAGGGCATTAAAAGGGAAAAAAATCACAGGGAAAGCATATATTAAAGGAAAAAAAAGAGCGAGAGCAGTTAATTACAGCACTTGTGTGAGGCTGGGTGAGCCCAGAATTACTCTCTTGTAATCACTTCTAATTCTTTAGCTTTCTGGAATCAAGATCAAGGTATTCCCTCGAGGGAGGCTTAAACTCACTCCCCCTGTTTGGTGTTCTGCATTCCTTTGAACACAGCCATTCTAAGGCCACATAAGGATAACTGGTATTTATCCCTGTAAATAGTCTGTGTCAGGAAGGTAATCTTCCCCTGCAAGTCTCTTTATTATGCCATGCTAGATTGACAATTAAAGAAAGGTAACTGGGAGCGCCTTCAGACCTTCTAACTTCATCACACATTGGGGAAATTGAAAGTGTAAAGATAAGAAATATGGATGTTAAGATAAGGTCTGTGGCTGCAGCTGGTCAACCTGCCCGAGATACAGATTTCCAGTCTTTGATATAAATATTTCAGGATCGAGAGGCTTTCATCTTTCTGTGCCTTCCAAGAGGGAAGATTGGAGACAATCTTCCTTAAAGTAAGCAGCTTTAATCATTGTTTCTAAATCAACTGAACTGGTGGTGGGAGGAGGTAGTGGGGGAATGTAAGAACCCTGTAATCTCAGGTTTAGTTGTAATGAAATTGTCCAGACTGAGAAGGGAACAGATGGATTTTGATTAATTTCTACTAAGACTCGCAAGTATCAGGCTCAATATTCTTTATCAACTTGTCAGGGTGAATGTTAATAGTCATAAAAGGATGAGGGAGAAATGCTATAAAATAAACATGAATTTAGAACTGGGTTATGAATACTTAAGGGGAATGTACTTTAAGAATGTGACCCTCAGTGACTTGACAGAAGGATGCATTCTTTGAGTCAAGGCCAGTAGAAGCATTGTTAATGGTCATCTAATAGTTGAATATATTTATAACTGTGGTGTGACTATTTGACAGGTTTGTATTGTATAATGATCAAATCAGGTGCTTAGCAGTTCCAGCTCCTTAAACATTTATCATTTCTTCATGTTGGGAAACTCTGAACTCCTTTCTTCTAGCTCTTTGTAAACATGTGAGATATTGTCAATTATAGTCACTCAGTATGCTGTTCCACTCTAGAACATTCTCCCTTTCCCTCTCTTCCTTCCCATACTCTACAACTGCCATTTGACTTTCTCCTTGAATGAACCGGGGTCTTCAATTTCCACATATTACATATAACAAGAGTTCTAGGGCAGAAGTCTTAGCTCAGGAGTCCCGAAGGTCTAGGTTGGCTACTAACCCAATGAACCCGTGACAGAGATGACCAATGGAAAAAGACAAAGAAATAGAGTTAGTCAATGCCCATTGGATGAGAAACAGAAGGGGTCCAGGGACCCCAAGTTTGTGTTTGGAGTACTGACATGAACTTTTAGGTTCAACTAGAGGAAGATTTAAGGAGAGGGGGCTAAGATATATTGCAAAATGAGGCAGTCAAAGTCTAAGTGTGGCTTGGGTGGTCATGAGTTCTGGTTCTTCAATGTGGTCTGAAGAAGTAAGTTCCTGTTGTTTGAGAGATAAAGCCAGCTCTCAGGAGATGATTTCTCCTATTCCAGGATTCAGCCTCACTCCTATGGATAACTGGTCTCATCTTGGGGTAGGGTGGAGGGTGGGGAAATGATCTGCCTTGTAAAACTCTGTAGTTCCTAGAATTAAAAATGAATAGGCTTAGGGTAAGGACTGGAGACCTTTACATGTCTTTGGGCAGTATGGAAAACACTTTTGTAAAAAGATGACAGTTATCTTCGAATCTTCAGTCTTGAAGAGAGAGGATACAGGTTCAGAATCACCAGGTTTTAGACAGACCCTCCTTAAAGTTGTCTGTGTGTGGATGTGAGCAAGTGTCTGACCCAAAGTCAAGAGACAAATGCAAAATGGGAGCAGAGACAGCAAGCTCTCATCCTGCTCCATTTACTCTAGGGGCCAAGTAAGGCGTCAATGCCTTTCACCACAAGCAGTTTCTAAGGCCTATTTAACATGAGGGACAGTGTATGGTATTTATCTCTTTGTGGATTCAGGGGAAGTTTTCCAGAGATCTTTTCTGAATCAGCTCTTTAAAAACAAGTTTGGTTTGTTGTTGTTTTCTTTTAAAAAATGTGTTCCTACTGCCCTAGATATCCTCTAAAGAGTGCCATTGCCTATCAACTGTATGTACTTTGATCCAGAGAGCCAGGGAGCTATCCCCAGATTCTCTAATTATGGTTCTAGTATGATAATTGCAAACAAAGATGAACTTTACCAAGACATTCATTTACAGTGACTTAGACAGTTCAGTTGCCACAGTTCAGTAGGTTTGTGGGACGATATTTCGGGTGCCGAGGGGGTAAATTCTCAGCCCCCACCACCCTTTGGGGGGGATTTTCATTCCCTTAGTATGGCAGAGAACTGTGCAGAATGACCCAGATGAGCATGGGTTTAAATTTGGCACTAACTTGAAGTTAGAGTTGAAGGTGACCATAGAGGAAAGACAGTCTGAAGTGGTGTGGGCCCCACATTTGCGTAAGGTATGAGGTGTTTACCTGCAACAGAAAATCAATAACTGCTCGTTTTAGATTTAAAAATACTTCTGCTGTCTTGCTGCTTCTCCTTCCCAGCATAATCTCACGTTTTCCATTTCTCTCGGTCTGGTCTGTGAGATGGGCCACAAATTGAGAGCAAATAGAATCCTAAATATAACCTTCAATATCATTAATACCTAACAAATTGCCAATTGTAGGCAGTATTCAGCATCCAAAAATTCTATGTTCTCCTTTAAAAAAGAGACAAAGCGAGGCTGAGAAGACAGCTCATGGGTAAAGTGTTTGTTGTGTGGACTGGCCGGTTTTCTGTCAACTTAGCATAAGGGAGAGTCATCAGAGAAGAAGAAGCCTCAACAGAGAAAATGTCTGCCTGTGATGAGGCTGTAGGCCAGCCTGTAGGGCATTTTCTTAATTGATGGGGGAGGGCCCAGCCCCTTGTGGGTGGTGCCATCCTAGGGCTGGTGGTCCTGGGTTCTGTAAGAAAGCAGGCTGAACAAGTCATGGGGAGCAAGCCAGTAAGCAACACTCCTTCTTGGCCTCTGCATCAGCTCCTATCTCCAGGTCCCTGTGCTGTTTGAGTTCCTGTCTGGATTTCCTTCAACAATGTACTGTGATGTGGAAGTGTAAGCCAAATAAACCCTTTCCTCCCCAAGCTGCTTCTGGTCATGTTTCATCACAGCAATAGGAACCTTAACTAGGACATTGTACAAATGTGAGGATCTGAGTTCAGATCCTTAGAACTCATATTAAACCAGATATAGTGCTCATCTGTAATCCCTGAGCTCAGGAGAATCCCCATAAGTTAGGAAACTAGCAAGGCAGCTAGCCTGACATTACTTCGCTTCAGTGAACAGGAGACCCTCTCACACACAAGGTAGGAGGCAAGGACTGACCAAGAAATTGTCCTCCGACTTCCATATGTGCCCTCCCATTTCCCACACAGACACATGTTTTGTTAAAGGAGATGAAACAACAATGTTATTTCCAATGCTGGAAACAAAACTGATCTTTCTGAGAAGAGATGCACAGAAGATGATCTTGTCAGGTGGGGAGGGATGTACTTACATAGAGGCAATGGGAGTTACTAGTAAACTATGTCTTTAGTCACCAGAGGTGATTGGTCGACAAATTAGGTGTCCACTCAGCGTTAGTTGCAGTATTGTTTTCTGTTTTTATCTTCTTATTGTAGCTGTGACTTCGAAACAACATGTGTTTAGAAGTGGGCTCACTATAATAGAAACATGCTACTTGGGAATTCAATTCAAGGACTGTGATGTCCACTTGACAGTAGGCCACCTTCTGTATATATATATAACTTTGGAGAATGAAGTGAAAAAGAGAACCAGGAAGGGGGGTGGGGTGAAGCTTCAGGGGACAATGGCAGGGAGCTGTCTCAGCTTGTTCGCCTGAACGCATGATAAAAGAAGGTGCCCCAACTGGCCAAGCCAAGAAGAAGCTGGAGTGGGGCATCTAGCGCCTTCGCCGAGCATCTTAGGGCATGAAGTGGGGCAGGCAAGAGGGAGGACTTGATCGGAGCTGGGATACGTGTTGCCAAAATGTGACCAGTGCAGAGGCTTCGACTCCTGTTGTCCCCACCTCTGGAACTTTCCATCAGATGTAACTCCTATTTTTAGTATTCATAGAATCCACATGTGAGTTATAGAAGGAGAGACATAGTCTGCCTCAAAACGAAAAACAAAATTGGAAGATGGTTCCCCTTTGTGTAGCAAATGGCCCAACCTTTTTTTGGTCATTTGCTTCATTTCCAAAGCGTGTGTCCTTTGGGGTTTATATTTTTTGTCTGTTTACCATTGAAGCCCAACTTTTCTTTGTGGCCATTGAAGGGACAGTTTAGAGAGGTGGCAAAGAATGGGCCCGTGAAGGGATTGCTTAGACAGCTCTGTTATTAGATAGCTACAGGACTGCCCTGTGCCTCCGTTTCTTTGTAAAAGATAATGATACATATTCATAGGACGGTAGGAAGGAGTAAATGAGAGGGCAGGTGGCACACATGTGTGTGATATTTACCATGCCCTGAGCACTCTAAGTGCTTTATATGTACACTAATTCATTTACCCACACAGAGAGGAGCAAAGGTCAACTTAGGAAGAGGGGTGTTTGTGATAACGTTAGCTGTCTAAAACGATATAACCTCACTTTAAACTCCTATTGGATTTTCTTTTATCCACATGACTCCATAAATAGGCCCTCAATCCAGGGGAGAGCCACCCCATTTCTATATCTCTGTGAACATGTATGTGGAGACCAGAGGCCTATCTTGGGTGTCTTCCTTAGACATTCACGGTTCACTGCTGGGTAGTGCCATTGACGAGTTTTCTCCCCCAGCAGCCTGTATAGCACCCTCCAGTACTTGGAAAGTGAGCACCCAGGAAGGAAGTTTGCTGGCTAGTTATTTGGAGCTTGATTCTCTCCATGCGTATTGTGTCTTCAGCGATGGCATCTTACTGTGTTGTTATGGTAGGGGGCTCAAAACAATGGCTATTGTACTGTTTTGTTGGAAAAATTTTCCAATCCAGATCAGGCAGAGTACATAAAATGACAGGAAAAGCCAGGGTTAGCCATCTCATGGGATGGAATTATTAACAGTTAATGAATTTAGAGTAATTTTAAAAAATAAAATCAATGGCCTTCTAAAAAATTTTTTTTTCCAAAGCCAGTTCAATAGTATTTTCATGGGCTTGTAACCAAGAAAGTTCCAGTGAAGCAAAACTCTTAAGATGGTTTAGGGATGTGTGCAGAGCAAAACCTATATAATCAAGCTAGGAGAAAATGACCGTATTTTCTGGCTGTGTCTTTTTCAGCTTTTGAGCATGCCGCCATCGAGTCTTTTTCTCTTACTTTTATGTTTTTATTTATTTTTTTATTGTACATGTATGAATGTTTTGCCTGCATATACGTCTATGCAACATGTGAGTAACCCGTGGTCACAGAGGCCAGAGGAGGGTGGCACATCCCCTGTAACCGGAGTTGCAGATGGTTGTAAGCTGCCGTGTAGGTGCCAGGACTTGAACTCGAGTCCTCATGGAAGTACAGCCAGTGCTCTTAACTGTGGAGCTATCTCTCCAGCCAGAGGTTCCCTTTATTCTTATCATGAATGAACATGACTTCAGATTTGTTACAAAGCTAAGGAGCCAGGAGACTGTGCACATCTGTCTTATTTCAAATAGTGATCACAGCCATTGTGAGAAAAGGAATACTATGTCTTTTTCCCTGATTGAGGCGGCCAGGACTCTCCAGAGGGCTAGAATAGTGCTCCCCAAAGCCAGCTTGTGTGTCCCTCCAGCCAGCAGTCAAGCCCCGGGGGCTGATGCTAGGTCCCTGCACCTTTCCCACAGCAGCCTTCCCCTCATGTCATGCACTGTGTGCAGGGGTTGTACATCATGGCTGACACCAATGTGATTTCAGCCATTTCTTTCACTCCATCAGAGAGCAGCTGTTGTATCATTGTTTCTTAGGGGGACCCGCCACCCAACTTTCAAATAAATTCACACACAGAGTCTTATTCTTACTTATGAATGCCCGACCTTAGCTTGGCTTAGTTTCTAGCCAGCTTTCCTTAACTTAACATATCCCGTCTACCTTTTGCCTGTGGGCTTTTCTCGCTCTCTTACTTCTGATTCTTACTCTTACTCTGTGGCCTGCTGATTGTGTAGCTGGGTGGCTGGCCCCTCATGTCCTCCCCTTCTCTGGCTCCTAGCTCTTTCCTCCCTCCCAGTTTTCTCCTTCTGTATATTCTCTCTGCCTGCCAGCCCCGCCTGTCCTTTCTCCTGCCTTGTTATTGGCCAGTTCTTTATGTGACCACCAGGTGGTTTAGACAGGCACAGTAGCACAGCTTCACAGAGTTAAACAAATGCAACATAAGCAAAGGTAACACACCTTCAAATCATATTCCCCAACAGCAGCAAAGGATGCTGGTATGAGAGCTATGGTGATGAATATAGCTCACAATAATAAATGAGCTCTCTGCATCTCCCTTGGAAAGGTGGCTGTCCCTCCTACAGAATAACTGATGCAATAGAGATTCATTCTCCCTCTCCCACTTTGTATAAGAGATCAACACTGGCTATCTTTCTCAGTCAGTCTCCACTTTAATTAATTAACTAATTAATTTCAGCCATGGCCTCTCGTTGAATGTAGAGCTCACTGATTCAGCTAGGTTGGTTGACCAGCAAGTTCCAGGTATCCTCCTGTCTCTGCCTCCCATGCCAAGTTCACAGGGACATGCTGCTGTACCCTTATTTCTATGTGTGGGTACTGGGAATTTGAGCTCAGGTACTCATGCTTCTATAGCAAGCACTTTATCCGCGGAGCCCTCTCTCCAGCCCTAGAGGCCTTTCTTTTGAAAAATTTATGTTTATTTTTAATTATATGTATACATGTGTGTTTAAATTGAGAGTATGTGCTTGTGAGTGCATTTGCCCATGGCAGCCAGAAGGGGACATTAAATCCTACTGGCACTGTAGTTAAAACCAGTGTAAGTGTAGTTAAAACTTAGTCCTCTGAAAGAGTAGTAACCTGGCTCTCTCATATATATATATACATATATATGTATATGTATATATAATGTGTATGTATATATACATACACATCTGTTGTTCACTTTGGCATTTAGAGCAAATATTTGCTTATGAGTTGTAGAGCAATTGTCTCACTATATAATGTGCTTTGGCAACAACAAAATTTGAATTTGTGCCTACTGGCTGAAATCCAGAAGTTAATTCCTTGATAAAGACTCTTGTTAAGAGACCCGCATCAGGAAGTAGGTCCAAAAGATGGGTGGAAGTTGCAGGGACAGAAGATGACATTTCTCTGGGTTTGAGCACACAGCATCTTGGGCCTCTCAGGGTGGGCCTGGAGGAGGGAAGAACATCTTTCAGCCGTTTCTCCATGATTCCCATCTCTCGGCACCAATAATGAATGGTGCTGGTACAACTCTCTTCGACATCCCTGCCGCGGGCCTACTGCCTATTCCCTTTTGCTATATAGCAAGGTTGAGGCCCGCCTGTGTGTGCTACATGTCTCCTGCCCAGAAAGAAAATCATCACTTTTCATTTCAAAGCTTGGACCACTGTATTATTTTGGCTATTGCATGGTGGCACATGGGTAATGCTTGCTGGATCCAGCTGGCTGATCTCAGTGAAAGTCCGGTGTTGATTATATCTTGTCTTAAGAAATTTCCAATTTCAGTCATATCAATGGTGTCTTAGCAGTCACCTTGGACCAGTGAGGGAAAGCTTCTCTCAGTATCTGAATTTGCTACCCAAGTCACTCTTTTGGTTTTTCTTTTTTCTTTTGATTCTTTATTTTCATTTCTGCTCTCTTTGAACAGCTTTGAGGAGGTTCAGCTCATTACCACTAAATTTACCCCTTTAAAAGGAAGCTTTGTAGTTTTTAAAACAGAGTGGTAAAGCCATT
This sequence comes from Onychomys torridus, assembly GCF_903995425.1. Classification (NCBI taxonomy): domain Eukaryota; kingdom Metazoa; phylum Chordata; class Mammalia; order Rodentia; family Cricetidae; genus Onychomys; species Onychomys torridus. Next base: position 87,135,393 of record NC_050445.1, on the reverse strand, counting down.
ATGGCTATTTTACCACAGAATATTTCCTCAACCCCCCACCCCCCATGAAATCCTAGAGTCATTAATTATCAGTCACTTTCCAGTTCTCCTTCTCCTCATTCCTGGCCACTAGTTTTTTTTTTTTTTTTTTCTCTCTGTGGATTCGCCTTCTTGGGACATCTCACATAAATGACATTATACAAAGTGTCAGTCCCTGGGTTGGTTTATTTCATCTAGCAAGAGGGTTTCAGGGCTCATCCATGTTATAGCATGCATTAGATCATTATTCCTTGTTACTGGTGTTCTGACTGCGTCACATTCTTTGATGATTCCAGTGTCTGTGTTCAGATGGCCCTGTGATTTGATATTTAGTTTCTTTACCAAAACGTGTCACCTCTAATGTATCTCATTTCTCAGTGTCCCAAGGACCAACTAACAACAAACTTAGCATTTGCCAGACTCTAACACCTGCCTACTCATTTCTGCTCTGTGTGATATGCACTTGAGTGACTGGCTGTCCACTGGGAAGAAAGTCGTCTGGAAGCAACAGTCCTGCAGAGACAGAGATGTACAGATTATTCTGATGACTAGGCATGCAATGGGAGAGGAAGGATAACATTTAAAGAAGATTTTATTAAATTGTTTGTTTAAAAAAAGTATAAGCATGGACTCATACTGGTAAGACTCAAATTTGGGAGGCTGAGCTAGAAGGATTGTGAGTTCAAGGCTCACCTGGGATACAAAGACATTTTCAAGAGCAGCCTGGACTTCACAGTGAGTCCAAGGATAGCCTGGGCTACAGCATGAGTTTGAGGCCATTCTGGGTTACATAAAAAGCTTTTGTCTAAGAAGAAGAAAGAAGAAGAAGAAGAAGAAGAAGAAGAAGAAGAAGAAGAAGAAGAGGAGGAGGAGGAGGAGGAGGAGGAGGAGGAGGAGGAGAAGAAGAAGAAGAAAAGAAGAAGAAGAAGAAGAAGAAGAAGAAGAAGAAGAAGAAGAAGAAGAAGAAGAAGAAGAAGAAGAAGAAGAAAAGAAACAAGAAGAAAAGCATATACCTACAAAAGAAGTTTATTTAACTGCAGGGAAGGACTGACTTCAGCTGGAGTCTAGGGAATAGTAAGTCACATGATGTTCTGCTGTATTGCTTTCTGGGTATTATTAGTACAGAAAGAAATTGGTTCAAGGTTTATGCAGAGCTTTAAAATCTAAACTCCCTGACCATGTGCAGCAGTGCAGACCTGTAAACACAGCATTTGGAAGGTGGAGCTAAGGAGAATTGGCCAGGCCAGGCAGGCTATATAGCAAGTTCAAGGATAGCCTGGCTACTCGAGACCCTGTCTTAAAAACCAAGATAGACAAGTTAAAGTAAAGTAACAAACAAACAAACAAACACAAGACAACCCTCAACCACACCCCCATGTTGCCAGGAATATTACTTGTAGCCCAATGTGTCTCTAGGATGTTAGGGTAAATCTTTGCTGTGACTTGTCTCTCTGAGTAAAATTGAGTTGTTTTCCTAACTGTATTTCAGAGGTCTAGCTTGTTTCTGTATCTAATCAACTCATTGTATTTTTCCTCTGCATGTTATTAAGGCATTCATTAGCTTCAATAGCACTGTAGAAGTTTGCTTTGGCTTAAAATTGTGCTCAGGGTAGGAGGAATATTTGTACAAATCACCTAAAACGTTATTAAGCTCTACTCTTTCTCCCATTCTCAGAATTTATTTAATCTCATTAAATCTAAATAATGTCTAAGCAGTGGGCAGCATTTTTACTTTTTTTTTTTTTTGTGAATCACAACCTGAAAAAGAATGCAGCATTATGGGGTAATGGACACTGGAGGCACTCTGTAGTCTGGCTGCTCAGACTTGAAGTCATACCAAATACTTAGATGGCATTATCTAAGACTTATAATGGGCTTGTTTTTCCTCAATAAGCAATTAATTGGTAATAAATCTGTGTTAGAGTGGAAGAGAAGTGAGAACAGACTGTGCCAACCACATTTGGCTTCAGGGAAAGAAAGATGCAGATGTTGGAGTTAGTATCTTTAAATACTTACCCTTCAAGGTTGTATCGGGAGACTCCATTGGCTGTGCAGTCTGGAGGAGGAGGTGGGAGATGTGCCATTCAAGGTTCATAGCTGAACTGTGCTTTGGAAAACCAAGCTCATACAAGATGTACTTAGAGACAGGATTCATGGGCAAGAATGCTCCTAGCACACAGTTCTCAAAAATTTGCATCCCATATGTGAATAAGGGATATGCTGCATTTTTATGGCTTAGTTTCAGTTTGGGTAATACATGTATTGCCTATATGAGTGCAGGTGACAAGAAGGCTAGACTCTGGAGAGATGGAACATCGGTTACCCTGCTCGTGGTTAGAGGTACTAGAGAATCGGAGCCAGCTAAGTGTGCCTTAAACCCCTGAGGGAATAAATACTACACGTTCAAACACCAACATTTATGCTTTCTTTGTTAAGGAACTTCCTTGGGAATTTATCCCAGGAAAACCTACGAAGCAGTATGGGAAGGTGGTCATAAAGCCACTCCCAATGATGGGGAAACATTGTAAATCACCTAAGTCCAATAATAGGGGCTTTGTCCATTAGATGTTGCAGCCATATTGAGGGGTATTATCCTTCTATGAAACCATGACAAGTTGCTAGGCAAAAAAGGATTGCAGAACATATTTTATTATTTGTAAGTTGTTTGCTAGACATCCTTTAGGTCAATAAACATTTTAATAAACTTAAAGTATAGATTGTGTACATGCATACACACACACCACCATACACACACACACACACACACACACACACACACACATATATATTGGTTTATATGTATATAATATATATATATATATATATATATATATATATATATATATATATATATATATATATATATATATATATTTAAGACAGAGTCTCTCTACACAGCCCTGGCTTTCTGGGAACTCACTATGTAGAGCAGGCTGGCCTCAAACTCACAGAAATCTACCTGCCTCTGCCTTCTTAGTCCTGGGATTAACGGTATGCATAACCTTGCCCAGCATGTGTAGCAGTATTTACCTATGTGACCTCAGGTTTTGATTATAGAAATACAATGCATGAATACATAGAAAAAACAAGGAGTAGATAAATATTAATGATCATGTGTAAGGGGCATTTTCTATTTGGGGGATAATGTCCTGTAGTTTTGAAGTGGTCTGTATAAATCATATATAGCTTTTATTAGTATGTATAATATATCTGTCATCTATCTATCTATCATCTATATTTTTATCTCATTAACTTTCAATTACAGGTGACTTTTGTACCTTCATTCTCAGTGAATATGTGAGTGTCACACTTGGGAGTTATTCTTGGCGTTTTAACGATAAGGTTTAGGGACGTTGCTAAGCACCCTGCAGAACCTGTGGTAGCCTTGCACCATAAAGAAATATCTAGCCGAAATGTCAACTGTGTCAAGATTGAGAAACTCTGAGCATTCCTTCCAGGCCAGATTTCTGCTGTCAGGTTCATAGAGCTAACAGTGGCATCTCTGCCCTGCCACTGACTCTGTTACTTTCCTCTGTCTTGTCTGTTCAGCCTATTCCATCCATATGTTGTTGAGAAGGAAGAAGGGGGGTGCTACTTTTTCCCAGCCTAGGGTGGAGGGTATGCTGTGGCTTTTTGATATTCAGAAGCTCGGCTTCAGGGGCTCAGAAATCCTTTCAAAACTATTATCTCTGGCCTGAGTTTCAGCAGCCTATTTAGAAACTCATAAGCCGTGGCTTTGTGTCTTTGTTCTCTGACTTTTGCTTTGGTCTCATTTTCCCTAGGGCTGTAAGCATACTGTTTAACTGCTGGAATTGGTTGAGGGCTGAGCAGGAAGAAAGGGTCGTGGAGGAAAAGAGAATGGAAGGGGATATTTAAAAAATAATCTCAGCACATTTACAGTATTTATTATTTAAAGTGTATGTGAGTATGCACCAAGAAGCTTGCAAAATAAAGTGCTGACATGATGGATCACACTTGTGTTGTTCTTCAGTATTTTTCCATGTGGTAGGATACAGCTTTTATACCAGCAGGGGCAGGAGGACCATGAGTTAGAGGCCAGCCTTATCTACATAAGGAGTTTGAGTCTAGTCTGGACTATACAGTGAGACCTGCCTTAATGAAACAAATGAAACAAAATCTCAAGTCTAAAATATTGGCATATTCTAAATTCACCAGAGCAAGTTCACTGAAACTGGTAAGTTCTCCTGCCAGGACTGGGTGTCTTGGGGAACATCATACCTGTGCTGACACCTGCTCCTATGTTCTCTCCAGGCCCCAGCTCACTCTCTTCAGCCTAGCCCTCTGGGTCTGAGCTAAGGTGCAAGATTGTTTTGGAAATATAAGAATGCAAGGAAAATTCTTTTGAAATTTTTGCCTGGTGGTATGTAATTTGTACAAGTTAAAAGAAATGACCTGCCTGGCAGAGAGGACAAGCCCCCTAAACCAACCAAACACTAGATAAACTACCCAAAGTCCTTGTTATCTTACTACACTTGGGCACACGGTCATGGTGTGCTCCAAATTCTATTTCAATCTCCCTTTGCTGATAGAGTGTGGTGTAGCTGGAAAGTTTCTCTCTGGGTCTTGCCCCTCATCTCCCAGTCCCGCAGCCCACTTATAAAATAACACACAGACACTTATATTATTTAAACTGTTTGGCCTAATGGCTCAGGTTTGTTGCTATCTAGTTCTTATATCTTAAATTAACCCATATCTATTAGTTTATAAGTTGCCATGTGGCTCCTGGCTTACCAGTATTTTACATCTCACTTTTTATAGCTTTTCATGGCAGCTGGCAGCATCTCTCTGCCTCAGCCTTCCACTTCCCAGAATTCTCCTCTCTCCTTGTCTTTCCTATACTTCCTTCCTGGCTACTGGCCAATTAGCACTTTATTTATCAATCAATCATCCACAGCAGTGCTGTCTTAGAGTTCTCTAAGAAACAGAACTGATAGGGCATACGTTTGGATACGGATATGCACATGTATGGATGGATATTATGTTAGTCTTTATAAAGTACTGGCTCAGGAGAGTGCAAAAGGCATAAGGGTTTCCCAGTCTGCTCTCTGTAAGCTGAAGACACAGCAAAGCCAAATGCTGAGGCTCAGAGCACTGAGCAGCAGACAGCTGATGGTTCAGGTTTCTGGAACACAAGATACTTGATGGTGTAGACTCAGCTTCTCAAAAGCCTCCTTCCTTCTTTTGGCTTCTTTGAGTGATACCCAATTTAGAATGTGCTCTTCACATCTGTGTCTCCTCTGAGATCACTGTACTGTTCATGAGATAGCTTGTCCTCTGGCTTCTGCATGTTTAGAACAGTATGCATGCATCTATACTTATACCAATGAGGAGAGAGAGAGAGAGAGAGAGAGAGAGAGAGAGAGAGAGAGAGAGAAGAAGGAGGAGGAGGAGGAGGAGGAGGAGGAGGAGGAGGAGGAGGAGGAGAAGAAGAAGAAGAAGAAGAAGAAGAAGAAGAAGAAGAAGAAGAAGGTGGCAAAACACATAACTAAGAAACTTTACAGTCTGACAGAATTCACATTAAGGATCATCAAATAGGTCCTGTGGGCCTTAGTCTATAATAAAGAAAATGGAAAAGGAAGTCCTTCAAGTAAATTGCTCCAAAGTGGACACATAACAATCTAGGTAAAAACATCACATGAGTTAGCTGTATGTTGTCTTAATTTTCTACACACATCACAAATTTCCAGGCACTGAGGATTTACTCAGACTAGGAAACTGACTTGCCCACTTCATCTTCCAGAGGTGATGTATCTCAGAAGCAGTGTTCCTCTTGCTCCAACCCCTAATCTCTGTAGACTGACTTCTTCATGTCTTTCTTCACACATTGCCTATGATGTGTCTTCTATTTTATGGTGATTAGTTCAACTGTCTCAATGACATGGCTCATTTCTTGCTTCAATTTTCAAAGTCAGGTGGAAGATGTCTGATTCTCACTGGCTACTTTACCAGCTAGAGATTTATGAGGTTAGCCATTACTTGCTTTAGGAGCCTAAACCTAGCCCAATAGGCTACTGCCATGAAGGTTAGGTAATACAGCATATGTCTGGTTGGGCAGGCAGAGCTGTGAGTAATGCTGAGTCCTGCAATGGATATCACTTTCTGCTGTCAACATTACTTTTCCAGGAAGTTATAAGTATGCAATTCTGACAGGGGTGCTTTTGGTACCATCTTCATGTCCTGGTCATGGGATAAGTTTGTAAAACAAATTTAAAAATTTGAAGCCAGAGGATAATTCTTATTGCATGAAGCTCACATGCGTACAGGAACACTTGGGTCAGCATGGGAAATCTTTCTTGCCATTGGGAAGAAGCCTTTTTGTAAGAGATAATGAGTCCAATCCAAGCAACAAAAACAGACAGTGCCAAGATATGTGGGAAGACGTGTGCACACACAGATGCCCTCCCATGAGTATAGTTATCTTTAAAATAGTAAAAACAAAAACACTGTGTGTGTGTGTGTGTGTGTGTGTGTATGTGTGTACATGTACGTGTATATACTCATGAGCTGCAGTACCCATGTGGATGTCCGAACACAGCCTGTGGAATTTGTTCTCTTCTTCTACTACATGTGTCCTAGGGTCAGGTCAGCAGGCTGGGTAGCAAACTCCCTTCCCCACTGAGCCATCTTGCCAGTCTGAGTACTAGCATCATTTGCACTGGTGAAGCCTCTCAGCTCCAGCTCCATTGGTGGACAGCTGTCCCTTCTTTCCTCTTCTAATCTGTTGTTTCTGTCTCTTGCAATCAAGGGTTTTGGCTTGTATGCTCACTCCTAAGGGATGCTGGCATGTAAGCAAAAGACTAATCCTGCATCCAGCTTGAAATCATGGGATTTGTGGTCCACTGATGGGTTTAGGGTTCCTGGTGGGAAAGTCACCAGCCAGGAGTATTCCAAATGTCAGATGTCCAAAAGGAGTCTCTTAAATCCTACTTTAACATTTATGACCTTTTACTAAATAATGTTTTCCTAAGGTAGAGGCAAAAAAAAAAAAACCAAAAAAACAACTCAAGTCCAAAAATAAAAATTAAATAACATGTGGGTTTTGTTGCATGTATTAAAATAGCATAGATGGAAAAAACTGGAATAAAACTCAACATTTATTCTTCTGCTTTGTCCAAAACTTTGCACTAGACATGTCAGAGAATAAATAGGGCAAGTCGGACTGGAAGTGGGTTTTTCTCTTTTTATCCTTCCTTGGAGACAACATCAACTTGCAAGGTACAGACTCAGCATTCTGAGAACCCAGGTTCTAAAGATGTTTAACTCAGACTGTGTGTGTTGCCATATCTAATAGATGGATTCTTCCAGAGAAAGCTGAGTTGTGGAACTGACATAGAAGTAGTTCTGCTCCAGTCTGTGTGGGGCCCTGGCTTGGGAAGCTGGAAAAGAAAGAGAAATCATGGTTGTGGCCAGACTGCTCATGGTGGGGTGTGAGGGCTCTAGAAGCCTCAGGCTTCCTCAGAATGCTCTTCCTACCAGCCATTTCTGCCAATGGAATCATGAATATATTTACAAAAGTCAACCTCTTTCCCAAACTTGCTGTAATCTTAAATTACTACCTCTGGAAATCTCTTTAATCAGAAACTCCTCTGACTACAACCTCAGTTGAAAGAACAGAATCTATGAAACCACTGGTTTGAAGTTTTCATGTAGCAATGGACAATAAAATGAATTACAACTATTAACTTTTCCCCTGTGTTTTGGGTTAAATCATTTTACATCCCATCTGTGGGATAAAAATTGCATTTTAGAAAATGCTGGGTTAGTACTTAATTTCAAGACAAGATATGTTACTGTTACGTTATAAATGGGAAGGAATCATAGACTTTTTTTTATATCTGGGTGTTGCAGGCAGACTTGATAAGGACATCTTGATAGAGTCTAGGATGTGAAAATCTGAAGACCCTATGGATATTGATGGAGAGGGGTTAGATGATCTCTCCCTTACTGTTTTCCCTTGCTGGACTATGGAGCATTGGACTACCTCTATTACTCACCAGTACGGCAGCATGCAGCGGTGAGTCTGGCACATAATAGCTAAAACAAATGTGTGGAGAAGGAAAGTATGTTGTAAATAGAGTCCATCTGGATCAGTATGGTGGCTCTTGTGTTTTCTTTGAGGCCAGGCATTATGAATACCTTTCACAGCTGTATCTCAAATGCTGGGTGTGATGTCAAGTACACACAAACAGGATTAGGTACCACTTTATAACCAAAGTATGTTTGCGCCGGTAATCTGTGATATACATGGAATTGTATCTTGAAACCTCGGCTTTCAAGAGCTTTAGAGAGGATGAGAATAACTGTAAAGCCATTCTTAATTGTGGCAAATTACACATTTTATGAAATTTACCATGCAAACATGTGTAAGTAAAGAACTGGATGGTATCAAGTGCATTTATATTTTGGGACAGCCATCACCCACATCTCCTGGAATCTTTCTCCTTGTATGCTGAAAGTCTGCATGTGTTGAACAGCAATGCCTCATTGTTCTCCTGCTCACCCAGTCCTGGGTAACCACCATTTCACCTTTTGATTTCTATAAATCTTACTGTTCTAGGTACATTGTATATGGGAAATCATATAGCGCTTGTCTTTTTGTTACTGGCTTATTTCCTTTTCCCTTTCCATTTCTAAGTTTCATTCATCGTTATGTGTGTCAGAATTCCCCCTCTTTATTAAGGCTGAACATACTCTATTGTACAAGCATACCACACTGACTACCATTTGTCTGTGAACAGATTGGCTGTTTCTCACTTTTCAGACACTCTGAATCATGCTGCTATAAACACAGGTGTATACACATCCCTTTGATAAGCAGGAATTCTAAATGAGCTAGTGAAAGGATCAATGAAAGAAAGAATGAATGACAACCCCAATCTTCAGTGAGCTCAGAGGTCGACAACCAGACTGGGAGAGACGTTGGGATAGACGAGGTGGGGAAGAGACGGCATCATTTCTTTGATGATTTTGCACAAGGCCAGGTCTGATCAGAATCTACTTTGTATCTCTCTGTATAACAGCTCTGCTGTTATCTCTAAAAATGCGCTCTGCTGTGGGTTCATAAATCCCTCTTACTCTAATTTGCCCTGAAGTGCTGTTCCTCTCAGAGACATAAATTATTGAAACCCTTGTGGTCAGCAAAGGGAAGGGTAGAGAAACCCACCTGAGCCTTCCAAAGCAAATAGCCAGACTCCTTGTCTGAGTTCCAGAAGTCTGAAACAAGCCTGACCAAGCCATCCAAAGCAGGAAGTCATTAGCAACTGCAGCAGACCTCATACTTCCTGAGAAAGGTGAGGGATTCCAGCCCTAGCCAGAGGGACCTTACATCTTTCCCCTGTAAGTTCACTGTGCTTTCTCTCGGATCAGGACTGTGGGGAAGCCATGAGAAGATACTAATTCATTTTCAGGAGTTCATTCTCAGGCAGGAGGGAGGACCTATTTGTATTTGAGCAACGAGAGCCAGAACTACTGCTTTATACAGCATCCAGCATCCTCTATGCGTTACTTGGGTAAGGGGTGGGCCTGCTTTGTCTTGAAGAGCTGTCAGGGTTTGAGCTCTAAGAAGCCTGACGCATTTCCTTAGAGGATGCTGAAGAGCAGATCGGCCTAACACAAACAAAAAAATAGACCAGTTGTTTCATTTATCAAAGTCCTCATAGTTCCCAGGTTGAAGCAAGGGGAAGCAACACAAGTATCTAGCGAGGAAGTGAACTTGAAAGTTAAAGGGCTGGGGTAAATAAAAAAAAAGTAAAAGAACGGCACTTTGAACATTTCAAAGACCAGTGCAACGGAATAGACACATGCTCTTTGCATTCTTGAAGCTTCATCTGTTTCTGCTTAGCCACCTAGCTCAGGCTGCAGTGACAGACTGGCCCAGGAACGTGGGTTTGTTTCTTAGCCCTTTTGGCGCTGGAGTTTTTTCAGCTGTGGAATAGAAGCTATAATAGGAGAAATGTACTTTTTCAGATGATGAGCATGAGAGCCACATGAAGCACTTAGCATACTCAGACACACAGGGCTATGATTAATATTTGTTATCATTATTACTCCCTCAAGGAAAAATTATACTCCAAGTACATGAGCATTGCAAAAAAATTTAAATTGAAGCTTTACTAAATAAAAAGGGTGTGTGTTTGTGAATATGAATATGTAGAGGTCAGAAGGGAACCTTGGGTCTTTACCTCTCCTTTGTCTGAGGCAAGCTGTCACTGCAAATATTGGCCTATAAGCTTTAGAGAGTCTCCTGTATTTACTTCTCATCTGGCTGCAGGAACCCTGGAATTCTAGATGCATGCACCACTGAACCCAGCTTTGATACGGGGCCTAGGGATCCGAACTCAGGTCATCAGGCTTGAGTGGCATGTGCTTTACCTACTGAGTCATCTGACCAACCAAGACAATAGAGAGATTTTTATAAGTAGGCTTAGGAGAGTCAGACTGTCCCTTCATAGACTCAGTCACAAGCACGTGTGTTGTACACCAGGACATGCCCAGTGGTGTTCATGTCCAGTAGTCTACAAATAAAGAAAGAGAAAGTTTCAAATCACATGAGTTCCTACAGGCACAAAGGGTGTTGTGAACTGCTGTGTTTAAATGAAAAGCAACAAACAAAAACAAAACAAAAAGCCCTGTTGGCATGACCTTCAGCTTGTCTTACATTAAAAAGTAGTCTGACTCATTTTAATAATACAGACATTGATTGATTTTACATAACTTCATAAGGTGCAAAATGGGTGGCAGGGTAGGAGGAGGCTTCTATGAAACAAATGAAGGACTGTTTCTTACAAGAGGACCACTGAACTACTGCTGGGGACTGCTTCTTCTTAGATGCTTGCTTGCTTGCTTGGCCTTTTGTCACTGAGGTCTTGGGTGTCACCATGTCATAGTGACTTTCCCAGGGCAGACGATCTAAATTAAACCCACCACCATGGTTCTCATGCTTATTTTTATATTATTTTTAACACATAGTTGCTATAAAATTGCCTCTTATATATTGGTTGAATTGTTTAATGCCCAACTTTCCCCATGACTATAGAAAGAAGTAGCGCCTGCTGTTTGTCATAGAATCCCCAAGCCTGGCACGTAGACATTTGATAAGCAGCTGGATGAAGAAATAATTGGGACTCATTTAGCTACCTCCCCCCATAGCTTACCTTCCTGTGACAGTGATTTGGCCACATATCTCAGTTCATAGGGCCATTCTGCCTCTAAGGACCACGTGAGACACATCACCTCATTGGACATTTCCCAGGGAGCCCTTTAACTGTACTGCGATAGGAACATGCAATATTGCAAGGGTTGCTCATGTTTGAAAACCCTCTTAGACTGGTGACAATTTAATAGCATTTCTGTCTTTGCTAAGTCCTATTGGATAACAAAAGAGCCAAGGATTGTCAGTGTTTAGCAATCAGTAAAATACTACAATATGGTGTGTGTGTGTGTGTGTGTGTGTGTGTGTGTGTGTGTGTGTGTGTGAATGGTAGGGAGCCACAGGGAGCAGAGGTAGCAGTCTGCCCCGGCTGAGTTCAAGCAGCAGGGGCAGAGAAGAATGAATACATTTGGATGCATCTCTGGTAGAACGACACATCATTTCAGCTCAATGTAAAGTAAAAGAACAAGGGGGCTATTAGCCAGTGACAGAGGACAGCATAGTGTCAGAGAACAGTGATTTTTCAAAATGTGTGCATATAATAACCACATGGGTAATCTGGTTTAAATGAAAAATCTGGTTCTGGGGTGGAGTCAGAAAGTCCAAAATTCCAACTTGGTCTCAGAGAATGCAAACCAGGGTCAAATGTAATCTGCACTACTAATTAATTCCACAGTCTTCAGTAAGTTATTCAGCCTTTCTGTGCCTCACTTTTTCCTTCTGCACAATGGAGATCAGACAAAAGAAGTTCCGCAAAGGGATTACTAGTCAGGCACTGCTGATTGCTAGTTACTTCTGTGAAGGAAGAGGGGAAAGGGATTTTGCATGGCTGGGGATGAGGTAGAAGGATATAAAAAAAAAAAGAACTGGAGGCATTTTTAAAAACTCATTTTAAGACAGAATAATATCCTGTAGCCCTCAAACTTACTGTATAGTCAGGGATGACCTTGACCTTCTGATCTTCCTGTTTCTACTTCTCAAGAGCTAGGGTCACAGGATTGTACCACCACATCTGGTTTTATGTTGGGCTGGTCTTGTTGCATGCTTAAGAAATTATCCTGCCAACTGTATTATATCCTTAGCTCCATTAAAAATTTATTTTTATCATTCAGCTATTGACATGTATGTCAAGTTTTCTTTTTTCCTTTTTCCCATGCAAAGACATTATACTTGAAGCCAGATGACTTTTGTGCATGCTAGAAGACTCCTGATTGCAGACGGTTGTGGGTCCTCTGTGGAAGAAATGGTCTCAACTGGGAGCTGAACCCCAAATTTTCCTCTCTTATTCAGGGCTCAAAGTAGCTCTCAGGTATTCAGAAGAATTCAGCACCTTTTTTTCAACACCTGCAGAGTGGTGTCCACAGTGAGGCGCTCGGGAGAGGCGCACACATCAGTAAGGTGGGGAGGCGCGGGGTGCAGAGGAAGAGCCCACGTGGACTGCGGAGTTTGACAGGGCGCGGGCAATGGGAGGTCTGGCCAATCAGCGCTGTCCGCGGCCAGCCCAGCTCCTCCTGGTCAGCTTGCTCCGGGCTGGTTTCTGCACAGCTAGCCTGGAGACACTCTGGACCGGGTGCACCTGCTGGTTGCGGGGCTGTCTGCAGCCCAGGAAGCTGGCTGGGGCAATGTCTTTCCTTTAAGACACTGCGCTTCCTACAGTAGCTTCGGCTTCTCTTTGCACCGGAACTTTCTCCCCTCTTGGTCAGACTGAGATGTTGATGGGCTGTTGCCTGGGTCTCCTGCATGCGGCCAGCTGAGCATCCTTTGACTCCAGTGCTTGTGCTTTGCCCTGGACTCCCGGATCAGACTCCGCTGCCCTTTCTAGTCGAGTAAGAATGGGCTCTAGAGAAGAGTTGGCGGGAGATGGGGTTGGAGCTGCCTTGGAATGTGGGCTCAAGCGTTGTCTCCAGGGCATCAGTGACCTTTTGGGCTAGTATCAGTTAACTGGGCTCGGAGCAGCCCAGATCACTCCGGCTTTTGGGGGAAGCAGGGAGAAGTATTTGTATCTGCCGCGTGTGTCCTAAAGTTGGAAGAGACACTGCCAAGTAGGGATATGTGCCGCGAAGGGTACGGGTGGGGATGGCGGGCAGCAGCCACTTCCAGTTTTGGGGTTCATATCTGCGGTTCAGAGACTCTGGAGTCGCGCTGGTGCTCAGGCAGCCACTTGATGAATTGGAGTGAGCGGCAGCAGCAGGGCGAACACTCCATGAACCGGGGGCTCTGGCTACCTGGCCTCCTCGGAGTTTCATCCTTTTGCATCTGAGCAGGGGGTCCTTACAGAAGTCAGCAGGTGGGGTGGTTCCAGGATCCCTGATAGCCGGACTGGGCCTGGGGGCACAAATGGTTAACTGGGGGAGAGTCTTGGCTTTGTCCACAAAGCAACGCCTGGACCTTTCTTTCTCTCTCCATCTTCAGTTGCTCGGCCAGTTGCCTCGCACAGCAGGGTGTCTTTAACCCAGGCTTGTCCTCGGGGAGTTGCCATTAGAAAGCTGCACCTGGGGAGGCAGCCCAAGCCACAAGCACCTCTCTAGTGTGCTGGTGTGTTTTTCTCTTGATCATTGGGGGCTCCCTCCACACGCCCCGTTGAGAAAGCTTAGCTGAGTTATGAGTCAGCCAGCAATAGGTGTGAGCACAAGTTCACAGACTCTTTGAGACCCTGCCTTGTGTCCACACCCACTGGGATTGAAGGATCCCCTTTGGTGAAGAGTACTGATCCCCGAACTCTTTGCTTTTAACTTTTTTTAAATGGCCTTCCATTCAAGAGGAGCAAAGTTAATATGATGTGACAGGCAAAATCCCCGCTTGGCAGCTGGGGCAATGGGAGAGGAGGTATTTCCGTTGAAGCCTTAGTCTGGTATTTTCTGTAATATCCTCGATACAGGCATAGTCCATCTGCAGACTCAGACACCCATGTGCACATTGGTGGCTAAGCTTTCTAGCAACATCCTAGCTAGCAAAAACCAAGCAAGCAAGCAAGCAAGCAAGCAAGCAAGCAAGCAAGCAAGCAAGCAAACAAACCGCAACAAAAACCCAATATAATTTAGGGATGGCAGTCAGACAGTGTAGTGTTTACCGCTTGGTCGTTTAGGAGCAGATGTTTGCCTTGATTTGAAGGATTCCTCAACCAATTTTTGCATGAGGAGCATTTCTGCTAACTTGAAAGTCACAAATCAGGGTGCAAGTCTATGTCCCTTGGGTTGAAGATGGTGAGAGCACTTTCCAGAATATCTCCAACTAATGGTGACTTATGTGCTCCCCAAATGACCCCGTCAGTTGGTATCACTCATTGGTGCACAGAGCTTTCTAGGTGTGGATGTTTCTTGATCAATAGTTTGTTTCAATAGCTCGATTGATAGCTGTGTTTCAAGGTTCCCTCCCTAAGTTCCTCTTTTATTATTCTGTCTTCCTAGACTTTGTTCTTTTCCCATCAGTACTCACTACCCTTTGTCACCATGTGCTGGGAGACTTGAGTCATGATTTGATTGGCTGGTGTTCCCTGAGATCTGCAACAAAGTTCCCCAGAACAGCAGTTTGCCTGCCGTGTGAATGGCTTTATTAATTTACCCTGTTGCAAAGTACATCTATGAGTAGCCCTTTGACACTGAATATTCTTTATTGGAGGCAGCCTCTGGTATTTTTTAGTAATAGACTGTTCTAGGTTATTTGGATTTCAATATTCGTTTTGTGATCCCTTTAGAGGTGTGTATTGTTTGGTTCCAGTTAGAAAAGGGCAGATCTGTGCTTTGCCCTTCCCCGCAACACTTCCTTTTCTGTGTCACAGAGCCTTTCTTAATAGCTCTGTTTATCTGCACCTCTCTTTTTCCGTTATACTCATTATAATACTTTGTTATGTAAATGATATGTTGATGCATATGATATTAAAACTGTATTCACTGGGGATTAGCCCATGGGTATGATGTCATCACCAGCCAATCCTCTGCCTGACTAGAGCTTGCACTGAGAAAAATCACCTTATACTGAGTATACTAAGTAAGGGAATCCTACATTGCCTGTGATAAGGGGATGAAGTCTCTTTTGACACTTTCTAACTCTCAGTTAGTTGCCTGGTTGTAGAGTTTGGGGGGGGATTTCTATGTTAAGAGGCTTAGCACAATAATGAAAATTTCAGATTACAGTTTTACGATATCATTAGAAGTTGTCTAAGTGTACTCTCCCCTTTATCTGTGCTTTCTCTTGGGGAGTTTCCAGCCCATCTGTGGTTCTGTTTCCTTGCAGGGATGAGAAGCCATCACAGTAAACTGACTGGCTTTGTGTATGGTTCATCCTTCACACTGCAGCAACTGAGCAGTGCGCTGGATTGTTTGTGTACAGGTGCTCGTGTCTTTGGTGGTTGGCCCTAGGTCAGTCAGGATCACAAGGTGACTTCAAGTCCTGCAGGTGATCATTGGGTGTGATTTCTCCTCACTGAAAATGACTCAGGCCTGAAGTTGGGACAGGCAAAGCTGTGTACCAGGGGTTTGGGGAGGTCATCTTAGCTACCTTCATCACTTCATGACAAAGCCAGTGTCCAGACCTTAGGTAGTTTGGACTTGGAGAACTGTCCCACGGAACTGCATTTCTAATAGCCTACTCAGTTCTCACCCTGCATCATCACCACTTCTCCCAAGAGATCACTAACTCTGTCTTCCCATCTATTTGATATCTGTGCACAAATAAAAATAACTTACAGCATTATGGTCGACAGTTAAGTTCAGTCCAGTCCCTTCTATAAAGCCTGTCCAAGGGGTGATTTTTCCTTCTTTTTTGTTCAAACATGAACTTAATTATGCATTCTGGGTTAAGGAAATATGCACATCTGCAAAGTGCCTCCGAGCTCTGCTTTCAGAGGGAGGGGGTATTGGGACTTGATCCCACTGTGGTAGACAGGGAACAGGGCTAGAATCCCAGAGTCCCGATTCTCAGCCTGGTGTCTGCTCTAAGAAAGACTTATGTAGAGTAGTTTCTGTGTTGTGGTGGGACCCTTCTCCTGGCTGTCTCTGCGGAGGAGAACCTCGTGGATTTCTTTCACTGGTTTGCCCCAGTTGTTGGAACACTGCTTTGGTTAAAAACCAGGTGCTGGGATGTGACAGCTGTGTGCATGATCTTACAGTAGTAGGTCATTTGTGTGAACACAAGTAATTTTAATCCAGAAGTCTGGAGGCATCGGATATTGGGGAGGACTTATTTAACATGACAGCCTGACAAAAACAGAGAAGGTGCTGTGACTCAACAGGCAATGGAGTCACAGATCAATCACTTCCTTTTTGAAACTGAGTCTTGCTAGCACCCATGTATAAAGTGTCCTGCTTAGAAAAGTATGGTGATTGGAAAATAATGAAGTAAAGAGAAAACACTGAACATTTTTTGTTAAATAAAAAAGGCACTGGACAAAATATGGCCAAACTGCAAAGCCCTTGCTCATTCTGCGACACTTTAATGATCTGAAGTGGGGCAGCAGACAAGATGGCTCGCTTGGTAATGGTACCTGCTGACGGCCCTGACAACTTGAATTTGATCTCCCTGGACCCTCATGGTGGAAGGAAAGAGTTGACTCTTTTATGCATGTGCACACGTGTGCACACCACACCCACACCTACACACACATGCACAAAAAATTAAATACAATATATTAAAACATGTCAAGGTAGAGCTGTTAGAGTTATTATTTTATTGTTTTAATGGCCGTTGTGTTTGCTTGGATCCTTCACTTTCTCATCTGTACCGTATGTCCTTAAGTGTTCGTTGAGATTTTAGTCCTATTACTTTATTTTTAATGTCCACCTTTGCTTGAAAAATCAGGAAAACTTAATTTTCTTTTGCATGGTATAGTTACCTGCCTGTGACTCCCTGGGCTTCAAATTGGAGACTTTTATATCTATCTATCTATCTATCTATCTATCTATCTATCTATCTATCCATCTATCCATCCATCCATCCATCCATCCATCCATCCATCCATCCATCCATCCATCTATCTATTTGAGAAAGGGTCTCACTGTGTAGCCTGGATGGCCTAGAACTCATTATGTAGAACAGGCTGGCATAGACCTCTATGCCTCACAGACATCTACCTGCCTCTGCCTCCTGAGTGCTGAGTTTACAGATTCGAGGATGTCATACATGTATACAATGTGTTTTGATCATCTTTACCCCCATTCCCTGCTCCAACCACTGCCCACCCTCTACCATATCTCCTTCCATACTTCATATCTTTTATTTTAATCCACTGAATTCAGTTAGTGCTGTCCGTATGTGTGTGGGTGTGGGGCTGTCCACACATGGACAACTTATAGGTCCACATTCCTGAAGAAAATGGATGTTCCCTCCACCAGGAGCCATTAGCTACCAACAGCTCCTCAGCCAAGGGTGGGGATACCTAGTGTCTATAACAGAGATCCCGGGACTCTTATTGCCTAGACAAGATTTTGGTTTTCATTACTCATGGCTTTTTTATGTTGAAGGTTTCTTTTATTCTTTCCATAAATTACAAAGACGATACATGCTTGGAGTAGAAAATTCAAATCCTGTAATGATACAGAAAGGAAGGTGAAAGATCCCACGCTGCCCTGCTACCTAGACACAGCATCTTTTCACACGCTGATTAGTCTCTTTCCACTATTGCCTTGTTTGGACTCAGTCATCTTGATAAGAGGGGTCCTCATTACCTTTCCCACCCTGTTGGGAGGGACTCTGCTGATGTCAGGAGGAGCGTCATGTCATGTGTTCTGTAGACCTCCCCTTGGGCATGGGGCCTCCTCATGCAGTGGCATTCCCATGAGGCTCAGAGATGTTTTGGTTCCATCTGAGGAAGGATGGCAAAGCAGTCCAGGGTGTATTGTTGTTCTTTTTCATGGCTGTGTGCTATTCTTCTACAGTTATGTATCCAATACCCAAAAGTTAAAAGAAATTTTGAAGATTTTTTTCTAATGTATTATTATTTTTTTATCTTTGGATTTTCTTTTTGGTGGGGTGGGGCTAAGGATCCAAACCTAGGACTTTGTGCATGCTAGGCAAGCACTCTATCATGGTCCATCCCACCTTTTGGCTTTTCAGAAAAGGGTCTCTTTTACAGTCTAGCCCAGGCTGTAACGAACTCATGATATAACCCATGCTGGCTCTGAGCTCAAAGCCTTCTTCCTGCCTCAGTGACCTAAATGCTGAGATTTCAAGCATGTGCTATTACACTTGGCTTGTAGTACATTCATGTTGGCTGAAGAAATCAAGTTTTGTGAGTTGGTATCAGAACAAGTCTTTAACTGGTGTTCAGTTTAAGATTTTGAACAACCTGAAGGCTCTATCTTGTACAGTGGATGTTTAAGGGAGCTTGAAGAAAAAGTTACTGGGGTGCATTCTTCTCTGCACGTATCTGTGGGAACAAGGAATTAGGGACAGAGGCAGGGGGCAGGGTGCATAATCTTCACTGCTGTTTAAAACGTTTGGCAGCCCTTCCCTTCCCGTGGCGGCAGATTGTAATGTAAGCATCTGCTGCCTTCTCTCTGCTTTCAGAGCTGATTATGCAATGCACCTCGCATCACAGACAGGGCTTTCTTCATCTATATTTTTGGATTAATTCTTTCTCAGCACACACAAACTCTTCTCCCCATCCCCCCACCCCCCACAAATATTCATGCACACACAAATCAAAAAGGCCATAAAATTGGTTACTGTGGGTCGGGTCCTCCCAAGATACCAAACTCACACCTTTTTCAAATTCTGTCCTGCTCTTTGCAGACCACAGGGTCTGTCAGGAGCACGGAGCTGCATTAAGCAAGCTGGAAGATGGTTCTGCGTGTGTCCCTTGGTACCAATCTCATCTTCCTTATGTGCTGAATTCTCCCCACCTCAAAACTTAGGCACTGATGTGCAGCTGAGGCAATTTAGGAAACTCACTGGCTAACATTGCAACACTCTCCAGTAGGGCTCTGGAGTCACTGCCAGCGAGAATGGGGAGGGTGGGTGGAGTCTTTTTTCTTTTCTTTCTTTCTGTTTTTTTGAGATTATAATGTAATTACATCTGTCCCCTCTTCCATTTCCTCCCTCCAAATCCTCCTATATAACCAACCCCCTGACTCTCCTTCAAACTCATGCCCTCATATGTATATACATATGTATTTCTAAATATAACCTATTGAGTCTGTGTAATGTTACTTGTATGTATGTTTTCAGGGCTGACCATTCGGTCAGAGCATTGGCGTGCTCTTCCCTGGGGAAGACTCCTTCTCCCTCTCTCAGGATTCCTTGGTTGCCTCTAGTGCTTGAAGGAGGTTGAGGCCTCATAGTATTTCTGCTATCCATTTTGGTATGGCTGTTGTTATCCTTCTTCAGCTCATGGTTAGGCAGTCATGTTGGTGCTCCTTTATGGATGTAGCTTAGCTTTTTATTTTTTAAGATTTATTTATTTATTATGTATACAACATTCTCCCTCTATGTAAGCCTGCACATCAGAAGAGGGCACCAGATCTCATTACAGATGGTTGTGAGCCACCGTGTGGTTGCTGGGAATTGAACTCAGGACCTCTGGAAGAGTAGCCAGTGCTCTTAACCTCTGAGCCATCTCTTTATTCCATAGCATAGCTTTTGACATTGCTAGGAGACACAATTTCATATCAGTCTTCCTGATCCTCTGGATCTTATGCTTTTTTCTATGCCTTCTTCTGCAATGATCCTTGAGCCTATGGTACTGGAGATGTTTTGAAGATTTATCTATTAGGACTGGGCTCCACAACTCTGCATTTTGATTGGTTGTGGTTTTCTTTTGTGGTCTCTGTCTGTAAAGAGAAATTTCCTTGTTGAAGGGTGAGGGCTACACTTACCTGTGGATATAAAGACAAATATTTAGAGTGTAGTTAGGGATTATGATGGTTTAGTAAATTGGTGGTTATAGGTTCTCCTCTAAGATCCATGACTTCATTAGTCCTGGGTGGTTTGCTAGATTTCCAGTACCAGGCATGATTTCCATCCTGTTCAGCAGGTCTCGAGTCTAATCAGAGAGCTGTTGGTTACTACCAAGTTGTGTGCACTGCTGCACCCTCAGGGTTATCATGCCATCCTGGTCATTGTTGTGGTTTCTAGGTATTATAGCTGGGTAAGACTTTTGCTTGCTTTTTTCCTTTGGAAGCCTGCATGGTGCTTTCTGTAGCATGAAAGTTATTCTTAGGGAGGAGGTGTTCAGGTCAGTACTAGTTCAGGAGCCTCTAGGCCCTGTGTTTGAAGAGCGTGGAATCTCTATCAATAGGGACTTACCCTCAACAGAGTGGGTTCTTAAGGAAACCTCTTGGTATTGGACTGTACGGAGCAAGCCATGTGTCTTTTTCATGGGAGTTTTGGAAATAGGATCCCACAAGGTAGCCTAGGCTAGCCTGGAACTCACTTTGTAGCCCAGACTGGTCTCAAAGTCAGCTCATGGCAATCTTCCTGCCTCAAATTCCTGAGTATTGAGATTACAGTTATGGGTCATCATGTCTAGCTTAGTGTTTACTATCTATAGATTATGGGATGTGTGGTAAATATTTGTCTTATTGAGCTTTTAAAACAAATATTAGCAGCAACAATCGCTAGTATTGACATTGTTGTCTTGTAATATGCTAAGATTTTTGGGGGGCATTGAAAAAATAGAAATAACATAAAATTGAGCATTTTAACCATTTTTAAGGCTACATTTCAATTGCATTAAGTAATTCACATTGTTGGGGTATCATCTCTTTCTATGCATGGCGTTCTTTTCTTTGCATGAAACTGAAGCATAACTATTATGCTCCATCTCCTTACCTGCTGCCATGACTACTTTGATTCAGCATTCTACTTTTGGTGTCCCTGAATTGCATTCCTCTTGGTACCTTCTGTAGTGGGGCTACACAATATTTGACCTTCTGTGGCTGGCTTATTTCACTTAGCAAAATGCCTTCAAGGTTCATTCATGTCACACCAGGCAACACAATTTCTTTCCCTCTTAGGGGGTTGTCTCCCACATTCTCTTAGGTTGTCAATGGACATTTAGGGTGGCCCTATCTTTTTTCCCCCACTCTGTGTAGTAAGTTTATTTTTTTATTTCTTTTTAGCATATATTTACATATTATAGTTCTTCAGTAGGATAAAAGTCACAAATATAAGATGGACCAAGCACTTAGACAATTAAATGTAATTAAAATGTGTAGAGATTGATAGGTATAAATATTCTTTAATTTCACCCCCTTTTTATTAAAGTTATTTTCATACCATATATTTTGATCATATTCTTTTCCCTTCCTCAACTCTTCCCAGAACCTCTCCATTTCCCTACCCACCCAACCTCAAATTTCTCCCCTGCCCCCGCAAAGCCCCTCTAAGACCCCCAAATTGTGTATTACCAACATGCTGTTATGAATGCAATAGCCATTCTAGTCCCTGCTTTCAGGTTTTTTTTTTTTGTTTTTTTGTTTTTGTTTTTTTCCCCAGCTATGTATCCACAAGTAGGGCTTCGGGACCTGATGGAATTCTGTGCTTAATCTTCTTTAGAGCTGACATGCTATAGTGTTCATAGTGGCTGCAGCATTTTCCCATGCTAGCCATATTGTCTTCAGAGTCCTATAAAGCAGACACCGCCATCAGTGTCCTCCATGCAAGAGGAAAGAAAGGCACACAGGGAAGAAGACACTCCAGTAGCCCATGGCAGAGCAGAGGCAAAGCCTTTAGGAGGTCATTCATTCTTTCCCTGCACAAAAGGCTGACCCGACTCCTCTGGTGCATGGCCCAGGCCTAGGTGGGACAGGAGAACTAATGAATGTGTTATCTCTGGGACAAGTAGTGATCGTCCTCATCCGGACACACAAAAGCATTTCATGGTGATTTGGATGCTCCAGGCCAAATGCTTATTATGAAATTGTCATTTTATCCAGATAATAAGGGCCCCCTGGATATAGTCTGTGCCTGTTTAGCCTGGTAATAGCTGCTTCCAGTCCTCTGCCAATTAATAATCATGTAGCTCAGGACTTTGTAAATGCACAACAATTTCTGCCTCTCTCGGGGATGGCAGGGAGAGGTGGGTCGGGAGAGGAAGTAATCCAGATAAGCCCAAGGTGGGGTCCCAGGGATGATTGTGGGCTTGCTTTCCAGAGGCACTGGGCAGAGGATATGGGCATCTTTCCCACCATAATCATGGCTTGATGGAGTTGCTGCCAAAGAAGGCACGTTTCGTCACTTGGTAGAATTAACAATTGATCAGTTTGGCAGTTCCCCAGTCCTTTGTAAGCACCCCATGTTTATTCATTATCGTGATTACACAGTGGAAGCATCTCTGCTTGATGAGAAGAGGAAAAGCAAGAGGCAAAGTTATTTAAATACACTTGAAATTAACGTTTGCACAAATAGGGGTCTGACGATGTCCTAATTTGATTCTAAAGATTTAGACATAAGCCTTTATCTGAGTAGGGATGGGGTCCCATGGACTCCTGCTTCAGGTGTGTGAAGTTCATTTGTAAGGTTTCAGTGCCATTGAGGAGGAAGTAGCAAGGGTTGGAACACATGGGTGCCATATTTCTCCCGGGGCGGGGGGGGGGGGGGTCGGGAGCAGGATGCACTGGTTAGCTTTGCTGTCCATGCAGGATCCCTATGTTAAAAACTTCAAGAGCTCTCGATCAGGGAGGTCACAAGTCAGTGTGTCCCAGTGTCTCCAAGAACAAAGCCCAGTAATCATCCCTTGAAGTATTAATCAGGAGAGGAGAAGATTCCTCAGTCTGAAAGTTAAGGTCACCCTGAGAGAAGGGACTGGCAGCATTCCTAGAGAACTGTTTCTTCAAGACATTTTGATTCTGAATTTACTCTCTCCACATTTACAAAAGACTCAGGATCCCCAGTGTAAACTCAGATACTGGTTTGATGTGCAAATATTTCTGAGCCACAGCATAAATAGACATGAACTTACAAGCCGTTGACTACATCCCTGGATGAGTTTCAGTCTTCATTTACCTAGAAGGAGTGGGGATGAAGTAAGTTTAGGCTAATGACTGACATTTTACAGACTGTGAAGGCTGGAGTTTTCCAATCTGTTTTATATTAATACTATCAGTCTTCTGCTCCTGACTGCACTATTTGCTACCTCACTTCCTTTTTTAAAGCCAGGGCCAATCTGTCTGTCTGCCTCTGCCATCTCTGTCTCATTCTCTGTCTGTCTGTCTGCATGTCTGTCTGTCTGTCTGTCTGTCTCTCTCTCTGCATATAGAGGCCAGAGGTTGGCATCAGTATCATTCCCAGCTGCTGCCCACCTCATTTTTTGAGACAGTATCTGTCACTGTACCTGGAACTTGCAGATTTGCCTAGACTGGCCAGCAAGTCCCAAGTTTTCTCCTGTTTCTACCTTTTCAACACTGGGATTGCTGCTGAGATTGCCTGGCTTTCTCTTGGGTGCTGGGATTAAACTCATACTGACAAGCATTTTTTTCCGACAGCCATCTGCCTTCCCAGCTCAGGAGCCAGGGTCTCTTAACATAACCCCAAATGGCTTTGACCTTACTATGTAGCCCAGTCTGGTCTCCAATTCAAGATCCTTTTGCCTCACATTCTGGAGCTCTTGAATTATAGGCAGTGCCATCATCCCTAGTTGCCAGTAAGTAAGACTCACCTGGAGTGCTTGCTGAACCAGGCCCCCCATCCTTACATCCGGAGCTTGGGATCTAAAATATCAATTATAGAGCCTATCAGTGTACGTGCCTCACCGACTTCCATGGGGCTAGCCTTGGGCCATACTCTGAGCAACACCTTGTTAGGATGGTGCGTTTTTCAGAGATGAAAAGTTTGAGTTTATAGATTTTCAAAAAATGGCCATTTTGATTAGCATGGGATTTAGTCAATTTTGTAATCCATTGAGAAGCTTGTCTAAATAGTATGACTCTGAAGATTGATTCAAATTACTGAGCCCAAAACATAAATTAATGTGAATGGAATCACTGTTCTATGTGAGAAACTGATTTTGATGATGTCCTTCAATTTCTCTCAGAGTGCAAGGTGCACTTGCTGTACTTGAAGGCTTTGAAAACAACCGTACAGTTGTTTGAATGAATTCAGAGGGTTTGGCTGTACAAGGCACCCAGTCGTTTTGCTGGTGTTTGCAATGGCAGGGCAAACATGCCTGCTAGACTTTTGATTCTGATTTAGATTATAGGCCTACCAGCAGGGCGTGTGTGGGAATGTGGCTTTGTTCTGGGTCATTAAGACTCCTCTGGTGTTAAGATCTGATCTGGATTTAAGATTTCATTCGTTCTGAGAATAACTGAATTGCTAGGCAGGAACAGGAGATGGACCAGTCGATGGAGTTGTGGGACACGAGGGCTGTAGAATGCTTTTGCTGCTTTCTCTTGCCACCAGGAGGAATCAATTACCTTCTGTATTTGCTTAAGTGAAAAGCTTTGAGTGGGGTTTTACTCTGTCTCGCATTGTTTAAAGAATTTCGAAGTTTGCAAACTGAAGCCTCTCTTGAATGTATGTAAAACGCTTGACATTTTTTTGACCTCAGGCTATGTCTCATATAGCTCATGCTAGTTTTCTATTAGCGATGCAGTCCAGGATAACCTTGAACTCCCACCTTCCTGCCTGCACCTTCAGAGTGCTGGGATTACCGGCGTGTGTTTACTCATCTAAAAAATGGAGATTGGTGAGTTTTCCTCTTCCCTCTTTCTTTTCAGAGGGAGTCCGAGGTATAGAAACATGGTATTGTCAGGAAGCTTTTGGGCCCGGGGAATCATCTAATCTCCCTGCTGCACAGAGCTGGGTTTTAGTTTCATGGCGGGTGTGTGGAACCCTGGTCTTCTCTCACAGTTGCGTTCTGTGTGACTAGGTCAGCACTAACATTTCCTTAGGACGCATCAGTCACGGTTTTCCCCTCGGCAAAGTTTCCTTTGGTCATCTCTGCCCCACTGCCCGGTGTATTTCCCGTCCTCTCCAGCGGCCTGCCCTTTGGGCCTCTGCCACCCTCCAGCCTCAGACCCGGACTGTCAGGAGTTGGGGCTCCTGGCTCCCAGTTCAGTGGCAGAGAGGACAGAACTGGACACAGTGTCCACACGAGACTGAGAAATAGAAACATCAAGGCAACTAGTGTTTTTTAAAAAAATATTCTTTAAAGGCAGATATACATTTTAAAGAACCGTGGCGGTGGCGGGGTGGGTGGGGAGGTGTTGAGGGGGCAGGGGAGGCGGGGGGGGGGGGGGGGCATAGCTGGTTCACATTGTCACAGTTGTTCAAGCAGCTTTGTGGCATTAGTGAAGCCACCTGCCACAGTGCAGGACCACAGTGACTCTGTAAGAGCCCCACGGGTCACATGAAAGTTAAAAAGATAAAGAAAGTGGAAGTAAAAGGAGCGTGAGAGAAAATGTAGAGGTTGCTTTTCTCTCTCTCCAGTACATCTCTCTCCACCCTTAAACACTGCAGGGTTTAAATTGATCCTTCTGCACACAGGGAGATGTGTGTTTGTGTATGTGTAGTGTACATGTGCAGGTGTGTGCGTGCGTGCAGGGGTGTGTGTGTGTGTGTGTGTGTGTGTGTCTGTGTGTGTGTGTGTGTGTGTGTGTGTTTGTGTATGTGTAGTGTACATGTGCAGGTGTGTGCGTGTGTGCAGGTGTGTGTGTGTGTGTGTGTGTGTGTGTGTGTGTGTGTGTGTGTGTGTGTGTAGGCCAGATGACAACCCTTGGTGGTGTTCCTCAGACACCAGACACTTTCTAATTTTGAGGCAGGGTCTCTTGCTGGCCCAGAGCTCTCCAGGTAGGCTAGGCTGACCCACCAGCAATCAAGGGATCTCCCTGTCTCTGACAATACTCACTGACAATACAGTGAGTGTCATTGTGCTGGGCTGTTTTTTAATCAATGTTATGGAGTTTGGACTCAGGCCCTTGTGCTCAAAAAGCAAGCACTTCACCAACTGAGCTATCTCTCCGGCCCCAAGAAATATTTATTATACATTATATCTCAAGTGGCTCTGAGCCTTGGGAGGAAGAATGGACAGGAGACCTGGGAGGATCTCTCTGACCATGTGAAGTATATTTGTCATTGTCAATAAATCAAAAGAATCGGGAAACATATTCATCATTGCACATTAACATTAAAATGCATTAAACTTTCCTGTTTGTTATTTAAATTAAGTATGCTTGTTAAATACAACCTTGTAGGTGAACTTTTTCATTTAAAGCATATCACATAAGATACTGGGTTTCACAAGTGTATTTCATGGACTGTTTTTGAGATGTTTACACAGAGATGCACATGGAGCTTCCTTAGACCTTTCAACAGTTACCTGATGTTCCACTAAGAATGTGCCTATCATTCACCAGTTCCTCTTCAGGTGCACATGCAAATCTCCCCCATTTCTTCCTACTAGGGATGAGGGTGTTGGGAGGTTGTTTCTGCACAAGTTCATGCACGACATTAACTGAGATGTGGCGTTTATTAAGTGAAGCCTCTCAGGATTACAGGTCTCTTTCTATTCACGTGTTAAGGGTTTTCTGGGGCAGAAGTGGAATTGCCACCTGAGAGGATGTGATTTAGAGCAGGTGTGTCTGGACAATGAGAGGACACACAAAGCCGTTCTCATTTCGTTGTATCTTCCCCTAGAGTTAAGTTACGGAAACCGCGGAAGAGGTCAGGCTCTTGGTATCAGAGGTTAAATCTGTCAACTGCAATCCTATACATTATTTTCTCTCTCTCTCTCTCTCTCTCTCTGTGTGTGTGTGTGTGTGTATACATGTGTACACATGTATTTGGGTGTATATGGAGCTGATAGGTCCATGCTAGGAGCCTTCTACTATTGTTCTTTTCCTTATCTTTTCAGACAGGGTCTCTCACAGAGCCTGGAGTACACTCTGTAGTAGAATATTATTTTAAGGTGTGTTACTTTTGTTTAAGTTGTGTTTGCTTAACTTTGTGAAGCTGTGTTACTGTGCCTGTCTAAAACACCTGATGGTCTAATAAAGAACTGACCAATGGCGAGTCAGGAAAAAGGATAGGCAGGGCTGGCAGGCAGAGAGTATAAATAGAAGGAGAAATCTGGGAAGAGGGATTGGAGATCTAGCAGCTGGAGGAGGAGGAGGAGGAGGAGGAGGAGGAGGAGGAGGAGGAAGAGGAGGAAGAGGAAGAGGAGGAATAAGAAGAAGACAATGACTAGGACTATTCCAGGAGCCAACCACCTAGCTACACAGCAAGCCATGGAATTAAGAGTAAGATACAGAAGTAAGAGAATGGGAACAGCTCAGAGGCCAAATGTAGACAGAATAATTTAAGATAAGAAAAGCTGGCTAGAAACTAAGCCAAGCTAAGGCTGGGTATTTATAAGTAAGAATAAGCCTCTGTGTGTGATTTATTTGGGAGCTGGGT
This sequence comes from Onychomys torridus, assembly GCF_903995425.1. Lineage (NCBI taxonomy): Eukaryota > Metazoa > Chordata > Mammalia > Rodentia > Cricetidae > Onychomys > Onychomys torridus. The sequence goes on along the minus strand of NC_050445.1, from coordinate 87,107,876 downwards.
GGTGGCCCCCTCCAAAAGAGTAAAATACCACCACCAACAGCACTGATTTGCTGTTCAGTATGCTCCAGGGATATACCTGTCTCTGTTCATAGCTTTGTAGATTTTTATGACCACACCTGTATTTTGCAAGTGGGTGCCAAGGAACCTAAACTCATACTTGCTCAATAGGCACTCTACCAATTGAACCCCCCCCCCCCCCAGCTCCCAATCTTACACATGCTTGAGTGCTCCAATAGAACTTTCTGTAAGGATGAGAATGTGCTTAGATTCCTGCTGCCAGGCAGACCCCAGAGCTCACTGGCCAGCTGGTCTAGGTTGATGAGTTCCAGATCTGTGAGAGAACTTGTCTGAAAAGCAAAAAGGAAGGGAGGAAGGAGGAAAAAGGATGGTGTCCCTGAGGAATGACACCTGAGGTGGTCTTCTTGCCTCCACATACACACACACACATGCTTACATGCACAAATGTATGTACACACTCATGTATGATACATACACAGAAAACAAAATCCTCCCTCTCTGCTATTATAGCGTAAGCCACATCCCCCTCGTGGGCTCTGTAAGTGTGCCTGTTATGGACAAGGACTGAATGAAAGAAATGCAATAAAAGAAGGACATGTCTAGCCCTAAAGTGTGGAGAAGATTTGCATTGTTGATATCAGGGAGAAAGCAGGCAGAGGGAAGAGCCCAGGCTGAACATGGCTGGCAGACTAAACCAGACCATGAGAGGAGAGAGGGGGAGGGAGAGCAAGAGAGGAGCCACCAGGGACCAAGAGGCAGCCAGAGGCCAAGAGACCACTGGCATAGCCAAAATGGCTGGATTATTAGGGACCAAACTGGGGAAAGGGAAGCAGAAGCCCAGTCTCTTGGAGTGAGAGGTTTAGGGTAGGGGGTGGGGTGGTAGGAGCCACAGGTACTGAGTGAAGGCTGGGAGAGCTGGCCAGCATTTTCTTTGATGTGTTAATAGACACCTCACTTAGCCCTTGGCCCTGGGTTCCTGAGACCTAGCAAAGACCTGCATTTAAAATTTTAAGTTTAAGCAATGTAGCCTTAACTAGTTGTGTGTGTGGTAGCTACCACATCAGATAGTGCAGGAGAAGGACATGCACTGTTGTATGACACGCAACCATTGTATCTTACTAGTCACAACATATTTCAGAATTATTTCTAACTATTATGGAGAGATGGAAGGACAGGCTGAGCAGGAGGCCTGGGGATTTTAAACTGTAGATGGGGAGATAAACCAGGGAATGCAAACTAAGTGGTGTCATTAGGATTTATCAGGCACTGCCCCTCCTGGTTGGAGACGCCTGTCTGCCCTGCTCTGGCTGGGGCTTCTGTCAATTGCTGTACTGTCCTTTGGGGCAGTTCTTTGTAAAGTGAATTGATGGCTATGTAAATACCGCCATTAACCTTAAGCACCTCAGACAGCTCCTTGGGCGGTGCAGTTTTCTTGCCCTTGAAAAAAATGCTTGAAGAGACTGTACACCTCCCCCTACCACTACACACACACACACACACACCTACCTCTTTAATTGGCCGAAGCAGCAGGCCTATGCTGTTACAGAATAAGGAAGCCCATGGAGTTGACGGCATACAAAGACCATATTACAGATTATTTAACTTAATTATTTAATTAATTAGAGAAGGGGTCTCATGTAGCACAAGCTGGCCTTGAACTCCCTATATAGGCTAGAATGGCCTCGAATTCCCGATCTTCCTGTCTCTACCTTCAGAATACTGGGATCATGGACACTCATTGTCACATCTGCTTCAGAATACTTAGGTTTGAAAGTACATACACTAATTTGTAATCTGAAAGCTTTGGTTAAGGGAAGTCTGTGACAAACTTGGTTTTTAATAGAGTTTGGCATATACTTTAAAATTAGGCTTATGGGGCTGGGTAGATGGCTTAGTCAATAAAGTGGCTGCTATGCAAGCATGAGGACCTGTAGTTTGAGTTTTCCTGACTGGCCCAGTCAGGACAAATCCCTCTTACCCGCCAGTCCCACAGTCGCTCAGACCCAACCAAGAAAGCACACAGAAACTTACATTGTTTACAAACTGTATGGCTGTGGCAGGCTGTTTGTTATCTACTTCTTCTATCTTAAATTAACCCATTTCTGTTAGTCTATACTTTGCCACATGGCTTGTGGCTTACCAGTGTTTTTACATGTTGCTTCTCATGGCGGTGGCTGGCGGTGTCTCTCCCAGCCTTTCTCTTCCCAGCCTTCCCCTCTTCCTTGTCCCGCCTACACTACCCTTCCTGCCTGTCCACTGGCCAATCAGAACTTTATTTACACAGAGCAATATCCACAGCAAGGACCCAAGCCTGGATCCCTGGCACCAACATGAAAAGCCAGGTGTGGTGGAATGTGCCTGTAGCCCAGTGCTGCAGAGACAGAGCTCTTTAGCTAGGGGAAGGGTGTTGAAGGGCTGGAATGTTGACTTGATTTTGTGTAGGCCGCCTCAGTGGCTGTGAGCTCATGAATACCATAGTGATTCATGTCCAGAAGACACTGATCCTCAGCAATCATCCCAACCTCTGACTCCTCCCACTTTTTTGCCACTTCTTCACTGATGTTCTTTGAGGTGTGTACGTGCATGTGTGTAACATACATGTCCACTTAGGGCTGAGTACTCACTCCACAGTCACTTGTGTACCTTGACCAGTTGTGAGTCTTTTTACTAACTGCTGCCTAATGCAGAAAGAAGCTTCTCCCATGAAGGCTGAGGGCTATAGTAATCAATGGGAAGAAAGGTAAGTATTTAGAATGCCATTTGATACCATACCTAGTTAGCAGAATGATAGTAGGAGGTTCTTCCCTAGGGATTTTGATCTCCCAGCCACAGGTTCTTTGCTAGGATTACAATACTAGGTATGAATTCCCTCCTGTGAAGTCAGTCTTAAATCCAGTAAAACCAACAAACAAATGAAAAAGCCATTGGTTACCCCCATAACTTTCATGCCATTATTGTACCCGTGGGAGTATTTTGCCAAGCTGCTCATTATTGAAGCACACAGGGTTCACAGCTGCCTAAGACTATGGATAATTTTTTTCTCCTTCAGCAGCTTTTTATTATATCTTTAGCACTATGAAAGGTAACCGTCATGGAAGAAACTTGCAGTTCAGTGCCAGCTTGATCCCTTCTTGTTCTGGGGCCAAAGTGTACAGTGTCTTCAGCCATAGAATCTTTATCTTCTTGAAAAATACTTTCAGAAGTAAAGGGAATGGGGATCAGAGAAAGAAGATAGAAAGGATCTCCCTCCACTTGGTTGGAGGAAAAGCAGAAACTGTATCAAGAAGTAGCATCAACAATTGATGGTTGCTAAGGCTCTTGTTTTCTCTCCAGTGTTCCTCTGTGGCCTTTCTTTCTGTGGAGGGCTGTGTATACAAAATGGGCATATACAATAGAAAGTGGTGGAAGAGATGTGATTTGTCTGTATCATGGCCTTTCCTTAGTATTAGAACCCTGATTTCCAGTAAGGCACACACGATGTAGAATCAAGGTGGTGTTTCACAGCTTCTATTGTACTACAATGGCAACATAACTTAGGTGTAGAGTGGAATTTTTGAGGAGTTTTCTGTAATTAAACAGTGGGACCCTTTCTTGATCCTATCATGGCCTGGGATCTGATGTACTAGTTGGTGCTGCAGCAACCACTTTGGACTGGGGAGTGACCTTGAGGAGGTAAGACAGCTGGGAAGATGAGAGGATGGGGAGCAAGAAGCAGGTTGAGGCCCCATGCTTCTGTAGAGCTTGTGGAACTAAAATAGGGCATTGAGAAAATTGTGGAAGTCCAGCTCCCACCTTTTGAAGCGTTCTTAGGTGGAGGGAGCAGAGAGGGATAAGAAAATATCAGCTAGAAAGAGAGAAACACAGGATAGCTTCGGGAGGGCCTGGGTCAATATCCAACACCCTCATTCTTTATTGAAAAAGGCTTTTTATAACATGCCAAGGGGAGAGGCAAAAGATCTCCCCCTTGCAAGATCAAGGCATACCATATAGCCATATGTAGACCTTTCCAAATACCTGGTAATCATGCCCATGGACAAATCATTCCATTATGCAGCCCTGCTGGGTAAAGCAAGCTTAGATTATCTGACCCTGAGTGAGTTCTCACTAGGAAGATTCTGTGGGCTCCCACAGAAAATGCTCTTGCTAAAAAGCATTAGCCTCTCATTTGGGCCTACAGGTAACTAACACTACATGAAAGTCTAATGTCTGCCTTCGTTTTGTGTTCATACTTTGGCTGAAGGTCACCTTGAGTTCCAAGAAGAGCAAAGGGGGCAAGACTCTATCCTGGAGTACAAGTAATTACCGTGTGGGAACCAGATTGGTGCCCTCAGAGATGACAGCACAGAACAGGTTAACAATCTCCAGGACCACTTTCAGGTCCTGAGGAGAGACAATGATGGGTCAGGGATGTGTGGGACCACTCTGTGACCAGGACTCCTTAGTTATGTATACCTCTTGATTGCTATGCTATTTAAACCTAAATTTCATGTGGTACTCGAAGAAGGGCTTGAGGTCACTGGATGCCTTTATTTATTCAAACATTTCCAGTGTGACTGTATTAAGTCTTCTTCCCCTGTTTTACACCATCATTGTCTATTTAGTTGCTGTATTGGGTGAGTGGCCAAACTTAGTCTCTTAAGACTGCCCGAACCCTGTCACAAATTTCTGGTAATGGTGCTTGCCTGGTCTGCCCACCTTGGGACTTAATTTTTGTAAAAAGCCATTTTTGTGTGTGTGTAGATGCCTTCATTTCTTGGATCATTGTTCCTTTCAGTGGGCTGAAATGGTACAGCAGAATGATTGGTGAGGTTAGCTCCTTACTCTTAAAAAGGTAGCATAGTCACACCTAACTTTAGTTCTGTAAAACCCAAGTTCTGGGAAAGGAAAGGGTATGGTGGGTTTGAAATTGGAGGAGAGGTTCCACACAGGAGTGAACTGGAGCCATTTCTGGGGAGGCAAGAAGTAAAGAAAACTGGGTCTCAGGATGTAGGTCAGTGGTAGATCACTAGCCCTGCATGCACAAGGACTGGGTTTGATCCTTGACACTAAAGGAAAATAAGACTTAAAATAAAAACGAATAAAAAAAGGAACAAAAAAAAAAAAAAAGAAGAAGAAGAAGAAGAAAAGAGAACCGTCAAGGGTATTAAATACCACCAGAGATTTCTCCAAATTGCCAATCTGGAAGTTAGTTACAACTCATTCTCAAATAAATTGAAGCCTTCTCTGTTTGATGTGTTTTGACAGGAAATGTATATTTACTGCCTGCAATGACTCCAATTGCTGCGCTGTGAGCCACAGTATTTCATAAATGATTAACATTAAATGGAGGGATCCTCACCCCGATTCTTCAGCCGCATTCCACAGGAAGGGACTCGCCGCTGCAAGGTGTTTACTCTATTTCCTAAAGTACACATTTGCCCTTCGAGATTTTGATCTTGTCTGTCAAAAACAGTTATTGCTATTGCAGACAGAGAAATAGTCATACTCGGAAATGACGAGCGGGTAAATTCAGCATATTTTGGTCGATTCAATATTTATTAAAAGACGATAGAAATTCTCTTACACATATTTTTTTCTTTCCTCATACGTTCCTCAAGTTCTTGTTTTTATGAGACAGAAGGCCGAATAAGAGTCTTAATTCTAGTATGGATTTTGTATCCAGTGAGTTTCCATCTGCTAAGGGGGAATTGACTCCAATGGAGATAGAATGAAGGGTGTTTCACGTGGAGGAAAGAAGTCCATCAGCTGTATGGAAACACCGACCTCCATCCAACTTGGAGAGCAAACATTCTTTTCTTAAATTACTTTAAAGGTTTATTTATTTGTAGTTTACATGAATGAGTGTTTTTGCCTGCACGTTTGTGTACCACATTTATGCAATAACTTATGGGGGCCAGAAGAGGGCAATGCCAGTGAACCAGAGCTTGTCCCAAGTTCTCAGAGCCTAGATGTACAATTTAGGCTTTATGTCAGATGTCAACCAAGGGTGAATCATAGAGATCCTTGAGAACCACCTCTTAGAGGAGGGATGAGAACTGGGACATGGCTCTGTGGAGAAGCAAAACCAGCAATGATGGATGTCTACATCAGGGCGGAGCTTGGGAAATCTTTTCAGGAAATGGCTATGGTAAATATTTACAGTTTTGCAGACACATTCATTCCTTGGCCTACAAAAAAGGCCAAGGACAATATGTAAATTAATATGTAGTTAATATTTTAATAACATTTTATGTGTGGATGGTAAAAATTAGATTTCATATATTATTTACATGCCAATAAATCTTCTTTTGATATCCCCAAATAATTTGATTAATTTATTTTTTGGTGGTACTGGGAATAGAACTCAGGGCCTTATGTACTGAGTTACCTCAGCTCCCCCTACGACCCCTCCTCTCCCACAACCATTTGAAAATGGAAAAATTATTCTTCCTTTGCAGATTGTTCAAAAGCAGGCAACGGGCTGGGCTTGACCTCTGAGCATAGTCTGTTATTTCCTAGACTAGAGTGAAGGCCTGTTTGTCTCTTGTACCAGTGATTGTGCTGATCCAGTCTACTGCTTTCATACCTGACACACACCTGCTGCCTCTGTGTTCATATGTGAACATGTGTGCAGGTGGAGGCCAGAGGACAGCTCTGATGTTCCTTAGGAGAAATAACACTTTGTTGTTCCACTTTGTTTTTGGGACAAAATCTCTCATTGGTCTGAAATGCACCAGGCATGGCAGCCTGACCAGGAAGCCGGTCTCTGCCTCTCCAGCACTAGCATTGCAGTTATTAGCCACTGCCTGTAGCTTACATGGGTCTTAGGAGTTCTGGGGATTGGACTCAGGGACCTGTGCTTGCAAAGCAAGTACACTGCTGACTGAGCCATCTCCCCAGTCTCTGTAGTTGACAAAAACAAACACCCCACTTTCTTCATTACATATTTTTATTGAAATAGACTTTTACTTGGTCTCAAATTTAAGATAGGGCTGACTGTGAAGTAGTGAATTTGGTGTTCTGGATTAATGAATATAGATGACACGTGCATGTCACTATTTAAAACCATAGATGGCCTAAAGTCATGAAACAGAGTGGACTGATGTAGCACTTCTGTGGACTCTGAGGTATCATGTGCCATTAAGTGTCTTAACTATTGGAATTTGGTGGATTTTTACACATTCTGAATCCATGAGGTAGAAGTTCCAGCCTCCACATGGGTCCCTTGTCCCCCTCTCCTCCTCATATGCACCCTCTCAGGTGACCACATGCTTGCAGAGCTTACTTCTTCCTCTGCAGCTGCCCTTAAATGGAAACACAGAGTGTGTATTGTCTCCGAAGTTTTGGCTCAACATTAGGTCTGTTGTTGCCTGGGGCAGGTGTTCTTGATCCCCATGCAGGATTCTACTGTACAAATTGTTCACTCTATCCACCCTCGTTTTAAATGTGGGAGGGTTTTATTTGCCTGCTAGCTTTGGCTGCTATTCGTAAAGAGGGCTTCTATGAACCTCTTATGCATGTTATGGTAGACGTTAGCACACGTTTCTGTTGCAGGCCTTTGTTTTGCAGGCTAAATGTTGAGTCAGGTCTACATCTTGCTGGAAGTAATACATGATAAAAAAAGAGGTACATAGTTACCACTTATACAGGCCTTATCGTGTGCCAAGAATTGTTCCAGATCTTTCCATCTCCTCTCCTGTTCTCTTGGGATGGGTAGGATTACTGTGCACCTGGGGGTGGGGGTGTGAGGCGAAGCAGTTTGGCAAGACCATCTTTGAAACACTGATCAGATTAGTAACAAGCAATTTCTCCAAGTGATTACCACGCCACAGGATCACATGCCGGGAGAGGGCACAGGAGGAGCAATCAGTAGTGTAAACTGTACTCCAGCAGCTCTCAACCCTCAGCTGGGCTTGGGACCTGGGCAGCACGGCTTCCAAGGCTTTGCTGTAACCACTGTACTAAACAAAACTGCCTTTTGCTGACCTGACGCCTCAGCCCATCTTGTCCAGTAAGGCTGTCACTGCCTCTCCAGCTCTGGGATTGCCATTCTGAGTACCACCCTTTGCTTTTAGGCTGTCAGTGTTGTCTTCCCTGTCCCCTGCTCTGATTCCTAGTGGCCAGCTTCATTTGGCTGCCCTGCCTGGCCACCAGATGGGAAAGGGGGCAGACATAGGTGGCCTTCAGAAAACTGGCTTTACATGCTGGCTTCATCCTTGTAGCCCTTGGCAGACAACGGAGCTCTTTTGTCAGGCCTCACCTTTACGGCAGAAATACCATCCGGTGAGAATGAGGTAGGGCGGGGGTGTGTCCTATTGCACAATGCTGGGTGCAGAAAGCTTTTATTATATGTAAGCAGACATTGTGCAGACTATCAATTTTGGCTGTTGCTGTAACAAGTGGGGTTAGTGCTGGAAAGTGAAAGATTGTCTGAAAGTCTTCTTCATCTCTGTGGGAGTGACAGATCCTCAGTAACTACCCCTCCCAGAGATGAACTCCTGTAGTGTAAGGAGGCTGAGGAAGCACTTTGAAGGAAAGCGTTCCCGCCCCTAGTGTCTCTGGACACTGGAGAGTCATACTTCTCTCAGCTTTTTAGAACCTAGGGAATCATCTTACACCGCTGAGTAGGGATCCACAAATGGTTTAACAGCCACCTAGATGTTTTCTTCCCTCCACTTCGTTACTCTCGAGTGCTTTTCTGAAACCCCATAGAGGTTCTTCTTAGGGCTTTCCAGTGTTCAGGCTATCCCAGAAAGAGAACTAAATTTGATCTCTTGGGGCTTAAAAGACCATCCGTGGATCCTGGAGCCACTTGGATAGGGGCCAGCTGCACCTTGGGCCTGGCGGTCTGCAGCTGGACCCATTATTAATTCTCTTTGAATGCTGAGGCACTTGCAGACTGGAAAGTGTTGATTAACAGCATCCTGGTAGCATGCTCATCTGCTCCAAGTGTTGGATAGAAAAATCCAGCAGGCTGGGAGTGTGTGTGTGTGTGTGTGTGTGTGTGTGTGTGTGTGTGTGTGTGAACCACAGCATTTTATTGGGGGTGGGGACACATGGTTTTGCTCATCCTGTTTTACATTCATGCTACTCACTGTTTTGCATTTAATTAGTGGGCAGTAGTTAAGTCAAGCAGCTAACACTTTGCTTGTGTCCTTGAGCTACGGCAGGCTTTTAATCATGGCTTTTCCTCTTCTCGCCCCAACCCTTTTGCTTTTGATGTACTGCTATTCTGCAAGCAAATAAAAGCCGCCAATTCAATGGGACCGGTCAAAGTAAAAGGATATTTTGGTTTTTGGGTTTCTTCCTGTTGTTTTATGATTAAAGGGACCAACACAGGTGTAGAAAAGCAAAATTGGCTCCTCTACCCTTTAGGAGTGAGCTTCTCTTTAATGTTCTAGAAAGTGGCAAACAGATGGGAAAGGACGGACCGACCAGTTCCTCCTATTGCGTGCTGATGATTTTGGGTGAAAAAAAAAAATGGGATAAAGGGTGCGGGAAACATTCTGTGAGCCTGGATCCAAAGAATGAATGAGAAGGATCAGTGATTCTCTCAAACGTGGCAGATGAAACATTGATCCGAAAGTGTGGACGGGAGGGAGCAATGCCCCAGAGGCGAGGTGTGGAGAATTAAAATCATTTCATAGCGTTTGGACCGATGATCTGGGCACCAGAGCCCATGGCATGGCTAAAAATGTGTTACTACTAATAAGGGCTTTGAGAGCAGGCAGCTGCAACCTGCAGACGTGCACAAGCCACCTGTGCGCTGGCCCTGGAAGGTTCCATTCATGTCATCTTCCCACTTTATCTGTTTTGGAGGTGCTAATGTAATGAAGCCTCCCTCCCCTGTCATGCAAGATCGCAGGCGAACTTGTAGTTGTGTGTCCCTCCTGTTTATTGGTGCTCTGGTTAATTTTAAAAGCCAGGCAACAGACGGTGAGGTTCTGCACACAGAAAACTTGTATTTGTTGAGCAAATGATTCACGTGGGGATTCTACAATGCAGTGATGTGCTCTGTGTACATTTGAGGGTGTTGCCAGTAGTTTCAGCTTGGGAGGGGTGTGTATGCCATTGGCAATCCAAACTCTTCGGCCTCTTTTGCACTTGTCCTTCTCTGTCTGTGACACTGTTGATCATGCCCATCATCTGGGAGGCGATTTGAGAGGTGTCAGTGAACCAGCCCAGGGACCTTGCCCACCACAGTGCAGGCCACAAGTTGCCTTTATTAGACTCTCCATTCCTTTGCCTTCTCAATCAAAATACACAGGGGATGAACATGTCTGAGATAAGATTGTGTGATTCTAAATAAACATCACCATTTTATATTTTGCTGTTTCTGTCTTATATGAAGATGATAGTGGTATGTGGAAACGCTGCTAAGGAAGTCCAGGGCAGTCTTCTATAGGAGGAAAATGGATTATGGGGGATTAATCGCTACAGTTCATTTTATTGATTGCCTTGGCATAATTGCTTTCTTCTCAAGCATCAGCGGTGCTCTCAGCAGCACGCTGTTCAGAATGTGAGCAGCACCCTTAACGTTTTTTTGGGGGCTGGAGTTACTGAAATGTAAATCCTGAAAAGAAAGGTGGGCTTGGACCCTCTTTTGAGGAATGAAAATGAACTAATTTTTCAGACCAACTCTTACCATCCTATATTTTCACAGGGTTAGTAGTTTAATGGGTAGCAGTTGTGTTTCTTAAACTGTTAAGTACTAAGCATTGCATCAGACTTTAGAATGATGTTTTGTTTTGGAAACCCATGGTGGCAGGGTGGAATCTCACTGTTCATGGGGTTTGTTGCTGAATTAAGCGTCTTAAAGAAAAATGAGGGGATGGGAGATGGTTCAGCTGGTCACGGTGTTTGCTGGGCAAATCTAAAGACCTGACTTAGAATGCCCAGCATCAGTATAAAACACTTCACAAACACCTAGAACCCCAACACTGTTTATGTTAGTAACCGCCCCCCTCTGCAGTCCCCACCGACTCACTCACATATATAGTCACTGACAATCCAGTAAAACATTTTCTGATACACTCTATAGTCACTGATCTGGTCCCCAAGCAGAAGCACAAGGAATGTCTCTCACAGAAGTCTAGAAATCAGTTATGGAGTAAGTGGCTGCTGAATGAGTTGTACTTCTAAGTTAGAAAGTTCTACGGTGTAGGTGATGGCTCAAGGGTTCTTTGAATTTTCTAGTTTAAAAGGTTGGCTGTCTTCTCTTTGAACCCTAAGCCTCCTTAGCCGGATTTTCATCAGACTTAGTGTGGTGAGGTTTAAATGCTGTTGTGAGACAAGCTGTGGGTCCATCCTAAACTGAGCTTTTAAGTTACCTGTGCCTGGAATGGCACTGTACCCTCAGCAGCTTCCCTTTTACAGATAGAGATAGAGTTTAAGTGACTTGCAGGCGTTACTTTCACTGACAGATATTAGGGTGGCCCCTGTGACCCTCGCATCCTAGTGCGGTCCTAGTATGGTCCTCTCCTTTTGCATTTGAGTGAAAACTGACTTGTTTCTTCAGCAACGTGTATGCCTGGGACATCCAAGCCAGTGCTTTGCCAGCTGACGAGTCTCTGTGACGGACTGGAGAAGTGAGTGACACTGTGGAACTGGTGTGTGAAGGGACAGCTGTCAGCCTTTTCACCAGAACCAACTAGAAGCCCCCTAGTCCTGGGATCACAAGGAGGAAATACCAAATGCCACCAAATAGGCATGGGAGCTGAACAGTCACTCAGCTGGCCCTCTAGTCCTGGCACGTGGTTGGGTTGCAGCTTCAGGGGTGCTCCTGAAACAGCTGCTCTTCCCTCTCTCCCCTCCCCTCTCTCTCCTTCCCATTACTTTTTTTTGGGGGGGCGGGGAGTGAAAAACAATGTTTCCTGTAGCCAAGGCTTTCTTTGAACTCATTATGTACCACAGATGACCTTGAACAACTGATCCACCCTTCTTCACCTCCCGAGTGCTGGGATTACAAAGTACCACTGTTCTTTATTTAGCAGTGCTAGGGCTTCACCCCAGGACTTCATGCATGGTAGACAAGCCATCTACCAACTGCACTATATTCCCATCCCAGGGTATAGTTCAAGCTGGTCTTGAACTCATGATCTTCCTGCCTCATCCTCTTCAGCATTTTCCTACTGGCATATGCAATCACATCCCTAGCCTTCCTTCTGAACAATGCATCTGAAGACTTTGCCTGGGTGTTGTGTAGTACTTACTGGCTGGTGAGTGGCAGAATTTGAGTTTTCATTTCTTTTCCATGCTGGGAGATCCCCGTTCTTCAGAACTCTTTGGAGTTTCATGGAAGCCCTCACTGCTGCAGACTTCCTGCCCTGAGATGCCTGGGGTTTAATTCATCAGGGTCAGAAGCCCTAGACTTAGTTAGAGAGGGCAGACTTTCAGACTGCTGGGGCATATAATTTGGACCTCAATTCCTTCTCCCTGGTGTCCCTTGTGCCCTCTGTGGAAGGTGTCCCGTTCTCTCTGATGAACACAAATGAACAGTGTGCATTGAGCAATCCTACTAGCTGTCACCGGCTAGCTTCACACCGTGCTCTCCAGCCCTAAGACCCATGTGTTTCTGTTGTTCTCCTTGTTTGGAGCATAACAAAAATTGCCCCTTTGACACCCTTCTCATTTTCTGCTGGGCTCAGCTCATCCTGGCCCTTTTTCCTTTTTTGACATGCATATCAGAGGACAGGCGATTTTTCATTTGAAGACAGAGTCATTGTCCCAAGCAGATGACTTAAAGGGAACCAGCTGCATAGAAAACTATTATACTGGGAGTGACAATGGGTACCTATCTTAGCCCCCACCTTCTCTTTGGACAAGGCACATTAATTGCTTTGGCTATGTTGGGAATTAGAGGAAGATCAATTTCTTCAAGCTTTCTTTCATATTCTTTTCCCCACTAGGCTGGAATCATTTTAGTGAAGCCCTTCACGTTGGATGTAATGAAGTCTGGAAATGGGTTCTTAGCTGGCAATAAGTTCTGTACAACATCCACAGTCTTCTCTATAGTCAGGATCCCGGCACCTTCTAAGCTCCACCATCAAGGAAAGTTCTCTCTGATTACCACTAACCTCACAGATCCCTACAGCTTGGGGTCCATGAGGGAGGCTGGCTCTGAACTTCACAGGTTTAAACCCCAGCTTCCCTATGGAGTCTGTTAGGCTCTTTCCATGTTGGGCTGTACTTTAAGAACATCTCTATCTCAGATAGCTGTTGCAAGATTTATTTAAGTTAATATATGTAACAAGTTTTTGACATGATTTTGATAATGTTAAATTAAAAGCTCTTTGATTAATAGTTCTTATTTGCATGCTAAGTCCCCCAAGGCTAGAAGGCTCCAAATAATTGAAAATTAAAGAGTACTCAGCTGGTGAGACCTTCAGGTGCAATGCCTGGGGAGGGACCTGTGATATCAGCACTCGCTTTTCTGGTCCAGGAATCAGCATAAGGTATGAGAGAGATGGAGTAAGGACTGTGGATCTGAGAAAGGACCATGGCTGCTTTGAGGAGCATCTTGACCACACTGGCTTCCACATCTTATCTATTGTGTACCTAAAACCTTACCTGTCACACACATGTGTTACACTTCCTGTTCCTTCTCTACCTCAGGTTGATACCTTACCTTACCTACTTAAGCATGACCTATCTAAAACACCCCACATCTACGGGCAGTCCCTTAATCATAGAAGAGTATAGAGAAAAGGGACTGGGATGGGCTAGAGAGACTCCCAACATATGCTGGTCCTTTTCTCCTTTGGCATCATAGAAGCTTCACTTTGGTTGGTTCTCCGCTCTGTTTTGTGGTGTCTGTGGCCATGGTTTGATGTACCATAGAGAAATCTGGATGGAGTAGAGCACCTCCTGCTGCCCCATGATATCACCAATTTATTACAGAGAGATCTAGATGGGGATTTTCACTTGGAGAAGGCCAACTGAAATTCTGGGTTCAGCAATATGTGGATAATAACTTAGTAAGAAGACACACATGCACACCCCCGCCCCATCTTTGGTTTGCCTAGAAGCCTGTTGGAAGAAAGGCCTTGTGACTGGTACAGATCTCATTCGTGTCTAAACAGGAATTGCCATGGAGGTTTAGGATCTCCTGGTTGTCAGCTCCTCTGTTTCCCACCTTAAAGGAGGTTACCCTGATGTGTGATCCTTGCAGTGAACCTCAGGGTTCGTCACTTCCACCTCTGCATTCCCTTTTCATGTGACTCAAGGCTGTCTCATCTTGTAGATTCCAGCCCTGCTGAAAGTCATTCTCTTTTCCTGTGCCCCTTCTTCACACCCCCTTGTTTATCTCCTGTGTTAACAATATCTTTAATGCTATTGTTTTTTTATCTATAGGGTCTGTAGACATAGAGAACTCCCCTGGATTACTCACTACAGTGTCCCAGGATCTAGCAACCATTGGGCTTAATAATTATTTAGTGAATGAATGAATCTTAAAATTCAGTATTGAGGAAAGTCTTCTAGAAAGAAAAAGCTTGGGGTCCACATTTGTGGTAGTAGAGGCTTCTGGTACGTCATGGCATATCTCTATAGCCCTTACTGATTTTTAACAAGCTACAAAGGCCAGCAGGTCCCATTCTGGCCCTAGCAGTCACCAGGTGTCTTCCTACCTTCTTCATGATGTCTTCTCTCCTGCGGTGGCATGCTAGCACAGACTGTCCAAAAGTTTACTTCCTTTAACCTGGAAATGAATGCTCCTGAGGGAAGCCCTCAGTGTTTGGTGGGGTACAGCTCATAAATAAATGCCTTCTGCAGACCATTCTGCCAGCCATTCTCTGAGCATCTCTGCTCTTGTGGGGAAGCTTGGTGGAACCCAGCTACCTTGTTCTTGAACCTTGCCGTGCGTTCTTGTCCCACATCCTTGTCTGAGGCTCTGCTTTGGAGAGACCTATACCGAGGCCCCATTGATACTAATGATTTGGCTTCATTGTCACTGGTCTTTTTTATCCTAGCCTGCACCACAGTCACTTCCGAGCTTTTTATGACTCTCTTTGTTAACGTTTGCCTGCTTGCTTTCTTTGCCTCTTTCAGGATGACGAGGGTCCCTTTGTTCTTGGACCTCTGACCCCTGCCATCCTGGAGTTCTTAGAGACTTCACCTCCCCTTTCTCACAGCTGTCTACTCAGCAGCCTGCTGGCCTCAGACTCTCCTGGTTTCCTCCTTGAAGAAACAGCCATGGAGTCAAGCTCATGTCGCTTTCCTGGGCCATGCGTATTTATAGCGCTAGTTTTCCAACTGTGGGCTAACTTTCTGAGGTGCCTGCTTTGAAATAGACTTTCTGAAGGACTTCTGTGGGGGATAATGAGGCCATTTCTACACCTGCAAGGTGGAATACATTATAGGAGAGTATTTGCAAGAGGCACTTGAAACGTTGGGACTCTGTACAGGACAAATTGTGTTTTTTATTTTTTATTTTTTTCCTATCCCCAAAGCATTCTGCAACAGTTTCCTGGTGCTTTTGTGACAAGTTGATGTCTTATATAGAAATCATTACATCATCTGCTGGTTAACTTTGAGGCTTAGTACAGAATACAGAATGGATGGGTGACAGGGCTAGTTTATGTGGATAGGAGCAGGCAAAGGGAAGGGACAGCCTCGCTGCTGCAAATAAAAGCCCTGCAATTCCTGAAGTGGATGCTCTTCATCCCTCTAGGTGTGTGGTGTACTGTGATTCCCTTTGGAGATTCCGCAAAGCTGAATTATGGCTATTTACTTTTTGGTTTTTTAAAGTGTCTTTTTCCCCCTGAAATTATGTTTATTTAGTGCACCAGCACATATATATATATATGTGTGTGTGTGTGTGTGTGTGTGTGTGTGTGTGTGTGTGTGCGCGCGCGCGCACGCGCGTGCATGAGAGTTGTCAGAAGGAGCTGTCAGGTATCTTTCTCTATTGCTCTTTACCTATTTATTTACTTATTTATTTTTGAGTCAGGATCTCTCACAGAAACATAAACACACCAATTTGGCTGCACTAGCTGGCCCGGACTCTGCCTGTCTCTGACCCCATCACCTTCTAGCTCTGGGGTGATGATGTGTGCTGCCCTGCATGGCTCTTACATGAGTGCTGGGGATCCAAACTCAAGTCCTCAAGTTTGTCCAGGAAGTGCCGTAGCCACTGAGCTGTCTTCCCTGGCTCCCGGGATTATGTCATATAACACACAAAGTCAAATGCACCAGATACCAAGGAAAACCAACTGTGCAGGAATTCAGTGATGAAACACGGAAGGACTGTGTGATATGGAACACGGGGCTCAGTCGTCCAGGTCCAACGTGTACAACTGACAGCAAGTCCGTTCCTATGGAAGTGTCAGGTTTACGATAAACACACATTTGAAGGTGTCTACAATAGACTGTAAGAAAACTGACAATATCTAAGGCCCCTGTTTGTGACCAGTTGTAGGGACTGCTCAGTACACGTATGTGTTGTCGACATTTACAACAGGAGAAAATAATGGACTTCAAAGAGAGATTTGAGAAGAAAACAAATGTTACTTTTTTTCTTCTTTTTTCTTATGCTGGTTCATGGACTTCTGAATTCTACTCAAAGACCTCAGATTCAGGTCATGCTAGATTGATAGTTCCTTTACCCATCATTGCTGGGGATGCACCCCCACCCTCACCCCATGTCCTTCAAAGTCTGTGCTGAACTCCAATTTTGTGGAAGGTGGGTGACCTGCAGCATCTGGCTCCCTGGAAAGGCTTGGGGCATGTGGACTGGATAAACACATTGAGTCTGTCACCGGTTCTGGTCAGATACAAGCAAGGAAGTAGGATTTCTGTCCTTGGTTTTTTGCCCCCCCCCCCCGCCCCCCGCCATGCTTCCTTTTATCTGTTATAGAAATGACCATTGATTGGAAGACCAACGATGTCTGAAATTACTTATTAGATTGAAAATACTTTGGAAAGTGACTTTCCTAACTTGATTTGTCAGGTTTTCTCAGGTTTGCTGATTATCATCCTGTGCATGGAGTTTGGGATGAACAAGCTATCCTCTTGTTTGGGCATGTAGTGTATAAATGTCCAGCAAGGTTACTGTTGCTTCTCAGGTGCCTCTACAGAGACATATGCACGTAAGTGGAAAGTAAGAGGCAGAAAGCCTGATGACAGCTTGTTACAAAAGCAGCATTTCTCAACCTGTGGGTTGCGACCCCTTTGAGGGGTCAAGCAACCCTTTCACAGGAGTTATGTATCAAATATCCTGAATATCAGATATTTACATTATAATCCATAACATTTACAGTTCTAAAGTAATAATGAAATAATTTTATGGTTGAGGGGCACCACAAAATGAGCAACTGTATTAAAGGGTCACAGCATTAGGAAGGTTGAGAACCACTTGACTACAGTGTGTGATGGGAAGATGGAATGGTTCAGGTACTGACTGGAAAACCGTCCTGGTTACAGTTAGAGGGAGGAGTGGCTGTCGCTGGACAGGATTCATACTCTGGGGTATGAGGAAGGTCATATTCCCAGTGCTCAGCCAGCAGATGCTGCAGCCCAGCTTCTCCTCTTGATGGCTGACCCAAGCCATGTCACTGCTGTGCCCAACTCTCCTCTGTAATTGGGGGCTCATGGACCACCCTTCTTCAAGTGTGGGGAGGATGAAATGAAGGAATGTGCAGAAGGCTCCTGGAGCAGATCTAGGCATTGTTTGGTTGCAGAAGCAGTAGTGGCTGTTCTTGTTGCTAATTGTAGCTCAAAGTGGTTCAGGCACATTTGATAGGGTCCCATTGGAACTTCACTCTTGAATGACTGACAGTGTTCACCACCTCGTGTTCTTGAGCATGTGACCTGGGTCTTATGCATCTGATGAACTAAATTCTGTTTAAAGTTCAGCTGCAGAGAATAGATGGAGTTCTCCAACTGTCTCAGATACAATTCCCACCTCTGCTACCCCTCAGCCCTGTACCCTGGAGAAGGTCATGGTGGAGGACTCAGTTTTCCTGTCTATGGAATGGGATACATTCTTTGAGAAAAGCTCACTCTAACAAGGCCTAGATAGGGGAGAATTACTAGTTTGTTGTTGTTGGGTTTTTTTGTTTTTTGTTTTAAAGGTAGTTAATGAAGTTCTCACAGAGTGGAAGCGAAGTATGCAGGTGGAGTAAGGGAAGTATGGGAAATGCAAAGAGAATGACCTTCTGGGACCTGGATCCCGCTCTCCTGTTTTTTTTTTTTTTTCTTCCCAGAATTTTGTGCATCCGAGTCTTGTCTGTAAAGTTGGTTTCTTTGTTGTCCTGCATGTGGGGAGGGAAAAATGGAGGTGCCACCTGGCTGGTGCTGAATTTGCCTTGAGTGGCTGAACCTCACAGAAACCCTGTGCCCCACCCCTCTGGGAAGTCTGCTGGGCCTCCAGATGTTTGCAGTAAATTTTAGTTGTGAACTAGGCTGAGACCAAAATGAGTATCTCCAGTTAAAAACTTAGCTGTAAGACAGAACCTGTGATTGGCAGAACCTGTGATTGGTAAACCAGAATTTTTAGGAAAGGAACATGCAAATCTTGGTTAAGTTTATGTTTTTAAATTCATTAATTTAGTTGTTGCTTCTGCAAATATTTGTTGAGGGGCCCAGTGAGATGGCTTGGTGGGTAAAGGCACTTGTTTCCAAAATGAATGATCTGGGACCCACATGATAGAAGGAAAGAACCAACTCTACAAATTGTTCTGTAATTATCACGTGTGCATCATAGTACTTACATGTAAGTACACCCACACAAAAAATAAATATATGTCATGACAAGATTTGTCGAATGCTTGGTGCCTGTCAGGTTCTGTGCTAGGTGGTCTCTTAAGGGAAATGCTGAGGGTGGATGTCTACAGCTCATCTTCATCAATGGTGTCTTATAGGGAAGGTTCTGAAGAGTATAGAAATGTTGTGAAGGAAGAGTGAAATAAAAGATTTTATCTAGTAAATTAAAGAGTGCTTCCCTGAGGAGATGATGGCCCCCAGGGTAAGAAGGATGAGTAGGAATTAACAAGGTGGAGAAAGACAGAAGAATGTATCTGGCTGCAAACAGAGCACTGGTGTGTGCAAAGGTCCTGGGGCAGGAAGGCTAGAAAGGATGGGAACAAAAAAGCAGAATAGTATTTGTATTTCATTGTTTTTCTGCCCTTGGCCTTGGTTGCCAAAGGGAATGGTGGACTTTTAGGCAATTCTGTTATTTTAACTAAGGTTAACAATTCTGTCAGTCATGCTTCCCATGTATAAATCTTTGTATTACAGAGTAGATTATTATATCTCAGTTTTTCCATGTGTTTCTGTTTGGGGATGAAAAGCACAGACATTACCTTGAGAGCAAAATATTATGACTAGGAAGAGTACACCGTTCCCAGATGACTGTGGTTAATTTTGCTTTAAAAGTATTTTGAAGTATGCTGTGTCTCTCTTGTGTAGGGGGATCTGGGATCATTCCCTCTTTTTTTTTTTTTTTTTTTTTTTTTTTTTAAGATAGACATACTTATTTCTGGAATGTTCCTCCGGTGTAGTGGTTCTTAACCTTCCTAATGCTGCAACACTTTAATACAGTTCTTCATGTTGTGGTGACCTCCAGTCATAAAATTATTTTCACTGCCACCTCATAATTGTAATTTTGCTACTGTTATGAATTGTAATGTAAATGTTTGTGTTTTCTGATGGTCTTAGGTGACCCCTGTGAAAGCTTTGTTTGACCCCAAAGGGGTTGTGAGAACCCAGCTCTGGTATCCAAATGCTGCTTTGATCAACAGATTTATATGTGAATACCTGGAATCATCACAGATGTTGCTTAAGACTGGGGTTCTGGTTGTGCAAATGTGAACTGCTTATTTTTGAGATGGAGAATAAGAGGAGTGGGCTGCAAGTTTTTGACCAGGGCCAGTGGTACAAGACCCTAGAAGGAGCTTAAGAGGTCCTCTGAGAATGCCAAGGGCCTTTTCCACTGAGAGCTCCAGGGGGCTGCCCTGTCTCAGGAGTGTGTAATGGGTGGTTCATCTGTTCATAAGCGTCACATATGTAAAGTTAGAGGCGCCTGAAAGTCTTCATCACTCTGGTCAGATGTAAGAACTCCATCTTTTTCAGAGGCTCTAGTTGGAGCCAAGAGTTTCAAGCTGGACTTCGGGTGTGTTCCACACATCTGGCTCCCGAAGTCTTGACTCAACACCTGCTGCTCAGTCTCAAGCCCTTTCCCTTTCTTCCTACCACTTTTCTATTTTTCTCTCCTTTCCTTCCCATATGGTAAACCCCAGCCTAGTTTGAAATCTCAGTCTATTGCTTCTTGTTTGGAGTCCTTGCCTGAATAGGTAGATTTAATTTTCTTGTTCTATGTTACATGGGAATGTCAAGAAAACAAACAAGCAAACAAACAAACACAACAGCAAGAATCCAGTGCCTTCTAGTGGTGTTCTGAGGCCCAATGCCACAAGGTACAAGCGTGTGACCCTGTATCTGTGGCTCTGTTATCATAATGCTGGATTCTTTGATTCACTTCTCTTCTTAAATAATATGTGATACATCCACTAGGGCATCACAGTATTTTCTAGGGCCCATGAACATTTTTCTGCATCATATATAGCATGCTGATCTTAATTTTGTGGAAAGTGATTGGTTATTGATCACTGCTCGGCAAGATTGATCTCTGTAGAGGCTGTCAAACGTGTGTCCTTGGGGTCCCCTGCTCATTGTGTCTTCCCCTCGCTCTCTAGACCACAGGCACTAACTGGGCTTTCTTCCTCAGGTCCTCATTTACTTCCCTCCAAAGCCCACCAGTCCCTTGTCACAGCCCTCACAGTCTCGTGGTCTTCCAGGACATCATCCCTGTATCCCATGGGAGACACGTTGCTTGCATGTCCTGTGCAGCATAGCTTTTTATTTTGTTATTTGGAAGTAGTTCTTTCTCTCCTCATAGCCTCGCCATAGTGGACACTTTTGTCTTGCAGGGTAGGTAGAGACAAGGGTGCCGATGGAGGGAGATTACTGTTACTCGAACTTGAATCAATGAATGCATATAGTGTCTTGTTGATGATGTTGTATCTGTTTTCCATCAAAGCAGATTCGAGAGAACATTCAGATGAAAGGAGAAAGAGAGATAAGGGAGAGCCAAGCAGAAGATGCACAACTAAAGGCCCCATTCACTGACTGGAAATGGACTGTAAAACTGGTCCTGAGCTTCCTAGTGTCAAAAGCCAAGATTGAAAATATTCCACTATGTGGTAGACAACATCCATAAGATAAAAGCGCCCTGATCCAGAGCTTTAGCCCTGTGGGTAGCTTCCTAGTTTGCTCCTGCTTTGAAGGAACGAAGTATCCAGCAGGCATGTAAGAGGACCCCCTAGCATGAAGACCTGGCTCCATTGACATCCTCTTCTCAGACAGCTGCCTGAACTCATTGCCTTGTTCATCTGCTGAAATCTTAGTATGTACTTAAAAATCAGCTGGGGGGTGGGGTTTGTGTCTTGAGGTCAGAGGTAGCTCTGCTGATACACTGTGAGACAGATCATGGTCCTGGAGAGAGTTAATGATGGGTTGCGGGGCAAGGAGCAGGGATTGGCTAAACCAATGGTGAGGCCCTGCTTCTCCAGTCCCCTAAGCATCCATCCCCTTGCAGGCCCACAAACTCTACCCCATGCACCATGCAGCAGGGTCTCACTCCTAAGTTCTCTGACTCAATGGCCTATGAGCGAGCTTTCTCTTTGGCATGTTTGATAGGCATGTGCCAGGCTCTGTGTTGCTCAGAGCATCAGCTTTTCTTTGACTTTGTTGTTACTTGCTCCAAGCTGTCACTCCTCCTTACAGTGGTCTCTTAGTTTCTGACTCTATTCCCCATGTGTGGGATTCCTTTCTCCATCCAGCAGTTAAGATGCTCCTGTGAAAAGCTAAGCCACTTTCTGTTTTTTTCCTACTTCCCACGCCCACATCACATTTAGAATCAAACTGTGGTTCAGTTGCTAGAGTGCTTGTCTAGAATGCACAAAGCCCCAGGTTTGACCCTCAACACCACACAAACTGGCTCTGGTGGCCCATATCTGTAATTCCAGCACTCAAGGGGTGGAGACAGGAGGATCAGGAGTTCAAAGTCATCTTTGGCTACATAGTGAGTTTGAGGCCAGCCTGGGCTACCTGAGCTCCTAGGTATCCTTCCTTTGTATACTCTGATGCATCTTTTTCTTCTGTGCTCACTCTGCTCTGGCAGCCTCACTTTTTTCTTCCTCTTCTCCTCACATATCCATCATGAGGCTGAGGTCCCTACTTAGAGAGGCCAGAGCATCCTGAAGTGCCAAGTCTCAGCAGCCACTTCCTCCCCACAACAGTCTGCTTCCTCTATAATTCTCCTCCCAGTCCACAGTGACCTTACTCAGCTTGCTTATGAAGGTGTGCCTGTCTCTGTGTGCTGGGACACCAGCTGCAGGGCTCCCAGGACCGAGTCTCTTCTCTCTGCACAGGGCATGAGTTCTCATAAGAAGAGCCGCTTAAACACACTTGCTGAGGGCCTCGTGTAGAAGTGGCCTGTTGACCACACAGATGAGATGCAATGACCGTGACTTTTAGGCAGCCTGTCCCACATGCTTTGCCACCCTGTACCCTCTATATTCCAGTTCAAACCGGAATCAAGAGATCTGATTTGTGACCACCCAGTAAATAAGCCACAAGCCTTTTCCATTCTTCTCCTGCTGTCATCTTTTTAAATGTTTCAATTAATTGATTAATTATGTTGTCCTCTTTCCTGGATCTCCGAGGGCCTTGCTGATCTTACTGTGGTTCAAGTCTTAGTTTTCACTCTCCCCAAAGACATTCCCATTTTAACCGACTGCTCCTTCAGCTGCTCCATGCAAGTGTGTGGTCTCCAGTTAGATGGTGGTATCTGGGGAGACAGGGGTCAGTTTTGTTCCTAATCTCCCTTGCATGTCCTTGCATTCTGTGCGAATCAAGTCCACTGTCAGTCCATATGGGTATTTTGAGTATCTTCAAATCACTTAGAAGCCTTGGTAGACTGTCGCTGGGGTTGTGTTTCAAAGGTACCATGGAGAAGCTGAAAATAACGACATCATGTGACACTTGCCTTTAGTATGGGTAGGAATCGGTAGAAACAATTGCCATTTCATTTATAGGCTGTTGCTTATTGATTTAACTTTAAAATGGAGAGTCTATTTACTGTGGCATTGTTATTTAAGTTACAGCCTATATTTATTTAGGGATGATTTGTGTTCTGTTTTGCAAATGCAGATTTATTAAACATTAAAATGTATTATAATAGAAGTATGGATTGGCAGTTAACATTAGCAGGCAACAGACTTTCTTTCTTTGTCCACAAGAGGGCTCTCTTGTCTAACAAAAGATAATTTTAAAGTTGAAAATTTAATCGAGGTTTAGATTAAGCCTTTAAGCAGCATTTAGCTCACTAATGGATTAAAGTAAGCAGTATTGTCTGCAACAGGCTTTGTCTTGGCATGCCATTCTGCTATGCCTGAATTTAGTGTGAGGGTCTTTCAAGCTAATCACACTGTACCAGCCTTAAATGATGCTCTGTGTATCTGTTCCTAAGGCTGGAAGGCGCTTGACTGGGCTCTTAGTCAAATTCTATTAATTGACAGGAGTTTGGAGAAGCTTTGTGGTCAATTGGCCATTCCTTTTCTTTCTTTCCTTCCTTCCTTCCTTCCTTTTCTTTCTTTCTTTCTTTCTTTCTTTCTTTCTTTCTTTCTTTCTTTCTCCTCCCCCACCTCTCTCTCTCTTTCTCTCTCCCTCCTTTTCTTTTGGAGGGGCTACCTTATAAACAACACGTATTTAAATCCTGTGACATGCATGACAGCATCCTGGAGACTGGGGTGTGGGAGGGCAGTAACACACCATCCTGTCCCCGAGGGTCACGTGTTTTGTCAGCAGTCTTACCACCCCCCAACCCCCAGTAAGGAGCAGGAGTTCCGTGGAAGGTGTTACAGCTTCATTCCACGTTGTTCATATTCCTGACACTGAAGTAAGGTCATGGCATATCAAGCAGTTTTTGGATTAAGTTCAGAGCTTGGTGGCCTGTGGCCCACCCTCAATACGCTATACTGATCTTTTATGGTGGTAGATAAAATCCTTGTCACTCTGTTTTGATTATTTGAAAAATGGGAAATGAGAGGAACATTTCCAATTACAGACTAGTCTAATTAAAAGGAATCAAGCCTCTGCAGTGAGGATAATTGGGCCTTGAGAGATTTATGGCTAAATGGCCATTACCGGTCATATTTGCTCAGTCCCAGACCTGGCTATTTCACTTGGATGATGAGCTGTGCAGCTGTGCTGGGTGACACTGGGTGACACTGGATTTCGTGAGTGTGTTTGATTTTATGGCCCTCTCCAGATTTCCCTGTTTCATGTGTTCTGCCCCCCCCCCATTGCTGCTTATAGTAACTGTTTCGTGCTCTTCAGGGTCCCCTGAAGGCTAAATGGCGTTTTCTTAATGAAGAAAATGAAGGGATTGGTCCTGTCTGCCTTAGGAAGGAATATCACCCCGTGGAGATGAAGGCGCTGTAGTTAGAAGGAATTTCTCAGGTCTTAAAATGAGAGTACAAGCCATGCAGGGATGTGGCATGTATATTTAATTAATTTAATTCAGCTCCAATTAGAAGAGCCTTCTTCAAGAACTCTACCCCATCATTCAGAACAGAAGGTATCGATAACATGTGAAATTAAAATGCCATTTATAAAATTCTTTAATTTTTAATAGACACAGTTATTGTCTTTAATGGCTCATTTACAATGTACTTTAGTATGTTGTAAAATGATCCAGTAGTAAATTCTTCATTGATGTTCTTAAGGAAGCTGTAAAAAGGCAATTTGTGGTGTGCATCTACCACATATTGGCAGAAAAGTAGGCGACTTTAGTGTAGCTGTTGCCCACACTCTAATGGCGAAGCAATGCCATGCATCATGCCATAATCATAACTGAGAGCTTGGTGGAGGATTCAAACCATGTGATACCGCTTGCATTACCCCCAGTCAAAAACATTGGTAACCTGTAACTTTCATCAGCACCTGCTTTAGCTGAAGGGAGTTTATTAATTCCTGTTTTCTTTCAGAATTTAACTTGCCAGGAAAGGTCCATTGGCCATGTATTCTTTAGTGGAAAAGCTGGTTGGAAATGAGCCAAGGCATTCAATGCAGTTGTTTTTTAAGCAACTGGAAATGAAAACATCCTCCCTAGTTGTTGTCTGGAGTCCTGATGGGTCCTTCTGTGTAGGCAGGCTCCCTTCCAGAGTGTCTGGCGGTTGTTGGTAAGGATGTCATTCAGGAGATGACTGTCTTTCCCCCCTCCATTTCTACTCCTAAGACCCCTTTGGGGTCCCCAAGCCGAGGTTGTGTATTTATGAACTAGTTTTCCCCCTCCATCATCTTCTGTCTTGAGTGGGAACAAGTGTGGAAAAGTGATTTAACACGCTTAGAGACTCGGCGGCATCTTGCCTCTTAACAAGGGCAGCCAGCACTCTTCTGCCTTGCACCTGGTACCCAAGGGCTGTGAATAGAAGAAGCCACCCAGCTACCCCGGTAGATACAGCCCTGGAGGTCAGAGCAGATCTGGTGGTGATCTGTAAACAGCTAACGATTATGTCCTCAGCACTCAGGGCTGATGCAAGAGGCCCTTTGAGACCTTCCCCACCGGTGGCCAGCGGGAGAGGCAACTCGGACTGTTTACTTGTAACTAAGCAAGACTTTGCCTTGGACTGTGTCAGGTATAAATATAAACGCATGCACAGAAAAAAAAATTCCTTTTATTCGCTTACTTATTTTTGCTTTGTTTTGGTGCTAGATTCTTTTACAGAAGCCAACACAGATGTAATTCTTTCTTTATATATGCCACTCAGCTCTGCTGTATTTTCCCTGGAATGTTCTAGAGTTCTGATCAGAAGTGCAGCTGTTTTCAGGCCTTTGATAAAATGGTGGCCCAGACCCCCACAGCCTGTATAATTCTTGCAGATTTCATTTTCACCCGGGATGTGGAGCTAGTTACCTTTCAATGAATCTGTTGTCTTCCAGCAGCCTTTTAAGACAAAGCAGAACTAATGTGTAAGGATCGGTGTAAACCACCACAGTCTGCTGATGAAGCCATTCTGTCTCTGCAGACTGAGTCCCAGAGGTCACTGTCTTCAGATGCTGAGAAAAACTGCCTTGATTTTCAATGTACTTTAAATTCAAGGGAAGACCGGCATATTTTGGGAATGTATTAGCAAATATATAGTCTGGTATATTTCAGACATTTGGTATCTTAATGTCAGGTGGCTAGAATGGGAATCTTAGAACATATGCTTCCTAGCTGGGTGATACTGGATAAATTTCTGGTCCTTTCTAGGCCATAAGGGGGAGAGGAATAAACCATAATTTTTTTTTTTGTTTGTTTGTTTGTTTTGTTTTTCGAGACTGGGTTTCTCTGTGTAGCTTTGCACCTTTCCTAGATCTCGCTCTGTAGACCAGGCTGGCCTTGAACTCACAGAGATCCACCTGCCTCTGCCTCCTGAGTGCTGGGATTAAAGGCGTGTGCCACCACTGCCCGGATAAAACCCTAATTTTAAATGGAGTTTATTCACTTGTTTGTTTGTTTTGCAGTACAGGGGATTGAATGAAGGGCCTTATTCATGGTAGGAAAATAATCTGGCACCGAACTGACCCCAAGTCCGTTCTAATTCCCTTTTAACACAGAGTTCCATGTAGTCTAAGTTTGTCTGGAACCTTGGATCCTCCTGTCTTTTCCTGCCAAGTGGCTGGAATTAAAGATGCACACCCTTATATCCAGTGGGGGTTAATATTTTTAAATGCATATCGCAACATTTGGGTGTTTGGTCTATAGTAGATCCTGTAGGAGTCTATGTTTTTGTGGGGGCCAGGGTCAGAGACAGGAGAGAGAAACTGTTATGGCGCCCAGGCTGGCCTGGAGTTCCTTATGTGGTGAGGATGTCCTTGAACTAGTAATCCTCCTGTCTTCCTTTCCTCAATGCTGGTACTACAGACATATATATTTCACCATGCCTAGCACTATAAGTTATTTATTTAATCAAATACCATTCCATTGTTCTATTGATTGGTTTATTGATATCTATCTATCTATATCTATAGAATGTGTGTGGGTATGTATGCATGTGTGTGTGTGTGTGTGTGTGTGTATATGTATGTATGTATATTTTCATGTACCACAGCAAGAACATGGAGATCAGAGGACAAGCCAGTTCTCTTCTTCCTGCGTGTAGGTTCCAGGGATCAAACTCAGGTTATCAGGCTTGGCGGCAAGTGCCTTTGCCCCCTGAGCCATCTTGCTGGCCCATTACGAGTTTTAAATAATAAAACAGGCAGGCCTCCTTTGGGGGGTTGTAGCACCAACTGCAGTGTTTAAGCTATGGAATTTATGGCTTAGGGAAGATAATGGTGTCAATCATTTTTAACATATCTGATAAATGGAAGCCTTTCAAGTGTGGCCCTTATTTTGATGTTTCTGACAATGGAGATTTGAAAGAATAGTACAAAGCATCCCCATGTACTCTGTACCCCATCCACTGGGGACCTTTGTACTCATTCATTCACTTAACCATTCATTCTTGTCATCTTCTCTCAGACCCCACCTGCCTTCCTCCTGCATGTATCCCCCTTTTCCACTTTCCCTTTTTTATTTTCTGTGGATTCATTTGAAATGAGTTGGAGATATTTATCTCTTTATTCTTTAATCTTTCAGGACATATTTTTCAATAAGAAAGATATTTTTGAACTTCAATATAATCAAAATAAGAAGTTTGAATGTTTATTCAACATTGTACTTTCCATCCTCTATTCAGATTTGGTAATTGTCAAAGTAATGCCCTTTATCGCTGTTGGTTGTACATGGCTCGTCCTTGGAATGACAAGGAATTCATTTCCCTTTCCTGAGACCCAGTGGATGCTACATCTGCCTCGTTGCTCCGAATAATGCTTACTCTTTCTTTGGGTGGGTGGGCGTTGGTCTTTATAATCTAGATAATTTTCTTAAGAAAAGCAGGATGTTTATGTTTCAAATACCCCTAACAGCTGAGTTTGTCTGAATTTTTTTTTTTTTTTTTTTTTTTTTTCTGGATTGGATCCAGGTGCCGGGCCACTCTCTGCCCTTTTGAAAAAGGAACCGATACGTGTCAGCAGCACAGGATTTTAGAATGAGAAAACTCGGGATGGGATAGAGATTGGCACATGTGCTGGAGGTGGTGCCGCAGAGGAGAATCAGTCCCCTGGGAGCTTACCCTGCTAACAGAGAAGGCGGGTAGATCAAGAGAATGGAAAGGTGCAGCCTCTCTATTTCCTTGATAAGAAATCAAGGGCAGGCGGCATTCTTTGCTGTGTAACATGGAAATAAATTAAACATCTGAAGAATAGTCTCTTTGGCCTGGCAACCTCAAAGTTTCTCAGTATTGGGAAACATGAATAGACATTCTCCTCTCTTGTGAAAACATGTCGGTGTCTGTATAATGCCAGCATGTCAGGTGAGAGATGAAAAGCACAGCCCGACCTCCAAATGCTGTCTCTGACTTTTCAGTGCATTCTGAGAAGGACCAGACATCGGAAAATGTTTTTAAACATCTTAGCCTCGATATGGGCAGCGGCTTTTATCACTGAGAATTCGGAAAACTCTTTAAAAATAAATGAGATTTGAAGCTGACTGATGGCAATGGAGGTGTTGGCTAGGGGTGTAGCTTGTTTGGTAGAGTGCTTACTTAGCAAGGGCAGAGGCTCTGGATTTGGTCCCTAGCACCACATAAAACTGGCTTTGATGCATGTTTGTGTCCACTGGGGCTGTGGAGGCAGGACGATGAGAAGTTAAGGGTCATCATGGGCTCTGTAGAGAGTTTGAGGCCAGCCAGGATTACAAAAACAACTGTGTCAGAGTCGGCCTGACCTCTAGTGGATGCTTGGGGGATGTGCAAGGCAGTCGGGTGGTCTCGATATTCTGGTTTAGAAGGAAGAGTTCATCATTTTTAGAACTTGCCCAAGGTACAGAAAAATCTAACTGAATGAGCAACCTTGCATCCTAAAACTGAACTCCTGGTACTTTGGCATGGAACTATGCTAATGTATGTCTCTTCACTGACAGTGCATTTTTTTAGTGAATTGAAAACAGAACTCTCAGGGTTCCATCTGTGTGAAGAAAACAAGATAAACAGTAGCCAGGAAAGGTCACCTTTGTTTCCAGTATGTGAAGAGTTGGCTCTGATAGAGTATGTGATGCTTGCCTTTCCAATAGCAGAAGGACAGGACAACAAAGATGCTTCATAAAATTGGAAAGTACGAACATCCTGAGGAACTTGTATTTATGCAGCTGTTCAAAGCCATTTTCCTTTTGTGGAGTGGACTGTTCCTGGCATACTTGTCATTTTCTGTGACTCTCAAAGGGGTTGGTCTTGAAGTCCATCATCTGAAAGGTTCTCATCAAACTGGGGGACTCACCTTTAAATTGTCTAAGGAAGAAAAATGATCTCACGTGGGCCTGATTCATGAGGATTCCAAAGTAGTGAGGTGGTATTTTGAAAATCATTTTGATATTTGCAATTCCGTATTTATTAAGTACCATACTCATTAGTCTTTTTTAGTGCAGGTGATTGTTTTCTCTGTATTTCGGGGAGGGGCATGTTTCCCTTAGCAGTATGTAAGGCGGTGCATTCTGGGGTCCATCTTGTTTTTCAGATGCTTTGGTTTGTAACTGTGTTTTTTATTTAATGCAGTGCTGGAGACTGAACCCAGGGCTTTGAGTATGCTCACAAAAGACTACTGGGCTTTTTCTGGTGCTTGGATCATTCAATTCTCTCTCTCTCTCTCTCTCTCTCTCTCTCTCTCTCTCTCTTTCTCATGATTCCATTAGGTGGGAAAGTTCTGATGCATTTGGGGTGTTGAGTGTCAACTATGGACTTACTTGAATTCTTTATAATTTGGTACAATGAGTTACATTGAAAAGACCTTGTCTGTGTATCTCCCATTAACATTAAATAGGGGCCTGGAAGATGGCCTCATGTCATCCCAGACATTAGTCACCTAGATGTAGGGATTTAGATCCTCAGACTGTGTTCTGTGAGCTTGAGAAAACTGTATATATACCCTTCGGGACTGATTGTCTCAAATTTCCTTTTTGTCCAATGGTCAGTGAAATGAGGACTGTGAAACTGTTTATCTTAAATGATTTGCGTCCCTCTGTCAAAAATTGAATGGGTGTGTTGTTGAGAACATTTCTGTTTTAAATTTGTATTGTGTTGGGCTGGGGAAGTTGCTCAACTTGCCAAGAAGGACTTGAAATAGATCTTGGGAATTCACACTACAAAAACAAAAAGCTTTCCTGGGTGGTGGTAGCACATGCCTTTAATGCCAGCACCCAGGAGGCAGAGGCAGTTGGATCTCTGTGAGTTCAAGGCCAGTCTGGTCTACAGAGGAGTTCCTGTAGCTACATAGAGAAACTCTTTCTCAACCCCTTGCCCCCAATAAAAAGCTTCATGTGGTAGCATAGTGCTTGTAATCCTAGCTTTGGGGAGGTGGAGACAGATGTATTCCTAGGGTTCTCTGGCCAGTCAGTCTTGCCTACTCAGGGGCCCCCACGCCAGTGAGAGACCTTGTCTAAAAAAAACAAAAAGAAGATGGCACCTGAGGTTCTCCTCTGGCATCCACATGGACAGACACACACCTTCCTACACACCTGCATACCGATGCATGCATACCTGCTTACATGTATGCACACACATGCATGTGCACACATACCTGCTTACATACATGCACAAATGCCAACAACCTTATTTAGATACAAAAACAAACATAAAATTGTCTATATTGTGTGAATTAGCATCGAATCCTCAATGCTCCTGGCCAATATTACCAATAAGGAAGAGTCTGTTCATTTGAGGGCCTGCTGCAGACGTCATGGTAGAAAGCCTATTTTACTCCTGGAGACATTATGTGCTAATGGAGCCATGCTTTTCTTCTTTCTGTATCCTTTGAAGACAGGTTTTCCAAGCCGCAGCAGTTTCGGGGAGCTGCCGATATGGTTGGTCCCAGCTACGAAGGGGCAGTTGCAGCCACTCTGCAGGACATGCTGGAGTAACTGTGTTTGACGGGACCCATACCCTGTGAACTCTCCAAGGTAAAAGGATTAAAAATGATCGTGGTAGATGCCAAGTATCCAAGAGCTGGCAAAGCTTTCTGGAAGCCTTTAAAAGCTTGGATAATTGTCAAGCTGGATGGTGGTGGCACACACCTTTAACCACAGCACTCAGGAAGCAGAGGCCAGAAGCTCTCTGAATTTGAGGCTAGCCTGGTCTACAGACAGTCAGGGCTGCACAGAGAAACCCTGTCTTGAAAGAAGAAAGGGATAGTTGTTGTTCCTTTTCATTTCAGCACTGTCTTTGAAACTAAGTCATTTCAGTGTGTGAAACTCTCTGGTACATTCCACAGGGAGAAGAGGAGACACAGTATTATGTCTGAATGGCTCCCCTGTCCACCTGGATACCCAACTGACATTTCTCTTGGAACCACAGCATCTTTTGGGGGATGAGGTGGGGAGAGTGTCTCACTATGTAGACCAGGCTGGCGCTGAACTCACAGAGAAATAAATATCTGCCTCTGGTTCCCCAGTACTGGTTAGAGGCATGCATAACCATGCCTGGAACTCACAGCTGTTGTTAGCAAATACTTGTTTGAGGAGCAGAGGAAGCTGGTATCTAGAACAGTTCCTGTAAGAATTTGGCTGAGGGACCCCAGCTAGGATTTGGAATGTCTCTCTTTGGTCTTCTTATTTGGGGCACTTGCTTGGATTCAACAGGAAAACAGAAACCATTCCGGATGATGTGAAACGGTGGGAAGTGAACTGAGGGGACTGCTTATACATATGCTTTGATCAGAGATGCTGAGCATATGATCAGGGCAGCCCAGCATTCACACTTTGGGAAGCTGGGTTGATGCAGTCCCCTCCTGAGTGTGGGAAGTACTGTGGTTAACAGAGGTCCACCTCTTTGAATAGTTTCCAAGGACAGGGCAAAGGCAAAGGGTTTTGCAGATGTAATTAAGATCTCAGATAATTGACTTGGAGTTCAATGGCATGTGCTTGTCCTCTGTCCAACTGAGTTATTCAAGTATTCAAATGAACCCTAAAATAGGACTGTGATTTCTTTGGAAGAATAGTTATAATTGAGACAGGGCTGGGAGACTCCACCCATCAAGCCTCTAGGGCCCGAGAGAGCTCCTGGCCAGTGCTATAACATGACAAACTCAATTCCAAAGCCCAGGGACCATGCTTTCTACTATCCCAAGGACCATTTTTTTTTTTTTTTTTTTCTGGTTGGGCCTCTAGCTGAGGACATTCCAGGCTAAAACCTTTGTTTTCCTACTTTCTCTCCAGGGGTGGTAGGAAATTGAACCCAGGACTCTAATTTTCTCAGGCCTCCAGCAATGACCAGAAGACCCAGGCCAGACTCCCACCTTGCAAGAGCCAAGCTCGTATTTTTGATTTACTGTCAAGTGCTAAGTTTAGTCATTTACTTCAGAAATCCTCAGCACTCTCATCTTGGAGAGAAACTTGGTCCCTCTCTGTTTTGGAGGGCTAACATGAAAATACGTCCACCTCCTCTGCTTCAGTGTACTTGCTAAAGGGAACCTAAGCCCTGGAATAGCTTGACAGGTTACAAAGAAACCGCTTTGTGGACCTCAGGCCAATCTGAGATGCTATGGCTTATCAATTATGTATAACCTAAGGGAAGCAAAGGGAACGGGAATTTCCTATTTGATCTTCTTGTTGTTGTTGAGATAGGGCCTTTTGTAATCTGGGCTAGCCTTGAACTCATTATTTAGCTGAGGATGACTGAAAACTTCTGAGCCTCCTGCCTTTCCTTCCCTAGTGCTAGGGTAACAGGGATGCACCGCCATGCCTGGTTTTATGTGGTGCTGGGAACCGAACCCTGGGCTTTGTGCATGCTAGGCAAGGACTCTACCAACTGTGACACATCTTCAGCCCCATGATTAACTTTTAGTGGAATGTTCTCTCTTGTACAGAGTGATTTAAATTCTGTTAGCCCCACCATCATTATTGACCAAATTGTCTCAAAGGATATTTCCCTCTTATTCTAGGGTTA
The DNA here is from genome assembly GCF_903995425.1 of Onychomys torridus. Taxonomy (NCBI): domain Eukaryota; kingdom Metazoa; phylum Chordata; class Mammalia; order Rodentia; family Cricetidae; genus Onychomys; species Onychomys torridus. The sequence continues at coordinate 87,074,796 of NC_050445.1, read as the reverse complement.
AAAATCGAGAAGGCTATAAGTTGGGTTGGCAGGGCCTCAGGCACCAGCCATTGGGTGTGGGTGTGGGGCAGATGGAGACACATCTCTAGGGAGCTGATGTTACATTCCCTGTGCCGCAGAAATGTGAGCCTCAGAGTTCCAGAGGTGGTTTTTCAAGGAAGTGGAATCTGATCTTCATTCTGCATGTTTTATATGTGGGCAACCATCTTCAGAGATGGTCTTAGTGTCCCATCTTGGCCTAGCTGCTTCAAAGGCAGACTCGGTAGCAGATCCATGAGCAATGTGACATCTCTTTTAAAAGATGCATCTGACTGAAATACGAGAGTTAGAAGGAGAGGGCTGGGCTAGAACCTGTGCCTAGGAGTGTTTGCTGGGGCTCCTGGAACTGAGATGTGGCTGTTCCCAGGCATCTCTGGGTTGGCTAGTAGTCGGCATCCTTGGGAGATTTTCTTTTGACTCTGAGTGTTACCTAAATGGTGATCCATGGACTGCATTTCTCTGATTGACCAACTGCCAATCAAAGATATTTGTAAAGAGCTGTGTCTGTACCAATATATACAGACACTTTTCTTCTCAGCATTTCTCACACATTGCAGAAAGGCAGCAATTGCTGTAGCTTTCCCATCATTTGGGGAATCACAAGTACTCTAGAGATGATTGTTAAAGTGTACAAGAGGTATGCGTTTATACAGAAGGTTGCGGTTATGCAGGAGTGGGATTATGAAGAGATGAATGGTTGTACAGGTTTGTGGTTAAAGGGGAGGTCTGTGGCTACACAGGAGGTATGCAGTAACAGAGGCAGTGTGAGGTTAACCAAGAGGTGTGAGCTTGTAGAGGAGGCGTGCTGTTGTACGGAGGCCCATGGTTGTACAGAAGGGATACGGAGGAGGTGTGAGGTTAGAAAGGAGGTAGTGGTTACTCAGGAGGTATGTGGTTGTGCAGGAGGAGTGCAATTATAGAAGCAGTGTGCTGTTTGTTACACAGGACATGTGTGCTTGTACGGAGGTATGTGGTTAGGTGTGAATTTATACAGGAAGTATACAGTTATACCGAAGGTGTGTGGTTGTATAGAAAGTGTGCACTTGTACAGGATGGATGAGGCCATACAGATGTGTATGTTATAGGCAAATGCTACCCTGATTTTGGGGAGGGACTTGAACACCCATTGTTTCAGATTACTGGGACTCAAGCTGCAGAGTTCTAAGGCAGGGTTGTATATACAGAAAGCTTCCTTGGTCCATTGTGGTGATAATAGACACTACGAGATATGTTCCAGGCAGAAGCTCGTAAGCACATATCAGATGCCTTGACTTTTGCTGCATTAGTCAGTTGAGAGGCTGGAGAGGAAAAAAAGTGTTTGCTAATCTTGCACAGGACATAAGTTCAGTTTCTAGCACATACACACGCTCTCACAACTGCCTGTATCTCTGTTTCCAGGGGATTTGTACTCACACATCTCACACACGCACACACACATACGCAACACACCTTTTTTTGAAAAAGTTATTTGAAAAGTCAAGTAGAAAAAGTGAATCAACTTTAATTTCCTTACAATATTTAGAAAGTGATAAGAGTAGGAAGTCAGAACAAAGCATTTGATAGTCCTTTATACTTGTGAGTGTGTATGTGTGTGTGTAGGTGTGCTGTACATGTGTGTGGTACATATGCCCATGAATGTGCAAATATGTGTACCTGTGTGCATACAAGCAGAGGGAAGACGTTGGATGTCCTCTATCACAGGCTGACAGTCAACAAGCCCCAGAGAGCCTACCAGCTCTGTCCTCCACAGCACTGGGGTTACAGGTGTGTGTGTGCACCACATCTGGCTTTTTTCTTAGATGCTGAGGTACCAATTCAGGTCCTCATCTTGCACAGCTAGTGGCAGCCATCCTGAGCCATCTTTTTAGCCCCTGATGGTTCTTCTCATTTGCTCATTTTGTTTTAGAAGAGAGGATATAGCCAATTGTAATGGAATGATCTTGGAGAACTCTTTTGATACTGTCCATGAATATGATGGCAAATTTATTTTTACTTCTGTTTGTTCCAGTTTTTGGTGACAGGCCCTCCCTCCATAGTCCAGGCAAGCTTGGGCTCATTAAATCACCAATGATGACTTTGAGCTCAGTGATGCTCTAATCTCAGCCTCTTGAGTCCTGAAATTAAGGTGTGAGTCCCCATACCTGAGACTTTTTAAAAAAATACTGGCTGTTTTTTTCTGGCCTCATTCTGAGGTTTGTGTAATGAACTGTGAATCATGTCTGGATCAGAGGGTCTTAATATGCAGACAGAGAACCCCAAAGTTCTTGGGCCACGTATGCACATTTTTTGGGGGGTTTATTCAGACATAGCCTGTGTACTCTCTTTAAAAATGGCTCCCAGTTTGTTCCATCTACATTTTGAGGTATGATGGAATATGAACCCATGTTTTTTCAGGGTGGCTTTAGCTGTTCCTTGGAGACTCCTAAGCAGACTTTTACCAAGGCGTGGTGTTAACTCAGAGAACTCCTAATTATGAAAGACATTTGTTGGAAGTGGTGTCAATGCTCAGTGCAAATTGAAGCTTGATGGGTTTGCAGTTTTCTTGGGGGAGGGAGGATGAAGTCATGTGTTGAGTTCTTCCCCAGCCCCTCTGTTTCCCTGCCTGGGGCTGGCCAGGGAGCTTGGCCTTCCTCCCCCTCACTGACTGGGGCCTTGTTTCTCCCCAGGATGAGAGTGTGTGCTAAGTGGGTGCTGCTGTCACACTGGCTGCTTCTGGCCTATGTGCTAATGGTCTGCTGTAAGCTGACGTCCGCCTCAAGCCAGCACCTCCGGGGACATGCAGGTAAGCCCTTTAAGCTCATTATGTACTGCTGAGATCAATTAATAAAATACTTGGACTTGCCAGAGTCTACACATTAGACACAGGTGCTTGACAAGAGCTTTGGCTGGTGTGTCAATAATGGTAGAGCCACGGCCAGACAGGGTGTGTTGGCTTGTGCTGCAACAGGGCTGTTCTGGGCATCTTTGCAAGGTGTTGTCTGGGCTCTCCTTGGAGTTTTAACTCTGACTTTCCTGGGTATGCTTCTGTATTAGTAGTGCTTTTTCTTTGAATGGCAGGAAGTCTGTAGCACTCTGTGTGTGACTTATCGTGTGTGTGAATACACAGGCGCTCTTACAGCTCCCTGAAATTCAGGGGCAGGTTTACACCTCAGCTGATACAGTGCTGTCCTGAGAGGACCCTTTCAGATAACTTAAGTCCCTTCTGAGAAAATATGCGGAATGATGGACATAATGAAGGAGAGAAGAAATGATAGGGACATCAGCAAGGATAACCTCTGCATTGTCATGACCCTCAAAGGGAAGTGTGTCTAAATCTGGAGTGACAGCTGTTCTGGTTATTTCTGGTGGAATTTGTATCTGTGCATTGCTTTTTAAAGTGAATTTCATAGCATTGTGTAAAATAACAGGTGTCGTGATGTAATTGTCATGGTTACCAATCATTGTGCTTTGTTCATAATTGCCCTCCACTACCCTCTTGCGATCCTTTCACCTCTTGTTACTCTCTTCCTTCTCTGCAAACAGCCCCTCCTGCTTCTGAGTCCTATCTGCATCTCCCCAGGAGCTCTAGGTATTCTTAAGTCTATTTTTGCCTCTGAGAGAAAGCCTGCTATTTGTCTTCCCTTCTCCATTATTGTCCCCTGCTCCTCCTGAGTTCCCCATCATCCCTGGAAGTGGTTCCCATTCTGGCCTTTTGTCTGCCTCCTATCCACGATGAAGGGGCCCTTAATCTCAGACCTTCCAGGATGCTGTGTGTCACAAAGGGCCCAGGAAACTGGGCCCACATCACTACGGCTTAACCCTTCTGATGCATTTGGGAGTTCCAAGACACTGAGAGATCTTAGTTCCTGACCAAAGGCGGGTTGGTAAATTCCATAGTGCGGTTACCGGAGGCCACAGCATATGTGGATGAAAGTTCTCACTAGAGTCAGATGTAACATGAGATTTTGAGCTCAGGCAGTGGGTATGATTGACTACAACATCGTCAAATGCTCAGTATTGCTTTTTTCTTTCTTTCTTTAGTATTGGGAACTGAACCTATCACCTCCAAGCATTCTACCACTGAGCTATATCCCTAGCACTTTTCATCTTTATTTACAAACCACAGGATACAATTTGTCACCCAAATGCCTCGCCTTACTTCCAGATCACATCTTGGAAATAGCATGCTGAACAAATAAAACAGCACATGTCTGATAAGGATAAAATAACCAAGACTCTAGCTGGCTCACAACTTACCTTTGTGATTTAGGGGGAATATTTGTTTCTTCACTTTCTTTGGCATTTTCCAAGCCACTCTGGCTCAGGAGTATAACACACTTAACCTAGAAGAACACAGATGCATCATCTCTCAGTTGATGATAAAAATGGCCTCCAGAAAAATATTTCCCCCTTTGCCTCATGCATCTATGTTGATATATGAGGATATATATTTAAACATAGTTTCTACATGCAAGACAGTACTCACTTTGAGCAGGGATCTTGCTATGAGTTCTATTGCTATAGAAGTTATTTTTTTTTTCTCATCGATGTGACAGAATATTGAACAAACACAATGTAAGGGAGGGTGGAGGAGATATAGTTTATCAGGCAGGGGAAGCTGGCAACAGGCATCTCTGTGGCAGGGGGAGCAGGAGGCAGCTGCTTGTTCGCATCTCAGTGGCTCAGGATGTGGACAGAAAAAGGGCTGAAACCAAGAAAGGGTTAGAAGCCCCCACCCCACTCAAAGTGATCCACTTTCCCCAGCCTGCTCCCATCTTCCAGTGGTCCCACAAGTTTCCCAAAGAGCACCACCTAGTTGGGGATCAAGTGTTGCAGACATAGAGCCAAACACACAGCATGTGAGGAACCTTCCAATACAAGCCACAGTGTTACCCTTATTAGCTCCAAACATTTGAGGCTTAAGTGGTCATCCTGCTTCAGCCTTCAGAGTAGCTGGGACTCCTATTGCATTCCACTCTCAGCAGGAAGATGGTGAGTTCAAAACCAGCCTGCACTATACAGAGAGCCCCTGCATCTCCCCTGGTCCCAAGAAAGTGAAGTGTGAACCTTAAACTATGTACATGTCAGAAATGTAAATGCCCCTGTCCACAGACTTCTATGTCTAGGAAAATTTGATGGCTGTGCTAGGCCACCCCCAGACAGGTACCATGCCATACTTTCCCCTCCCTTACCTTGATGTGTTAAGGGTGGCTGCAGTATTAGGCTCAAGATAATTTAAGTCTCTCACAACTCAATTTTCTCCCCTCAAGTGACAGTTCAAAGATGAGAAAAATAATGATTGAAGTTTTGTGGAATCAGCATAAAATCAATACTACTCAACTGTTGTAGAGCATCTATAGGTAGTTGGTTATTGTGCTGTGTGTCTTTTGATGAGTTCATTTAGGGGCCAGAGGGTTTGACGTCACTCATCTTACCTGATTAATGCACATCTGTTTTCTAGAGTAGAGCTTGGTAAAACATGGTAGTGGGTGCATTATCCACAGATTCCCAGGTGCCAGGCGTGGTGGTGGTGGCGGCGGGGCAGAGGGAAGGTGTGGAGGAGAGAGAAAAACTTTAAGGAAGGTGGCGGCTGTAGCATGAATCTTATAAGTTCTTATTAGTAGAAACAAACTTGGAGCCAGGTATTGGGGTGAACGCTGGAAGATCAGAGAAGCAGAACAAGCCAAAGCTACCTCACCTTGCCAGTTCCTCAGCTGATCCTGTTTTCTCAGACTGGAAGCCTCTGTGTCCTCATCTGAATGGGTCTCAGCTGAACTGTTGCTCAAAAGCCTAAAAGTGTAACCAGCTGAACTGCTGCTAAAAGTCTAAAAGCTTAACCAGCCAAATGCTGCTAGTTCCTTGTCCTCACACCTTATATATCTTTCTGCTTTTTGCCATCACTCCCTGGGATTAAAGGCGTGAGTCACCATGCTTGGCTGTATCCTTGAACAGATGGATTTCTGCCTCTGGTATGCTAGGATTAAAGGAGTGTGCTACCACTGCCTATCCTCTATGTTTAATATTGTGGCTGTTCTGGTCTCTGACCCCAGATAAGTTTATTAGCATGCACAATATGTTGGGGAACCCAATACCACCACAGGTGGGGGAGATGGCTCAGCTGATAAAGTGTTTGCCATGTAAGTGAGAGGACCTGAGATTGGACCTCCATCAGGTTCGTACCTACAAGCCCAGTGTAAGGGTGGCAGAGACAGGTAGATCCAGGGGCTTGCTGGCCAGGCAGTCTACTGGAACCAGAAAGCTGTGGTTCAGTGAGAGTGAGCCTGTCTCAAACAATAAGGTGGAAAGTAATGGTTACTCGACACTTGAAATCGACCTCTGGCCTACAGCAGGCATGTACACACACCTACACAAACAAGTCTACATACCACACATGCACGCACACATGCATGCACACACTCATGCATGCATGCAAGCACACTTGAAGAAAACAGGTGTGGTAGTTTGAATGTAATTGGCCCCCACAATCTCACAGAGAGTGAGTGGCACAACTGGCAGGTATGGCCCTGTTTGAGGAAGTGTGTCACTGTGGAGGTGGGCTTTGAGGTCTTGTATATGCTCAAGCCATGCCCAGTATCTCAGTCTGCTTCCCGTTGCCTGTGGATCAACATGTTGCAGCTACTTCTCCACCACCATATCTGCCTGCACATGATGATAATGGACTAGACCTCTGAAACTGTAAGCTACCTTCTTAATGAAATGTTTTCCTTTGTAAGAGTTGCTGTGGTCATGATGCTTCTTCATAGCAATAGAACCCTTAACTAAGACAATAGGCTGCAGCCGAACTTCCCATTTTATCTGTGACAATTCTTATTTCATGCATAATTCCAAAGTCAGGAAATAGACAACTCTATAGTTAACTCTCAATTAAGAGTGGAATTGTTCCCATGAAAGGCAGATGGCATCTTCCGTTCTAGCAGAAGTTGGACTATCAGAAGGGACGGTAAGGGGGCTGCATGAAGCCTTGGATAAGCCTGCTGAAGAAATAGCAGCCATAACCTGGGATTTCTATTCGGATGGGTTCCTTTGGCTTCTCGGTACACATGCTCCACTTGTGGCCTTCTCTGGCTGTTGGAGGTCCTCTGTTGTTAATCTCTGGAATTTTTAATGCCTGTCACTGTATATTTAAATGACCACCAAGGGAATCAGGGCTTGTTCCTGCCTCACAAGGACTCCATTTTGTAGCTGAGGTTTGTTCTACCTGGAGAGTCGTCTTTTGTAGAGGCCACATGACTAGCCATGGGGACGTCCACATTCCCACTGTGACCTCCAGTCTGTCATGCACCTGCCCAGAGTGAGGGCTCCTGAAGCCTGCCTGAAGTTTTACTCGTCTGGTGGTCTCACAAGCTGCACCCCCATTCCTGTAATGCGGTGGGTGGTAAACTATTTCTGAACAGGCTGACTAATTTTCCTCATTTGTCACCATGTGGTCTGCTGTGTAGTTTTGCTGGTGGTAAAATAATCCCAAATAATTCAGGTAAGTATGAAAGAGATGTTTTCTTTTTGTTGGCTATATATGTGTATACATGAGAACATGTGTACACTCTTGGAAATACTACCATGCACTCTATTTGAACTAACTTACTCTCATCCATTTAACAACAGGGTTTGGCAGTCTTCTGCTAAGGATGTTTGCTGGCATCTACTCCTCTGGGGAGTGTGGTATGTTCTTTTGTATGGGCGTACCATCAGTTATTTGGTCACCCCAGTGTGGAATAGTTTGTTGTCAGATGTGTACAAGGACACACATCCTGACTGAGATGAAATTGTGCTGGTGGAATGGCTAAGTTAGTGCATGTGAAGGTGTTAATAAGATTCAGTTGATTGGGACACATACACAAAACAAAACAAAATAAATATTGTTCAAACAAAATGACATTTTTTTCCCACATGATCAGCAGGTCAATATTCCAGGGACCATTAACAGTGTTTTGGGGCCCATGGTGGGTAGGAACTCTTTTGCTCTCAGGTACAGCTGGCTTCTGAGGTGACCTTGGAGGCCAGGAAGGGCTGACTTGGGAAATGGTAATGATGCAGGCTGAGGAATGAATGGCATTGCTTCGCTTCCTTGCCATTGGCTGGGGCTTAGAAATCTGATCATACCTGCCATTAAGGGAAGATTGGAGCCTATTGTAGCTGCAGGCCCAGGAACCCCAGAGTGCCTTCCAGAACCTTCCAATGTATTCATATTTCCAGGGACAGTGCCAACAGTGATAGCTAATGCTCCCGACAATCCTCTCTATGACTCTGAGTGCTGTTGTCTTGAATTTCCCAGTTACTATAATGGGACTTGGCATCTATTACCTCTCTCTCTCTCTCTCTCACACCATGATGTAAGATGTTATGGTTCTGTTTTTATCCTGTATCTGTTTTTCTATTGGCTTCGTTCTTTGTTTACTTGTTGACTCTGGAAGCCCTACCTAATATTGAGGACCCAGCCCCCAGAGGATTGGGATGCTCCTTCTCCTCCAACTCATGTTCCATTTTGTACAATTTCCACCAATGACCACCAGGAGAAGAAAGCACCCCTTACCCTGCAGTGGCCTTGCAGCATTTAAGGCTTTTATTTATTTTATTTTATGTGTATGGGTGTTTTGCCTGCATGTGTGTCTATGCACCATAGGCATACACCGCCCTCAGAATCCAGAATCTTCTGGAACTGGAGTTATAGACGGTTATGAGCTGCCATGTGGGTTCTGGAAATCCAACCTGGGTCCCCGGAAGAGCGGCCAGTGCTCTTAGCCATTGGACCATCTCTCTAGCCCCAGGTGGCATTTTCTTACCATTGCAGCCCTCAGATGATGGGGAACTGAGAGACCAGGAGAGGGGATTTCTGTTATACTGCAATGCTGTGAAACTTGTCTTTCCTCACACCTGAGTGTGTCTCAGGATATCTGACAGTGGGATTTAGTTGCAAAGTGACCCACAGGCACCTGGCTAGGATGGTCCAGAAAGGCTCCTGATTGTATCCCAGGGATATTGGCTAATAGTGGGGTGCCAGGTTATTGTGTCTCCAAACAAGAAATAGATCTGTGACTTAATTGCACTAGAAGAGGCAGTTTATGATGAGATGGTACACTTCTGGAGGTAGGGAAATGGGTTGCATAAAAACAACAACAACAACAACAAAGAGTTTAGCCCCCTCCCCCCCAGGGCCCATTGTGCAAAGGACTGGGACTTTTATATAAGGGGATGGGTACTTTTTGACTTTTTGGCTGATTTGCATAGTGCAAGCTTTTCTATGTATATTTTGTTCCATGTAATTCTACACACATCACCATGTACCCCTGTCTCATTAGCATCTCAAATCTCTGCTGAAGGGGTGTGTGTTGTGGTATCAGAAGTCATAGGTTGCTTTTGATACAGAGTTAGCTGTGTGACTATGCCAGAGGTGCGTGCTGCTTCTGTTCGCCTTGGGTGTGTGTCTGTGTGTATGGGGGCGCTCTCTTGGCTAACTGGTTTGTCCCATATGCTAATTTTGCAGTCTTTGATGATGCTTTCCAGATCCCACTCTCTGCCCTGCTCTCCCGCCTCTCCTCAGCTTTCCAGCTAGTTCCTGCCAGTGAGGGAAGCTGTGTTCTCAGAAGCCTCAGGAAGAGGTTTCTGGGTGGCTTGTTGATCATTGTGTATAGCAAAAGAGGTGTTTTCCAAACCTGTCCACTCGGCAGGTTAAGACAGCAACAGAGGAAGGACGTGGGGGTGTACCAATGCCTTTGGAAGAAGGCATTGTTAGTTGTGGTTCAATGTTTTTAGTTCAAGATTGAAAAGCAAGTAGTTAATGGGAGTGAATATGAGCAAAGTATGTAAGATCCATCATTGAGTCCAATGAGCACATGCTAGCAGCTAAACAAGAACATTCACCTGAGTTTCACAGTTGGCCATTGGGAATCTTTCCTTAAAGCCAACAACACCACAAAACTCCATGAGCATCTGGAAGTTGTGCTTTGAAGGAATCAAAACAAACAAACAAAAAAACCCACAAAAAATCTTGGTCCCTCATGTTTTACCGTTCAGTTTGCCAGCCTGATTTGGCAAGAGAACACACACAGGTGCCTGGTAGCCCGAGGTGACAGAGAAAGGGGAAGGTCAGTTTTCTTATTTGGGAAGTAGGGTTCACTCCGATGCTTTTAAATCCTCTATTGATGCTCTTCCCCACACAATAGCATCTTTTCTCCACAAGAGGGCAGCAAACAGCGCCCTGCGAAGGCTGCTGGCTGGGAGATGTTGAAACCAAGTGACTGTTGGAATTAACTGTTTTAAAGAAAGGCCTTGTGAAAGTTTTTGTCCTTTGTAACCTTGGTAACATTAACACACCAAGCTTCCTAAATCTGTGGGACTTGTCTCTGGACATATCTGAATACTTTAATGTAGATTTTTCCCTTTAAAGACAGACATAGCTGCTTTTCTGATGGAGGCGAGACAGTGGAGATCTAGGTGTTGTGGGTGTCTTTGCTTGTTTTATTTCCCCAGAAAGTGCTGCGTCTGACTTCGGCTGTCTGACTGAACACTGTGGTGCCTGCTTGGTATCTACTCAGCATGCTCCTCACAAAAAGACTCAGAAAAACTAGAGTACACCTAGCAACCAGGCAGTGCAGGAAACCAGGTACTGGGGAGCTGGGGTCCAACATAGCTCCAGTTCTGCCCTGTCTTGGCTGTGTGACCATGTCCAGGCCACTGAACCCCTCCGAGCGTGTTTTATCATTTATACAATGAGAGAACCGCCACACCCACCTTATGTCAGGTTGCAGGAATGACTGAGGGCAAGCAGGTGGAAGACTAGATCTAACATAGCAGACATGTCAGAAGTGGACACTGTTTTTGTAGTTAGAGGTACACAGATGGCAGACTCTGAAAGGTCCTGCATCCAAGGAGTGGCTGGAAGCTGTGGGCTCTCAGGGCAGATGTGATCTGTGAGTTCGAAGCTTTATGGTTTATAAGGAAAAAAGCTTGTTTATCATTGCCTTGGAAAAGCTGATGAGGATGAAGAAAGTAGCTTCTTGTTTGTATAAACACCGAGTTTCTGCTCAGATTGTAGAAAGAGGTGAGTAAAGGCGTCACTATGCTGGGAAGCAGAGTGGTCCCGGCTAACCTTGAGTGATTGCTAGCTGCAGGAGGGGGCGCCTCACTGAGTCAGGGTAGATGGGTAGATGCTGAGAGCCAAGGAAAGCCTACAGTGCCTTCCCACCTGGGAGGGAGCAGATGCTGCTCACGTCTGCTGGTTGATTCCGTTGTTTCAATGTTAGGGGAACCCGGAAACCTCTTCAGAGCTCAGACCCATCTTCTAAAGGATAAGGACAGCGAAAGAAACTAAAACTGACCCTCGAGGGGTCAGTGAGATGATGCTGACTGTACAGTGCCTTCTGTGAGGAAGCCCACAGAAGACACTGGCCATCTTTACTGAGTGAGCACTGTCTTCTCTGTTTCAATGGACTCTGTTTCCTGGTGGCTCCGGGCTCTTTTTGTGATTGAAAGATTTTCAGTTTTTCTGTTGTTTTCTTGTTTATAAACGCCAACACAAAACACTACATGATGCTGTTTGGGTGCCTGGTGTTATTTTTAACTTTGTTTGAAATCTTTGAAGGGTTCTGGCTGCATTCTGATAGCGACCCATGCTTTGGTCAGTCACTGTGAGAACACTCTTGTGTGAACTGGCTCATTTACCCTTACTCATTCTTATGGAAACCCCATTTCTTCAAAGATGCTAATCGTATGCATAATAGAGTTTCTATTACATGAGAGTTCTTTGGTGAGGCTCCACTCTACTGTGTTAGTTGTGCCCATGATATGCTGCCTATATCAACTGTTACTTCAGTTTTAAAAAAGTGATTTTCCTGCATTGCTGAAGTTTTGACACTAGAGGGCAGGCGAGGCTTAGAATAGCTAATAGCACCTCGGCACGCTGCCCCCCCCCCCCCCCCCCCCCATGTTTTCTGGCCACTTAAAAAAATACAAAGAAACCAGTGTAATTAATTTCACTAATATGTTTTTAAATCCCATACATTCAAGTAATTGTCATATAAACATGTGACCTTGACTCTTGAGTAATCAATGTCTAGACATGGACTAGAGAACATAATTCAAGTTCTTTTGTTATTGTTGGTGTTTTGTTCTTTGAGACAGTGTCTTACTAAGTAGGCTTGGCTGGCCTAGAGCTTGCTATGTAGACCACACTGGTCTTGGACTCTCAGAGATCCATGTCCTCTGCTTCCTAAGTGCTTGGACTAAACGTGTGCATCATCCTGCCTGGCTAAGGAACTGATTCTTAACATTGCATTTTTAAGTATCAAAGAGAGAAGTTGATATTTGTCTGGCTTATGGAGTGTGTGATCTGTGTCCCTTCATCTCACAAATTCCTCTTATGGATTATGGGTATTATTTCCTCTTCTTCCTCTTTTTTCTTTTTCTAAAGTATCTGCTGGATTTTAGTGCCAGAGAAGCAGGGGTTCCACCTCATTAAAGAGCAGGGAGATGGCCTGTTCTTAGTCAATTAATTGTGTGCACGTTTTCTGCAAGATTATGTTTTTGTTTTTTTGTTTTCTTTTTTACATTTCATTCATTATTTATCAGTGTGTGTACAGCAGCGTTTGTGTGGAGTCAGAGGACAACTTGTGGAAATTGGTTCTCCTTCCACTCTATGGATCCCAGGGACTTAACTCAGGTCATCAGCCTTGGTGGCAAGTGTCTTTACTCACTAAGGTATTAATTACACTGACCTATGCAACAGCACGTTTTAAAGGAGAGAGTTTTTAAGGAAATAATTTGAAATGGGATATGCAGAAGAAGTGTGTGTGTGTGTGTGTGTGTGTGTGTGTGTGTGTGTGTGAGAGAGAGAGAGACAGAGAGACAGAGAGACAGAGAGACAGAGAGACAGAGAGAGAGACAGAGACAGACAGAGACAGTGTGTGTGAGCATGTTAACTGGCCTGGCTATGATGAAGGTATTTTAAAGAGAGATTAGTGTTCCTCACTTTGCTATCAGAACTACTGAGACAGTGGTCCTGAAAAATTGAAATTCTCCCAAGAATCTCATGCTGGGACAACAGAAAGTTTATAAAGAAACCTTTTGCCTGGGAAGAGATTTACAATTTACCAGACCACCTTACAGGAGATCCATGATGAGTTAATGGTGGACAGGATACACCTTTATCAGGACTGCTAGTATATGTGTGACTCTGGCCCTTTATGTAAACCTTGGCTTCCTGTCAGGACACTGAGGATACAGTTGCTGAGGGTGGAGGGGTGGGCGTGCTCACAGATTTCTTTATCCTTCTGCCCAACATGGTCATACTGAACAGATCTCCCTTTCCTGGCTTCCACTATGAATTTGACTGGTTGAATTGTTTGAGACTGTAACTCAAAGTCTGGTTACAGCTCTAAAACTTGTCTCCAGGAATCTTACTTTGACCCATAGGGACATTTACCCCCTAGAATGAAGCCTAATGATGCAATTTAATTTATTTATTTGAGACAGGGTCTCACTATATAGCTCTGGCTGATGCAGAACTTGCTATGTAGACCAGGTTGGCCTTGAACCTGCAGAGAGTCACTTGCCTTCCTGGCCCCCAGTGTCCAACAAAGGCACAGTTTTATAGAGACTTCTCCCACCATCTCCATGTCTCCCTTCCTCCTGCCCCTCGATGGCTGCTTGGCTGATGAGTCTCCACAGTAACACGTTCTATTACATTGCTAGGAATTAAGAGCAAGACAGCTACATTCTGTAGGTAGCTACTCAGGGTCACAGGCCCAAACAAACACAAGTATCTATATGGCCTAGCTAAACTGGAAGTCAACTCCAAGAACACAGGAATTTTATAGTAAACTCTGTGCAATCAAAATTAAGCTCAAGGAACAAATGAAAGAGTTTGGAGACTAAAATCCAAAGAGACCCTGACTCCTCAAGATGTGGTGGGTCACCAGCCTTTGGTCTTTGGTGCTCCTCCTCCCTGGGCCTTTGGTGGGCTTTTCCTGAGTTAGCATTTTCCCTCTTTGTGTTTGACCAATCAGAATTCTCTATATGCATTCAAATTAACTAACCAGGTTCATCCCAACTTCATTTACACACTGGAAGTACCAAGTCGACCTGTTCCCAAGATAGAAAAGCTCCTCCAGAGTGCTGCTTGGCAACAGGCTCTCGGGACCCTTCCTGCTGCAGGCAGCCAGCAGCCGCCTTCTGGATGGAACCTGCTTGCTCTTTGTTTCCTGCCTCCGTGTGCTTCTCCAAGGAGTTTAACTCTGAACCAGGAAACCGGTAAAAGCATGAACAGAGCAAAGGGAGCATGGTGGGATGGTTTAGGAAGTGTGTGGCTTAATGATGGAAAAGCATCCATAAACTCTTTGTTGTTGTTTTGATCTGAAGGGGATGGAGCCATCATAATGGAAAATGTTGAGGCCATGGCTGTAGTGTGTCTACATCTTACAAGGTGGCGTCTAGAGGCCTGTCACGTAGCAGCTGTACCGGTCACTTTTCCGACCCTTAGTAAGAGATGGCGAACTACTGCTTTAGAAGGAAAGGGAAGAGGGAATTCAATTCTGGCTCTTGTAAAATTATTATTATGGCCCAGAAGGAGTGATGAATCTCCTTCTCAGTGCCTCTAAGCCCTGGATTACCAGAGAGGCAGGACGCGCCTCCACAGCTCCAGGAGGACTGTGAAAACCTTTCTTTGTTTTGTACCAGCCTGTTTCCTCCTGGCTGCTAATGTCTCTGGTGTGTGAGTCTGCCATCTGCCCCTGGCCCTGTGTGATTCTTCTCAGTGGCATCTTGATGCATCCATCAGGAGCTCAGTTCTTGCTCAGAGCGGGAAGGAACATGTTGTAGTGGTTCTTACCCTTCCTAATGGTGTGGCCCTTTAATAGTTGCTCATGCTGTGTTGACTCCCAGCCATACCATTATTTCACTGCTACTTCATACCTGTAATTTTACTGTGGTTATGTACTGCAATATAAAATCTGATGTGCAGGATATCTGATATGCAACCCCCCGTGAAAGGGTCATTTGACCCCTAAAGGGGTTGAAACCCACAGGTTGAGAACCACTGGTTAGAGGGTGTTGACATTCCCTTGTGTCCTCGGAAAGTCAATGTCCAATGCCCTTGGCAAGGTTCGCCAGGTGAAGTACCGGGCAACTGGACATGGTTTATTTGTGTCCTTTCTCCCATGGCAAGGGAGAGAGGCTGTCACAGTTTCTATAGGGAAGAGTAAGCTTTTGAACTTCCTACTGGCAGGGCCTGGTCTTTTCTCTCCCTTTTGGTCTTGGAGGCAGAACAGACTTCAGCCTTTGAGCAGTTCTTAGGGTAGTTAGGATTCTCCTTCCTGGGGAAAGTCCTCATCTTTATTCCTTCAAGCCACACACTTAAACTCATCTCTGCAAAGCCTACAATTTGGGGTTTGAAAAGCCATAGGTCAGTGGCTCATCTGTATGTCAGAGCTCGACAAGGAAATCAGAATCCTTTGTTCTCTGCAAGGAAAATAAAACCGCTGGTAAAACGCAGCAAGGGAGGAGAGTCGAGACAGGGCAAGAAGGAAAAATGAGGCTTTGTGTTTTCCTAGGCGTTGCTTGGATGTTTTAAATATTTTGGCCCATATGGTGGTCTCAGAATAGGATGCTAGAAATAGTGTTATTGAAGAGGCATCTAATAACACATTTGAAATGATTAATTGGCTGTGGGAAGATGGTGTTTGCAATAGTTAAAAACAACTCCCGGTGCCACATGACATCTCTGTGGTTAGGGAATGTCTGGAAGCCGGTAGATGTGGGCAAGTTAAAAGGAGCAGACACACTTGGCTAAGCTGGGCCTGTTTCTCACCTGTAGGGGGGAGCCCTGAGGTCTCAGACCTGGGAAACAATAGAGAAGTTTATTTTAGGAAACATGGAGTTAGAACTTAGGTGTGAAATGAAACAAATGGCTGTACCCAACACTTTTCAGTGAGGCACTCTGCATAGCGCATCACTAACTTGGTACAGCTACCAGCTCAAGGGGGAGGGGCGGGGGTGGGATTTGGATAACTTACACTGTAAGCAAAGAAGTACCTGGCTAAGGTCCTTGGTCAACATTTCTGCTTTCCTTCCACCAAGTCAAACTTTAGACACTGGAATGCCTAATCTTCTTCAGATGGATTTGTCCTCTGGCAAGTATTTGCAAGGATGGTGGGAGGACATTTCTTCTAAGAAAAGCTTTGTAAGTGTGGTTGGATTTTAGCTCAAGAAAGGAAGATAGGGGCCTGCTGTTTTTTTCTGTCCCCCAACTCTATAGTTTTCTTGTCAATTCACAGGCTTTCAAGTAAAGGGTGTGTCAGCCAGGGGCAGTAATTGCTAACAAGGGACGGCCTTGGTGACTGAGTTATTGCTATCTAGTTTATCTCATGGGAAACAGTAACACTGCATAAAGGGGAAAGAGTGGTTTATAACTTTGGGATTCCTTCCCAAAGTTGGAAGCATCTGCATAGCAGGGGCAAGAGTCGAAATGAATGATAAGCGGCACTGGTGACCGGTGGAAAAGTCTCAGTTACCTGGTTGCTTAGTAGTGGAGAGCTTTATTAGGAAGGGAAGGAGGGACAAAAGGACCAGGCCTGGGGAGGAAAGAGAGAGAAAGATGGTGGGGTGGGGGGGGGGGAGAGAGAGCAGAGAAGAGAGAGGGTGGGGGCTGCGTCTGGCTTTTTAAGGGCTCCCGGTGAAGTGGGCTTTTGGAGCTATACCATGCATGTGCTGATTGCATGAACATGCCGTGCATGTAGTCATCGCCAGGGCACACTGATGACGCAAGATGCGCTTAACTCCTGAATTGCGCATGTGCAGTCATGTAGCTGGAGTGAGGGCAGAATTCTAACAGGAGTGTAGGGCAGAGTGAGGGCTAGGAGAACCTTATGCAAAGGGTGTAAAATTGGTATATGAAAGAGATCAGTTGGCAAAAGGAAACTGGAAACCACCCCCTTCCCCAACCTGAGGCCTCGGTCTGACCACCGGCATAGGTGTGGTGGCATTCCACAGTGTGTGATGACCCTGGGTGGAGATTAGATGTTAAGGAGAAATGTGATGCATGAGACTGTGTGTGGAACTACCCTGAAAGGCCAGTATTTGTGAAAAAGCTAGCCCCTGCTGAGCAAATGACTCAAAAAGCCAGAGCTATGTGAGTTAAAAAAAGAAAAAGAACAAAAATCCCCAAACAACAAACCCTCAATTCTTTGCACAGCGGTGCCATATTGATTTGCCGAACTATCCCCTTGCTGTATCCTGCTTCTTCCTCCTTGGAAGTGTATTCTCTTCTCTTAAAAACTTATCTCTTAAAATTTTATGTGTATGGATGTTTTGCCTGAATGTATGTCTGTGCAGCACATACGTGCAGGGGCCAGAAGAGGGCACTGGATCACTTGAACTGGAGTTAAGTATGCTCATGAGTTGCCATGTGGGCTCTGGGACTTGAACCATCTCTAGGTCCTCTGGAAGAGAGAAGAAAGTCCTCCCAAATGCTGAGCCTTCTTTGCAGCCCAGTGCACCATCTCTTAACCAACCATCTCCACTCATTCCTTGTTCAGGGACTTAAGACCCCAGAAGCCCTCCTGAGGCATTGTCTGAACCATGGTGTCTTCTGATGTCAGAAGGGATGAGCAATGGTTTGTTCTCCCAGGAGTGTTCGTGCAGCATGCATGCATTTGTGGGTCTGTCTGTGTGTCCGTGTTTCTGTCTTCTTGATTTCTCCAGGTGCAAGCAAGGTCACCTGCTTTTTTGTCTTATGGTTCCCTGATCTTGAATATGCTCTCCAGTGAGCCTGACTCCAGACTCGGAATGGGACACATCAGAACCGAGTGGCTCCCATAAGCCACTGAAACCTGAATTTGAACTCTATTAATTTCAGAATTTGAGATGATCCTGAAATGATAAGGCTGACATTTACCCATATATCGTTATGAAAAACAGATTTGCTGGGCAAATATATAGAATAAATATGTTTACCTAGCAGCTGTCATTGATCTCAGGGAACCATCCAGGGCTGATTCACTCAGGAAACATTCATTTAATTCCAACATCAAAATGTTAGTGTCTTTGCTATGCAGAGACCTGACCTTGTGACTTTGCACAAAGTTATCCAACTCGGAGCCACAGATTAGCATTACTGGGTGTCTCCTCTATTGCACAGCATTTTGGCGAGGTGTGGAAGAGAGACCCTTGTGTTACTCTTTTTGATTATCAGATTGCTGAAACAGGGACCTCAAATCTTTGAAACCCAAAGAATCTCATGCTGGGGAGAAGGGAAGACTAAGAAGCCATGGGCCAGGACACACAGTAAGGAGGAAGGAGATCCTGCCTTAGGAAGAGGTTTCATGCAGTCCTGAGGACTCATCCTTCACACAGGCCTGAGAGCTCACCTGGTGACCATGACACCTATGTGCTGCTGGCCATGGTTTCTTCTTTTCTATACAGTCACCACATCACTCTGAGGTGAAAAGTAGTAAGAGAGACTGGTCTGGCCAAACTGAAAAAAGAATCCATTTATTTACTTATTTTATTTTATTTTATTTTTTTTACAAATTTCTGTTTCCTAATTTTTTTAAAATACTGGGAAACTAGGCAGTAGGCTTACAGACCCAGACAAAAATAAAAGATTTGATGTGCTTGGAACTTAATGTATTTATTTTAGCTTTATTTTTTCTAAAAAAAAAAAAACAAGCTTAAGTTTTAACTGACATAATAAACTGCATCCTTTTAGTGTTTATAAATTTTAATACATGCAGATATCCTGAAACCATGTCTATGATCAACATAACAAGTACTCATCCCTTTTGTATCTTAAAGATATTTGCCCCTAAATGAAGATCTCTAAGATTGTTCTCTGTCTTCTTTGTGTTTCCATGTAGGCTTTACACCTAGGTCTGTGATGAGTTTTGAGTTATTTTAGTATACGATACACTTAACTACATTTCTGATAAATGAAATTTCGCTTATTATATGAACAGCAAGATTTTCTGGCCATCACAAGGAGCTAGAACTGAGGCATTGGACAGGAAGAGCCAGACCCTCTCAGAGCTTGAGTTTTCAGAAGCCATACCTATGAAAGAATACTTTTTTTCTAAATGAAAATTACATTTGTTTATTTTTATGTGTGTGTATGCATGTGGGCACATGGGTGCTGTGGTGCACTTGTGGACACATGTGGGAGTCTGTTTTCTCCTCCCACCATGTGCACCCTATGTATTAGACTCAGGTTGTCAGTCCTGGTGGCAAGTGTCTTTACCTGCTGAGTGATCTTGCTGGCCCTAGACTTGTTACTTTAAGCAGCAGCAGCAGCAAAGTTGTGTGGTGTAAATTCTCCTCTTGCTATCTGAATGAAATTATTAACAGTTTGAGAATAATACAACAGACATGATATTATTTTAAATCCCTTTTAATCTCATGTGTGGGTGTTTTGCCTGCATGTATTTCTGTGTACTAAGTGTGTACCTGGTGCCCAAAGATGCAAGAGGAAGTCATTAGATCACCTAGAACTGGAATTATAGACAATTGAGAGCTACCATGGGAATCGAACTCAGGTCCTTTTGAAGAGCAGCCAGTGCTCACAATGTCTGTGTGGTCTCTCCAGGCTCTAGGCCTATCCTAAGGGAATGAGGCAGTCTAAGAAGCTATCAGGTATTCCCACACTGAATAGGCTGAGTAAGTGGACTAAAGAGTGCAGGGCTAATTTTTTGACAAAAGTATTTTGCTTTTATTTTCTAATTTTCTTTTTATCTATTCTTTGTGTCGTTCACATCATGCATTTCGATCCCATTCATTTCCTGTCCCTTCTGGCCATCCTCTGCCCTTGCAACCCTCTTCCCCACAATAAAATAAAATAAGAGGAAAAAAAGAAAAGGAAAAAAATCTCATCATGGAAGTTGTAGTGTAATATAGTGAGTCATGCAGTAAACCTTTTCATCCATATGTCTTTATGTGCAAGTGAAATGGCTGGGGCAATGCTGGAGAACTCACCCTGACAGTGAGGACAAGGGAGAGCTGGAGGATTGACCAACCCTGCAACTACCCAGGCCCATCATAACCAGGGCTACCAGTTGGCCACACCCCAATACCCACCTCATCTGTGATCTGCAGATCCAAAGCTGCAGGATCTCCACGACCACAGGGCAACAACAGGCTATCCAAGAGGAGTCCCAGGGAGGAACCAGCATCAATAGTGTAGCAGAAACCAGAGGCCTCGAACCAGACCAGTGACTCTTTGCATTGACTGTTTGCAGATAAAAGCATTTGAATATCTCTGTGTAGCTCTGCATAAGAAGAATGTCAACCTGAAGGCTGCTTTCTCTTCCATACTTTGGAATAAACAGGCTGTGCAGAGATGATGCGGACAAACTGCTCACTCTCTCAGCTGCAGTCTCTACCAGAGCAAAGCACGGAAGTTAATGAGTGGATGGATTCATAGCACCCCACCCTGTTGTAACACTAGAGGTGGTGTCTATGCCTAAAGGTCCACATGTCCATGTTAGTATGAATCAGTGACCAGATTGAATAAAATGGCTCTTATCTGTATGATATAATTTTAAAGCACCTATTAATGGCATTTTGATGGAAAAATATTAAATGACTGAAAAGAACTGTTAACTTCCTATTGATGCTGTGGCCATTTACGCCTTATCATATGATGTGTCTGATTAGCGCTCCACTGTGGATTTTATTCTTACTACTCAATTGTATTGTTCCTTTGAGCAGAAAAACTGCTAGCAAAATGATATTCTGTTAAGGTTTCATTAATCAATGAGGTTCAGTGGGGCCATGATGGAACTGTTTGAAGGCCAGCGATGGTATCGGTACAACGAGAAGCCAGTTGAGTTCAATGGTTCTACTAGGAGACGTCAAATGGCCAAATTTTGTTCCCAGGTCACTGACAATAGACCTTATTCTGTTTGGCCAGATTGCCAAGGGTTCATAAAATGACATGGGCTATGGGTGGAGTATTGTATATTTGTAGCTCAGGCTACCCTGGAATGGTGGATCTTGACTCTTTTTCTAGGACGTTCTGTATTATATGGTATCCCAGAATCACCCAGAAACATGTTAATAAGCTGGTAGATCAGCATAAAAATAAATATCCTGCAGCCTATCAAGTGGTCCCTGTGCTGCAAAATGTGTCTTGAGCCAGCAGCGAACATGCGTTAATGGCATTTACCAATTATCTGGGTTCTCAGAGTATTTTAATGTAGTTGATTTCCTTTTTAATCCTAAAACGTTTAATTTTATGCATCTACAGGGTATGTCCTGAGAATGTTGCAGACTTTAAAATGGGTGAAGAACTGGGTTACAGATAAGTTCATGGTATCTGCTCTTATCAAGTCCTCTGATGTGGTAGGTAATGCTAGTGTCCTGGCACTAAGTGGCATGTCTGCAATGAATTCCTTACAGGCAAGTAATGGACACTAAAGACACTGCTCTGTCCTCACCTCAAGTGTCAGCCTTATTGAGCTTACCCCATGACATCTTCCCAAAAGAAGAAGAACAGTCAATCATCCACAGGCAGATAGGAAACCAGGTATTGGGCTTTGTGTGATGGGACTTTGTGCTTGCACATTTGGCTACCTTAGTAAAGCTTTGGAGTGGTGGTTCTTAAGCTTCCTAATGCTTTGACCCTTTAATATAAGTTCCTCATGTTGTGGTGACCCCCAACCATAAAATTTTTTTCATTGTTACTTTATAACTATAATTTTGCTACTGTTATGAATCATAATGTAAATCTCTGTGTTTTCCTATGGTCTTAGTCAACTACTGTGAAAGAGTTGTTTGACCCACAGGTTGAGAACTGCTGTTTTGGAGGAAGCTTCTTGCTTCACACGTGTGCCCAGGAAATTGGACCTCTAGGACTTGCTTTATCTTCTCGGTCCGCATTTTCAACAGGTGGGCTTCCAATCCAGGTCACAGCTTGCTGCTCACTCCTCACACCCTTTCCTCTGAATACATGGTGAGGAATGTGAGGATTTGCAATCTTCCAGGGCTGTGGAACTTTCTCTGAGGGTGAGCCTTGGTCCAGGGGCCTGTCTGCCCCATACCCTCCAAGAGGGTTCACACAGAATGCCTTTCATTCCCTGTGTCCTTTGGCAGAGCTGTTGGAACCTTGGGCATCCCGCCTGGCACGCCATGAGCATCTTCAGTAGCTTTTATCACCACGTGTGAGAACTGTCTAAGCCTGCCCTCCCAGGATAGCACTAGAAGGAGCTTTTGTTTCAGTTTCAGTAGTCTGACAGCCAAAGAGAGGGCACGGATGTGTCTCTTTAGAAGATCTCCTTTTGACAGATGAGAGGTGGTGTGTGCCTTTAATCCCAGCACTTGGGAGGCAGAGGAGGAGGATCTCTGTGAGTCTAAGTCTAGCCTGGCTTACACAGTAAGTTCTAGGATATCCAGGGGGCTACAAAAGAGAGAAAGATATAGATAGATAGATAGATAGATAGATAGATAGATAGATAGATAGATAGGAAAGTCAATGTATTTTTTAAACTAACAGAGAGAACAAACACCGAGTAAGCAGAATATTACTTTTTCTAGGGTAAACTTTCTGAAGTCTATCGTCTCAACTTTTCAACATTCAAGTGGGAGTGCTGCCCAAATTAGTTCTCGGCAATGAATGATCCAGTAAGATCTTAATTGTTTAGAATATTTCATAGTGAACATTCCATCCAGATGACTTCTTTATTCCCGTAGTAATAGGGAGTTAGGTAGCCTCAACAGTATCCTGAAACCAACAGCAAACCAAACAAAGCCTGGGTGATCATCGTGTACATGCTACTCTATGGACCTGTCCAGGAATTCCTCTGGGATGTATAGATGGGAAAGGTTGCTGAGTGCTAGGGAGGGCACATGTTTAATTTCACAAAATGCTGATATATGGTGGCCATTGTGCTTTATATTCTAGAGAAGTGGTTCTCGACCTTTCTAATGCTGCCATCGTTTGATAGTTTATGTTGTGGAGACCTCCAACCATTGAAATTGTTTTTGTTGCCACTTCATAACTGTAATTTTGCTACTGTTATGAATTGTAGTATAACTATCTGATATGTAGAATATTGGATATGTGACCCATAAAGGGGTCATCACCCACAGGTTGAGAACTACTGGTCTAGAGTGTCTATGTGAGATTTATTATTTGAAAGGAAGGACTTAAGACACAAATATTTCTTAAAATAATTTTTGGGTTTTATGTAGTTTTGGTGTCACAGCGTAATGGGTACCATATGCAATTAGCATGCTACTTTAGAGACCTGGGTAATGGACTCTCACTGTCTTTTAGAAAGATCTTTACCACCATGGGATTCAAGTATCTTACATATATATCGGGCAACACATTGTAGGTTTGTTGTGTTCTTGAAATACTAATGCCAGCACTGGAAGTAGTAGGTTGTGTGTGTGTGTGTGTGTGTATGTGTGTGTGTGTGTGTGTGTGTGTGTTTTCATGTGTGTACGCCTGAGGACAATCTTCATTATTCACCTTATTTAGTTATTTGTTTTTGATTTGGGATATCTCATTGACCTGGTACTTAATAAAAAGGCTAGTCTATCTGGCCATTGAGCTCAAGAGGTTCATCTGAGTCCACCTCTCCAATACTGGGATTATAATCAAGCACTCCCACATCTTTTTTTTTTTTTTTTTAAATGAGACTCGAGGGGTCAAACTCAGGCTCTCATGTTTGCAAGGCAAACATTTCTCTAACTACGTTATCTCCCCAGCTAAGTGGTAGCCATTTGCCTCTTGTGTTTAAAATATTACCCTTTGCCTTTAGGAGAGTCCCGAGTGTCCGCATTGGTTGGTCACTGTCTCGACTAGACTTGCTCCTCAGGCTCTAGTCTTGTGGCCACTGACACAGTAGCAATGTGATTCCCTCCAAGGTTGACGTGTGGTGGGTAACTTCTCAGCCTAAAGTATTTTCATTATTTCCTGAGTCTCAGTCCATTAACCAACTTGGTCAAAAGGCCAGGAAGAGGAATGGCATTCTGGAAACATTATTAGCATTTTATGGTGAATGCTAACTATTGTACATTTACGGCCGATTAAGCTTTGCTCTCTCTGTTTTATTATGGATTATGACAGGGATTTCAAGACCAAGTTCTGTTAAATAATAAATAGAACCAGCAAGGTCATTTTCTACATGACCAAAGAAATGCTTGGCAGCCAAAGGCATGGGTTCAGGAGTAGGTAAAGTGTCTCCAGGGAAGGGGGAGGGGGTTGGAATTAAGATTTCCATAGGTGTGTGAGATGACATTTGCAGTGAGATTTGGTATTACTGTTTATTCCAGGGATTGCATTTCCCACAAAAATTTAAGGCATAGCTTGAGCAGAGGTCTCAGAGTGGATGCTCATGGGTAATTTAGGCCTATATGTGTGTTTTGTAAGATTTAGATTGTGTTCATGGTATGACTGTGTGTGTCTCTGTGTGTGTGTGTGTGTCTGTGAGTGTATGCATATGCATAGGTGTGCAGAGGCAATAGGAGGAGGACACTGAGAACCCTAGTCTGTCTTATTCCCTGGAGACAGAATCTCCTTTTGAACCTGGAACTAGGCTGTCAGGCAGCAAGCCCCAGAGAATCAGACTCTCAGTTTCTCCTCACATGGCACTGGCATTACAGCTCATGCATGGCCATGCTTGGCTTCTGACATGGCTGCTGGGGATTCAAACTCAGGTCCTCATGCTTACGCAGCAGTGCTATTACCTACTGAGTCATTTCCCCCTCTCTTCCCCATCCCCATGTTCATGATTTTTAAAATAGATTTTTAGTAGAGAACATGGTTTAAAATAATGGGCTTCAATATGTGCATATAAGATACTTTGTTAGGAGCTGTTTTTATAAATTGGTTGCATTGCTTGAAAAAAAATCATGAAATTTCACATAAAATATCTAGCTTGGAGGCAACTCTAGGCTCTTCTTCCTTCCAGCCTCTGCCGCAGCTGAGTGCTGGCTGCCTCCCTCGGAAGGGGCCATTTTCATTTTCTGTATCACCACCCGGCTTGCCTCCCTTATTTTGCTGACCTCTTTGACCTAACAGTAGAGGCAACTGAGTTTGAGAGCTTTGACTGAAAGTAAAAATAACTAGAAGATTTCATCCTGAGGTTCAGCTGTCTTTAGTACTTCATATCACGGTAGTTAAAAATCTGGGCTCCCGGATCAGGCTTGGGATTCAAGCGCTGGTTCTACCCAGGCTGGCTGTGCGGTTATAGACCTGACTTCACTGCTCTGAATGCTGGTTCCCAACACTGGCTGGTCACTTGGCTCCTATGTTAGGGGCATTCCAAAGCATCTAAATGGTTATGTTTGCTCCGCACTGACACACATGAACACATACCACTCAGAGTAGATGACAACTCTTTTCTTAGGTCACAGATGAATTTTCATTGTTTGCCAACAAAATTTCTGTTGGTAAACGTGATGGTCAGTCAATTTTGAACGTTAACACCACAGGATTTAGGATCACATAGGAGACACACCTCTTGATGTATCTGTGAGGCTGTTTCCATAGAGGGTTAATTGAGGGAAGACACACCCTGAATGTGGGCAGGGCCACTCCATGGGTTAGAATTGAAGAAGGAAAGCTGGACAGTGGTGGTGCATGCCTTTATTTCCAGCACTCCAGAGGCAGAGGCAGGAGGATCTCTTGTGAGTTCAAGGCCAGCCTGGTCTACAAAATGAGTTCTAGGACAGCCAGAATTGTTGTTACACAGAGACTTCCTGTCCCAAACAAATCAAAACAAAATAATCTCCCCCAAACACCCCAAACCAAAACAAAAACAATAAAGGAGGTAGGCAGCTGAGTATCAGCATCCATCTCACTCAGCTTCCTGACCGTGGATAGAATATGACAGCTACCTCTTGCTTGTGCAGCCGTGATGGACTGCTGCTTTGTCAGATATATTGCCACAGCAGTAGGAAAAGCAGCAAGCACATAAAATAAAAAGGATGCTTTCTCTTCCTTTACTCCCCATCAGCTGAGGAAGGTAAGAAATACCAATTCTGCCTCATATAGGCAGTCATTAAAATGGCACATTGCATAGAGTGCTTTGGCTTGAGAGTGTGATTAATCCTTATTTTAGCATTAATAACAAAAGGAAATTTCAAAAACCAGTAGTCACCATCCTGCCTTGATGCCCTTCAAAGCAGGGAGACGTGAGGGGAGGCGTGTACATAAAGTGTGCCAAGTGTTTCCGCTGAACACCCCACTCACATGAGTGCCCCTCATTTCTTTAACATGAAACAGATCACACACAGTGCAGACTCCTTTCTTCTGCAGAGTGAAGGAAAACAGGCTCCCTATCACTGGGGACAGCACCTTATTGGAAGTGCTGTTTGGTGTTTGATAAGCAGATGGAGACTCAGGGATCAGGTAGAAATGAAGGGGTGATGGGATGTGGTAGAGACAGATTGGTCTGTAGTCATTGCATCCCCCCTTTAACTAGAGACAGAGCATAATGTATTTGCACTTCTTTAGCTAAGATGACTCCCCCTCACCCCCTCCTTTTCTTCCTTTAAAGGACATTAGCTTGAGAAGCTATTTAGTGCTGACACAGAATGGTATTTCTGAGGACTCTTCATCTCAGGAGCCATGCACTCAGTGAACACTAACCTTAACTACAGAATGGGCACTTGCTTTCCATGATGCATCTTTAGTTGATGTACATTTCTGTGATGATAAATCAGCAAAATAGGCATGGCTTGTGACGCCATTGTTAATTCCAGTGATTTGAAATGATTCTGATGGCAATTAAGAGCATTATCAGAGTGACTCAAGGTTGCCAGCCATGGGTCCTCATTAACTGGCATCTAACCTCATTTCCTGTTTCTCTTTCCAAATTAGCTCCATGTCTTAGGCATTGTTTTTCCATGTCTGCAAAGCTGCCTATGTATTTATGTGCTCAGTGAATCCATCCTTATCATGAGGGACTGTGGTCCTCTAGACCTGTAAGGCTGTTTGGCATTAGTGCCACCCACCCAGATAGCCTTGCATCTTCCACAGTGGCTGTGCAGTAGCCATTTCCACAGAGATCTTTGGAAGATGTTATGGAAGAAAATCCCATCGCAGCTCTGTGAACATGGGAATCTGTGAACTCGGGAAAGTTAAGTCTAATTCAAGAAGAATGCTGTTAACATGCTGATGAGTTTAATGAGCTGGTTACTAGAACATTGTAACAGACATGGGGGAGATCCTCCATCTTCAGTGTGGTCTCATTTGACTTCTTGCCTAATTCTGAAGGACTGCTGTTACCTTATGTTTGTCCTGAGATCCAGAGGCCTGATCCTGTGATACACCCAAGGTCACTCAGCAGCTCGACACAGAGTCAACTGCCTTCTCCCAGAGCTCATGGACTTCTGTTCTGTGTCCCACAATGCCTCACCAGCCATGAGCTTATTCCTGTGCTGTGATTCCTTCCTGCATTTCCCCACATATGAGTGAGGAGTAATTATTGTTCTCCTGTAGGATAGGGGAGTTATGACTTGGGTCCAGTGGCCTTCTCTATAATGACTGTTGTCTCTCAGTGAAAGGGGCACCTCCAGAACGTGTTTCCAGGTCAGCGTGTCTTCCTCAGTACCACTGTCTAGAGATTCATTTGATGACAGCTACACATGCAGCCTGCAGAAGTCAGAAAGCCTAGAATCTGAAGATGCTGCCTAATGGATTGAAAGCTTGAGAACGTAGTCCAAATATAGCCCAAGAGAAGTTCCTGGAAGACACCAGGATTTTTTTTTTCTTAAGGGGGATGAGTTAGATAAGGTACTTGTGCTTAGGAACAGCTTAATGTTTGGAGAACACTATTGTGAAGGCCCAGTATGGCTACTGATCTCCTTTGTGTCTTACCAGCATGCCGTCACCACCATGATGGACTGAAGTTCTCTGAAACCATAAGGCTACGCAAATCCTTCAGCCTTTAAGTTGCTTCTGGGCGGCATTTTGTCAAAGTGGTAAGAAAAGTAACTATGTTAGACACTGTCCCTCTTTTATGAATTAAAGTATGACAAATTGTTATAAAATATTCTTAGTTTGAACATATTCTAAAGACAGATAAAGCTAACTTAAATCTATACTCACTTGACTTTCTCCCCCGGCATCACCACAAACTTTTAGTCTGGTATCTGAATTAGGTAGGATTTCTTTCATTCCCCCAGTATCTACTAAGTTGTCTAGCCAGGGTAGGCTATTTTTCTCTTAGAAAGTTTGGAGGGGTATAAAACAGAACTGGCCAACTGTCCGAGGATCCACATCTTGGTTTCTTTCTGCCTTCCCATCCTGGTTAGCGATCTGTGTTCTGGTGGCAGGATGGCCGCTCTAGCACTAGATACTGCATCTACTCTCTAGTCCAGAAAGATGGATGCAGGCAGAGGGAAAGGAGTATATATTACATGAGTCTGGTCCTTTGTGTCAAGAAAATAATAGTGTTCTGGAAGCCATGTTCACTAACAACAGTTTATATTATTTGGTTTAAAATGGGGCCACAGAAGTCTTAATTCTCACAGTAAGGCAGATGGGGAGAAGGGATATTGATTGGGCATTTTCCAGTGTATGGCTATCAACTCAGGATTTCTATGTACATTTCCATACATTTATCTGTACACAAGGAGATTTCAATAGAAATAAAACACACTCTTGTGTTAGCTACTTTTGTGTCACCGTGGCAACATACTTGACAAAAACAACTTGGGAAGGAAAGACTTATTTCACACCAGTGATTTAGAGGGTTCATACCGTGCTGGGCAGAGTACCATGGTGACAGGAGTCTGTGGTGGAGGCTTGGTAGGCAAGAATAGGAAAGAGGGGATGTAGGAAGGGGTCAGTCAAGATGTACCCTGTTCTGTACCTTCTTCCAAGAGGCTCTAGCTGCTACCCTTTCCTACCTCCCAAAAATGTTATTGAATTATTAATACATTAAGTGATTGATCCATTTGTTAGTTCAGAGCCCTCAGGATCTGGAGACACCCTCACAGATACACCTTGACATGTCAATCATTTCCTCATCCCCTTGACTGCTCATAGTTCAATCATACTGGCAATTAATATCAACCATCAGAACTCTAGACATTGGTTGGCAGTTTATGTCTTTTGATCAGTTTGACTTGGTAATTGTGTTTCCTGTCAGGTATGTGTTTGTAACTAATTTACTCACCTCAGTTCTATTTGCCTACAGCTTGTGGGTCCTGCAACATTAAACCTCCTGTTCTTGGCACATTAGGCATTTAGGTTATACATTTTCACTCTGACATTGGATATTTAAATGTACACTGTTGTAATGCTTATGTAATGAAGTGAGAAGTTGGTTTTGAGAACACAGAGCATGTTCTATGTGAGCAATTGATGGGGTTTCATTGTGGAAATCTGTTTTTTCCTCCTATTATGTCTGGAGTGTAATAAGATAACATGTTCCCGTCATAACACCAACACTTTGCTGATTTTTAACTGTTTGCATTGAAATCAATCCATGGTATTTTGTTTCCTTTGTTAGTAAAGCACACGCTGCAGACCCAATTGAATTTGTTGGTGTGGCTGCCTTTGGTTTTGTGACTTAGATCCTTCTGTTTCTTGCTTAGCTCTCACAGAGGCATTTGTTACTTGTCCTTGTCAGTGTTCAGGCTACTAAGCACTCTGCTGTCCCCTGTAATGACTTTAACTGTACTGACCATTTGGGATCCAACGGATGTGTATCCACACAGTTACCAGGAGAATGTGGAGGTTTCACTTTGGGAAGCCACGGCTTATCCTTAGGAAACTCGGGGGAGTGTGTTTTGCTCCTTTTTCAAGGCTGCATCCCAGAAGCTTCAGGTTGTTGGAAATGGACTTTGGCAGAGATAGACTTGTTGGCTAACTTTCTCTGAGAACTAGAAAAAGAAACACACAAAACCCCAGCATTCAAACAAAAGCAGAGAACATATTCAATAATGTGTTGACTGTTTTAAAGAAGGGAATCCCCACAGAATCTGAGGTCATCCACCTAGCTGATGAGGCTTTTGTGATGTGTTTGCTCTTCATCCCATGTGTACCCGAGATTGTAAGAGTCACAGAACACAACACCTGCACACAAGGATTCAGAATGCTCATAAGAGCAACTGGAAAGCACCTTGTCTGACACCCGTGAGAACGTCCTTCCACGTAGCGCCTTCTCAGTGTCCAAGGTCACCGTCACAGCCTGTTCACATCCTCCTGGTGGCCTCCCATGGTCTGTATAGTAAAGTCACTTGTCATTTGCAGGACTCTGTGGCCTTATCCTGCCTGGTCCATGACATCATCTCTTGACATACTTCACCTTCCCTATGTTTGCCTACACTAGCATTCTTGCTGTTCCTCAAGGAACATTCTCACCTCCGGTCTTCGGGCCCTCTCTCTGGGACACTCTTTCTTTGTGGAAACTTTCCTGTTGCTTCAATGTCCCTTTTTTAGATTCTCTCCCGCTACATACTTCTTTCTTCCGTATACTGCTTTGTCATTCTTACCTGTATTCAAAACTATCTGCCATTTGGTTATGTTTTTATACTGTTTATTGTTTCATACTGAGAGTTCTCACAGTTACAGCCCCTGAATGATAATGATGCCCATGCACAGTACATATTTAGAGAATATTTGTTAAATAAGTGAATAGGTTCTAAATATGAGACAGGCATTGGAGTCTATTTGTTTTGCATTACCAGATAGGACTTTGATGTGCAGTAATAATGACAGGTGAACCTTATATCAGTTGATACATGTTACGCCCCAGGCCTTGTTCCAAGTGCATTTACAGCATTAATTTATTATTTAAGGAGTCTTTGAGGTGTAGGTCCTGTTATTTTCTTGATGTTCAGAAGTAAGAAAATGGAGACATGGTGATTGAGCAGCTAGCTAAATAGCTGTGGACATGGAGTTGAAGAACCAGACCCTCTCCACTATGTTCCTTTATGGTTTTTATTTTTTTGAGATGGGTTTTCTATTTCTAGCCCTGACTGTCCTGAAACTTATTCTGTAGACCAGGCTGGCCTCAAACTCACAGAGATCTACTGTAGTGGGTAGCCATTCCAGCCTTGGCCTGGAAGTTCCAACCCCCATTGAGGCTTCGGTAATGGTCATGCCTACAAGGCGGGGCTGGGAGAGGACACTGAAGACCCAGGATCAAAAGGAGAGGCTCTCTTGGTTCCAGGACCCTGGATGCTGGAGGTAGACCAAGCAGAGTTCTCCAGAGAACACTGCCAGACTGTGCCATACCTTTCTCAGACCCTGCAACCTATTTGTAAGCTACCCCACAAAATAAGCCTCCCTTTTAACTATGTGGAGTGGCCTTAATAATTTCACCAATAATCTACCTACCTCTGCCTCCTGAGTGCTGGGATTAAAGGTGTGTGCCACCACTACCTGGCTTATGTTCTTAATTACTCTATCAGCTCCTCTTAGCCTCCAGTTGGGAAGTCAGTAAATACTGTTCCAATAAAATGAATAATTCATAAAAGACCATAGAGTAGGGCTGGGGAGGTGCTGCTCAGTTTCTTATGTGTTTGCTATATAAGCATGAGGACCCACCCAACACCCACCCAACACCCACCCACCCACCCAAATGCCCCAACCAACAAAAAACAACAAGGAAAGCTAGATGAGAAGATATGTATCTGTAATCTCAGCACTGGAGAGGCAGAGAAGAGAGGATTCCTGGAGCTGGCTGGTCAGCCAGTCTGTCAGAGTAAGCAAGCTACAGGTTTAATGAATTTGTCTCAAAAAATAATATGGAGAGTGACTGGGGGAAGATGCCCAGCACCGATCTCTGGCCTCTGTATGCTTGTGTGGCTGCAAACACACTTATGTGCACACATGTCTGTACTGTGAAAAGTAGCAAGAGAATGGAGACGTAGATTGAGAGGCGCTCCTCATGTCTCATAAATCTGAAGTAGGAAAAGAGTTCAAGCTCTGAACCATCTCAGAGGAGGGAGGGGTCAGCTCTCCCCATTCTCCCAGTCCCATTTCAAAGGAGAGATGGAGTTACCCCTGGGGTTTCAGAATAGTTCCTTCCAGTAGGCAGGAGGTAGGAAAAGTGGAGCATCCCAAAAAGTGACAAGTCACGCATTTCAAACACCTCTTTCAGCAGACTGTAGGTCAAGTAAGGAGTGACGTCACAGGTGCACCTTCTTGTAGTCAAAACATTAGAGGCTCACGTCTGTTAACTCCCGGAGATTTATTTTTAGGATGTTAACAGGGTGAAAGTTTTTTTCTTCTTCTCTTTGCTTAATTCTGTAGTAGATAATAATAATAATTAAAGCTAATGGAGATAAAAACATTGTGACACTCCAGCCTCAGATCTGTTTGACATTGGAAATTAGAGTATTACTCACATGGAGATTGCATTGCCATGTATATCATTACCGTGTTCTTGCAAAGGACGCACATGAATCACAATCGAACCTTTGCATTTCCCTTGAAGAACCCTTGGTTTTCCTGAGAAGGGAGCAGAGTTCATTAAGGAGGAATTATTTCAGAATACTACTGGGAAGCAAGTGGAGTCTTAGATCCAAAAGGCTTAACTAGGCTAATCTTGAATATGAGATGAAGTAGGTGTTTTTTGTGTTTTCTTTTATTCTCTTTTCCTTCTTCCTTACACTCACAGGAACCGAAATAATCTCACTATTATTGGTTTGTTTCTCTCTCTCTCTCTCTCTCTCTCTCTCTCTCTCTCTCTGTATGTATGTATGTGTGTGTGTATGTGGCTACTCACATGTGGGTACATACACATATATCTACGTGTGTGTGTGTGTGTGTGTGTGTGTATGTGTGTATGTGTGTGAGTGTGTGTATGTGTGTGTATGTGTGTGTGTGTTGTGTGTGTGTGTGTATGTGTGTGTGTTTGTGTGTATGTGTGTGTGTGTGTGTGTGTGTGTGTGTGTGTGTGTGTGTGTGTGTGTGTGTACCACAGGACAACCTTGACTGTCGCTCCTCAGAAATTGTTCGAGACGCCCATCTCAGGGCCTCTCACTGGCCCTGTACTCTCTGACTGGGCTAAGTGGCTGGCAGTGCTGGGATTATGAATGGATACTTCTACTCCTGCCTCATTTACATGGGTTCCGGGGATTGAAATTAGGTCTGCACCCTTATGAGGCAAGTACTTCACTGCCTGATCTGTCCCCTTAGCTTTATTTCCCTTTTTAATAGATGATGATGTAAAGGCCAGAATGAAAAATAATGTTCATAAACTATGTGAATGAATTTAAATGACTAAGGAATCAAGTCTAGTAAACCTGAAAAATTGATCATGGTGTATAATGATTTTAACACCAATCCAAAATTCTCATACCAATTCCAAACCTTCACCCAGGGTCCTGGGGACTTGGATTTATTTTAGCTATAAAGGGAGCAGGCACGGGGACCCTTGAAAAGAAAGATGAGCATCAACTTGGGTGCTGGGCAAGTGGCTAGAAAAAGGTCCTTTGGCTCTGCAGCTGGGCCGGTTCACTTCTTCTCCCTGAATTAATTACTTTTTAAAAGGTCAGTTCTGAAAAGAAAGAAAAGCAGTGGTGGTTCCTGAGTCAAGGCATAGGAGCTGTCAGACTTCTGAGGCCTGGGACCCAGCACAGTGTCACACTGCCTTATTAAATTATTTAAAGCTGTCACAGAGTCAGTCCAGATCCAAAGGGAGGCAACGTTAGACCCCCTCTGCCACCAGAGAAGTGTCAAAGCTTGTGTGACCATCTTTAGTCTGGCACACAGAGTTAACATCCTTTGGATCAATGTATGGATCAAAAAGAAGTTGAGAGATTTGAGAAGAAAATATGAGTTTTAAGCAAAAAACCCCTTTCCCATAAAAACCGAGGTGAGATGTGCAGCAGAAACTATACATGCATTGTACTTATCAGCAGGAACACCCACAATCCTATTTCCATGGAAGATGAGTTTATGCTAGGGCTGCGAAGTCTGTTTATTTAAGGGAGAAATTTTGTTTTTATTTTTTCCCTAGGTATTTTTTTTAAAATTTATGTTCTCCTTGCTGAACCTTTCCAATGAATCATCTTGATTTTTGGAGGGTGAGTTAATGAGGTGGAAAGGGGGCAGTCTGCCTCCCTCCATGCTTCATGAGGTATGAAGGTTCCTATCCCAAATCTGTCATGCCTCGGGACAAGGTAGAGGGGCTAGGGACCTGCTCTATGGTCAGGGTGTGACACAGCATGGCCTTCACTTTCTCTGGGGATGGCAATACAGGTTATTGCCCCAGTCAGTGATGCTGGATGGGATGCAGGAAATGTTAAAAGGCACAGGGAATGCAGCCTGATCTCTCTCTCTCTCTCTCTCTCTGTGTGTGTGTGTGTGTGTGTGTGTGTGTGTGTGTGTGTGTGTCTGTGTCTCTCTCTCTGTCTCTCTTTCTCTGTGTGTGTGGGAGGAAGAGGGGGATGTAAAATAAAGAGATTAACTATGCCTATGTATTTTGGTTTCTAATCCATGTGCTGTATCATTGACAGGAAGGTGAGTTGACCTGCCAAGGTTCAGAGTGAAAGGACCCCTGCATGTGTCTGTGTTACTGATTCAAGATACCTGCTTCCTGCTGAGACAGGCATGTAGGTCATGAGAACTCCAGTCACTTGTTTCTAAAGGCCTGAAAAAGTAGGAGTGAGACCATTGTCTTGTATTGGCAGATACCTGACTGGCTGGGAGCAGAGAGAAGACACTACCTGGTGTTTCCTCTTTTTTTTTTTTTTTTTTTAACTTTTTTTAAAAATTATATTTGTGTTTTAATTTTACACATCAGCCATGGGTGATGTCCTCCCCCCTCTCACCCATGCCCCCACCTTCCCCCCATCCCCTCCCCTCCATTCCCATCTCCTCCAGGGCCAAGACTCCCCTGGGGACTCATTTAAACCTGGTGGATTCAGTACAGGCAGGTCCAGTCCCCTCCTTCCAGGCTGAGCAAAGTGTCTCTGTGTAAGCCCAAGGTTCCAAACAGCCAGCTCATGCACTAAGGACAGGTCCCAGTCCCACAGCCTGGATGACTCCCAAAGAGTTCAAGCTATTCAATTGTCTCACTTATCCAGAGGGCCTGATCCAGCTGGGGGCTCCACAGCCTTTGGTTCATAATTCATGTGCTTGTCCCTGTGCCTCTCCAATCTTGGTCTCAACAATTCACACTCTTAGAGTCCCTCCTCTTTCTCGACAACTGGACTCCTGGGGCTCCACCTGGGGCCTGGCTGAGGTTCTCTGCATCCACTTCCATCAGTTATTGGATGAGAGTTCCAGCACACCTGTTAGGGTGTTTGGCCATCTGATCACCAGACTAGGTCAGATCAGGCTTTCTCTTGACCATTGCCAGCAGTCTACAGAGGATGTATCATTGTGGATTTCTGGGGACCTCTCCAGCACTCTGCCTATTCCTGTTCTCATGTGGTCATCATTTATCATGATCTGTTATTCTTTGTTTTCCCTTTCTGTTCTTGATCCAGCTAGGATCTCCTCATTAGACCAGCGTGTAGATCAGGACCTCAGAGCAGGCAAGAGAGGTTAATTCTGTGCATGTTCCACTTAACTATGGAAGTGATAGATTTCAACAGATGCCGCCTGCAGCGGTGGGTGTGGCAGCCAATGGCACAGGCAGTGGAGTCTGAATCAGTGTGTGGAAATCTTGGCTCTGCTGCTTGATAGCTGTGGAGACATCTCAACTGTACAATGGAGGCAATGAGAGCAAGCTCTCAAAGCATAGTCATGAGCCCAAAGTGCATGTTGTATGTAGTGAGATGTAGCAAGGGCTTCAGTGACAGCGGCTGGCAGCATCAGAGTTCATGTTCTGCAGGCTATTCCTAGTGAGCTCTTCACAAAAAGTGGGGAGAACTGTTGGATGAATGGCTTCTGATGGATTTCACTTAACCTTTGGAGGACAAATTGAAAGTAGGCACTGCTTATATCGATGTTGAGTGTTTTCAAAACTGCAGGACACCCAGGGAATTAATCAGGTGTTTATGAGCAGATGACTTCACTCTGTGGTGTACTCGGAGCTCCCAACTTGGAGCTGGTGGCCTTTGAGATGCCCCGTTGTTCTCAGACTCTGCTAGTAAATCAGTTGGAGGTGACATGGCATGCCTTGTGCAGGGTCATAGTCAGGTGTTTGTAATTTAGCTTTGGGGCAGGTGACCTTGTGCTGTCAGGGAAGAAGAGGGTAAGAACAATGACAGACAATAGTGACACTCAGAGTCTATGCACATTCAAAGTCCCATGGGCCAATGGGGATGTACTCCCCCTCCCCCACTCTACGGGGTGGGGGGGGGATGGAGGGAGAGAGAGACAGTGATAGAGAGATGGAGAGGCAGACAGAGACACAAAGACAACACACATACACACACACACATCACACACATACACACACAGAAAGAGAGCCCTAAAGTCCTGTGGCTTAGTGTATGCCTCCTTCTCTAGGATCATGGTTTGAGCTTGATAGATGGAAACTGTGGACCTTGTATCTTAATGCTCATTACTATACTATTAGGTTGACAGCAGATGTGGAGAGTGTGAGGCACACCAAATTCCAGGCTATAAAAGTTGATGCCATTTGTCTGTTTGGTCATGATGAGGCAATAGGCCCAGTGTGGTACTTGGCAGGCCTAGTGGCCCCTAAGGGCAAATCACAAAGGGTCCTCATTGGCTATTAAATGGCACATCCCCTGGGGGGCAAACCAAAGCCAACTTTGCCACTTTCTGCAACTTTTCTACATGAATAATCTGCAGGACCTGATTTTCTCCTTTCTGTCTTTGTATCACATATATATAATTGTCATCCGTGGTGGTATTGTGTTCCCCAAAACATAGTGCACTCTAATAAACTTATCTGGGGTCAGAGAACAGAACAGCCACAATATTAAATATAGAGGTTAGGCAGTGATAGCACACGCCTTTAATCCTAGCATCCTAGAGGCAGAGATCCTCCTGGATCTCTGTGAGTTCAAGCCCACACTGGAAACAGCCAAGTATGGTGACTCACGAATTAAATCCCAGGAAGTAATGGCAGGAGGCAGAAAGGTATTTAAGGTATGAGGATGAGGAATTATAGCCTGGTTAAGCTTTTAGGCTTTTGAGCAACACAGTTCAGCTGAGAGGCATCCAGTCTGAGCAAACAGGATCAGCTGAGGAATTGGCAAGGTGAGGTGGCTGTGGCTTGTTCTGCTTCTCTGATCTTTCAGCATTCACCCTTATACCTGGCTCCAGGTTTGTTCTTATTAATAAGACTTTTAAGATTCATGCTACAGTCATTATGTCTAGATATTGATAGATACAATGGAGGAAGTCTTAATTTATTTTGTAGAGGTGTGGATGGAGCATACATTTTGTATTAACTGCTGATTTTGACTTGTAAATATGTATTCTAAACCCAGTGAGTGTCAAGACCTTCCTGGGTGGCTGAGGAGTTCTCACTTAGCATACTTTTTTTTTTTTTTAATGTCAGAGCTGAGGACTTTTAAGAGGCAGTGTCCTCCTTGTCATGGTGGTTGTTGTCATTGTCCTCTTCCTTCTTGACGAGAATGTGTATACATGTGTAGGTCCACGGCCAACCCTAGGTGTTCCTCAGTTGCCTCCCAGTTTTTGAAATTTGAGACAAGTCTCTCGTTGGCCCACAACTTTGCCAAGTAGGCTAGGCTAGTTGGCCAGCCAGCTCTAGTGATGGGCTTGTCTCTCCCTCCCGTTTCAGCAGAGCTCAGGTTACAAGCGGGTGTCACGATGCCTGACGTTTTATATGAGAGATCAAACTCTGCTCCTCATGCTTTTGAAGCAAGTGCTTAACATCTCAGCCTCAAGAGCTCCCTCCTTTCTTGCCATCCCCATCTTTCCTTGAGACTCTCGGCTAGCAGGAACAAAGGGGTGCCTTAAGTGGAAAAAGCTTGGCTTATAATCGTCCCCCTGAAAGCCGTGGGTGCTTTCAAAGAATGTCTCAGCAAAGTCAGCTTCTTCTTTGTTCAGCTTTCCACTTACCTAGGAAATCTCTCAGTGACCGTGCTCCACTTCCATGGTGGCTCTGACAAGGATCTGTCATCCCTTCACCCCCCAGCCCAATGTCTTGTGTCAACTGTGGCTGATGGCTTGCCTGACCTTTGGCGCTTCTGCTTCTTTTCACCTTACATAGTCTCTCTCTTGAGACTTCCTCCTTGGATCGTTCCCCCAAAGACCCTGAGTCACCTTTGCAATAGACTTCTGTAGTGAGGATCAGTGGATTTCAAAGCCAACTCAGCTACCGGATAAACGGCGGTGGGAGAGCAGAGCTATGGTTATACATCATGGACTCATGGATCATATAAGATGCAAGGGGATACTTCTCCATGTTGCCAAGCCTGCCTGGCTGTTAATGAACTTGCGTAGCTGCTGCCTTTCTGGAGCCTGCATATTGGGAAGGAAGCTTTCACATTTAGCTGTACTGTAAATGCTTAGGTACCTACTTCCCTGTTACTATTTGGTAGCCTTTGCTGCCCACCTTCTCACAAATTACGTTTGTTTGTTATGGATTGCATCCTGTGTTCCTACCTCCCACCATACTCATTTAACGAGAGTCTTACCATCTTCAAAGAGAATACTTGTTCAGCCTTTACTCAGGTCTCTCCTTAAACACGGTTCTGTGCCTGCCCCATCCTTCTCTCTTGTCACTTAGAACAGTTTTGTTGTGTTTTTGAAGCAGGGTTTCCTGCATCTCTCATGCTGGCTTTGAATTTATACCATGTTACTTAGGATGATCTTGAACTTCCAATCTTCCTTTCTATACCTCTGAGTGTTGTGATGACAGGCATTTGTTACTGTTCCTGATTTGTGCAGTGCCAGGGATTGAACTCAGGGTCTTGGGCATGCTAGGTGAGTACTCTGCCCATTGATTTATCCCCAGCTCCTCTTGTCTTTTTTATGGCATTATTTTCTTCACAGGATTTAATTACTGTCTGTGTTTGTCTGCATCTATTTGACTACTCTGTGTGTTCCTCAGCTAGCATCTGTACTCTGTGAGAACCCAGTCTCTTTTTACTTTAAGTTGGAGTATATCTATATTGTTCTGGGTGGCCTTGAACTCTTCTTGTCTCTCCCTCCCATTTCAGCGGAGCTCAGATTACAAGCATGTGTCACTATGCCTGACTTTTTATATGACAGATCAATGATTCCCTGGCCTCAGGTCCTAGGAATGCTGGGATCCCAGGCCGGTGCCACTTGTGCCAGGCTGAGGACAAGGCTTGGTCTTTTTATGTCTACTGCTGGAACCATATCACCTAAAATAGAGATTGGCAGACTATGGCCCAAAGACCATATCTGATGGGTGACTTGTCCTCATCCTACCTGTGAATGAAGCATGAGTTTTACATTATTAAAGGGTTAAAATAAAGAGGTTAAAAATGTCCCCTGAAGTCCAGCTGGGGACACAATTCAACTAGTAGAGTGCTTGCCTAGAACACATAAGGTCCTGAATTTGATCCCCAACATCACATAAAGCAGGCATGAAGGTACATGCCTGTGGTCCCAGCATTTAGGAGGGAGAGATGGAGCCTAGAAGATCAGACATTCATGACATTCTCAGGCATCTGGGGAGTGTGAGGCCAGCTTGCACCAGAAATCCTATATAAAAATTATCCCAAAGTAAAACTATATGGGGCACAAAACTCCAAATAATTTACTCCTTGGCTCCTTAAGTTAAACATCTGCCCATAAGTGACCTGGAACAGTGGCTGGCCATTAATCAGGGCCTTTCCAAATGAGTAAATGCTCCTTGGGTCACTCAGTTTTAGATTCTTTAAGGGTTATTTTTCATTTCTTAGGCCCTTGCTCTATCCTAGAATAATGTCTTGTAAACATTTGGTGTTCAATAAACTTTCTTGAGTGAGGCCCTAAAAACATAAAAATCCATTCTTGACACCGAGTGCAATAATAATGATGAAGTATTTTCTTATTGTGGAGAGTCGCAGCACTTAACCCGTCCATACCCATGGAGGCATCTAGGGCCATCACTTCACAAAACGAGGCAGGATGAGGAAGTGTGAGAGATCTAGAGTGCAACATGGTGGCTATGGATAATAGAACTTTATTGCATCTCTAAAATTTCCCAAGAGGATGAACGTCTGTTTTTCCACCACAAAAAAAACCAACAACAAAAAAACCCCCCCCAAAAACCCCCAATAATTGTGTGTAGTAATAGACATTAAGTTTCTTAGTTTCGTCATTCCACAATGTGTAATTATTGGAAAACATCACATGATATACCCTAAGCATATACAATTTCTTTCTGTAAATTAGAAAACAATTCAAAGGGCCCAGAGAGATGGTTCAGTTGGTAACGGATCTGAATTTCATCCCCCACACCCATGTGAAAAAGCCAGCTACAAGCGGCAGGCATCTGTAGCTGCAGCCTAGGGGCTTAGAGCCAGGAGGATCCCTGAGCCTGGGTGGCCAGCCAACCTTCAAGAATTAGTGGGCTCCAGTTCAGTAGTAGACCATGTGTCAGACACCGTGGTGAGCAGTTGAGGAAGACACCTGACCTTAATATCTGGGCTCTACACATAGGTGTATACACACACACACACACACACACACACACACACACACACACACACACACACTCTCTCTCTCTCTCACACACACATACATACACACACACACACACACACACACACTCACACACACACTCACACACACACACTCACACACACACACACACACACACACACATACACACATACACACACACACACACACTCTCTCTCTCTCACACACATACTACTGTATGAATGATTACTTACTTACTATATCTATGACCACAACGTCTAGCATAAAGTAACCTAAGCAAGGGAGAAACTACTTATTTAGGCTCACAGTTCTGAATCATCAGTCTGTTATAGAGGGGAAAGTGGAGCCAGAAAGTGGAACAAAGTATGAAGGACCCAGGGGAAGGTACAGGCTCCAAAGACACACCCCCAGTGACATATTTCCACCCACATGGTCCTTCCTCCTGCATTTTACCACCTCTCAATAATGTCATCATATTATGAATTGTTAAGGATTTAAGCCTTTCATTAGGGTAGGGCCCCTATGAGCTGATTGTTTCTAGAAATAAATGTTCAGAGGCCTGTGTTGCTAATTTCCCAGGAGTTTCTCAATCAAAATTAATCATTTTAAGCATGCTGATTCATCTTTTGGTAGTATTTTAAGTGTTCAAAAGAAAATAAGCAGGCTGAGGATGTAGCAGAGTTGGTAGGGTGTTAGACTGGCATGCACGAAGCCCTGAGTTTGAGCCCTAGCACGAGATAAAACTGGGCTTCTACCTCCTAAGTGCTGGGATCATGAACATGTATCACCAAGCCCAGTTTTATCTCATTTGGTCAGAGTTGCCGCAGGGAGACCCCAGGAGTTCATATTTCTAAGAAGTTCCACCTGATATCCACCGAGTTGGGAAATCACTGTTCTGAACTCACCTACTGGCTGAGTGGAAGGAAGGAAGGAAGGGAGGGAGGGAGGGAGGGAGGGAGGGGAAAGCTGACATCATTATGGGCTCATTCCAGTCTAGTGTTTCTCTAGTGCCCATGGCACTTAAACTATACCCAAGGGTCTTGTTAAAGTATCCATTCAGGAGCAGTTCTCAGAGTGCCCATTTCTAACAGGCTGCTGGGTGAATCCAATAGGTGCTCTCTTAGACCAGAAATTTACCCTTTTCTCGTAGGTCAGATAGTAAAACTATTTGACTTGGTTGGCCACTCAACCTCTAAAGTAATGATTTAATTCTGCTATAGTGGTGAGCCATAGCTAATGCATACATGAGTGGATGTACAGGTGTTCCAATGATACTTTATTTATAAAAACAAATGTCCAAATTTAGCCAGACTTCTTTAGTTGGTCATACTTTGATGATTCCTGGAGGTTATGTGACCATGGTGCATGTCATCACTGTTCTTCAGTTACTTAGCACTTTCCATGTGACAGGTGGCTTGCCAGATGCCTCTGTTTGTGTTCTCACGTAATACCCAAGACTGAAGGTCTGGAAAGCTGAAGACCTTCTAAAGGACACACAGCTATCAGGTGGCAGAGTCAGGAACGCTGACCTAGGAGCTCCAGTCTGGGTGTTTCTTCTTTGCACAAGACAGGACACACGGTAACTTGACAGGACCTAGAATTACCCTGGACATAAATCTCTGGGCATGTCTGTGAGGAAGTTTCTACATTAGATTAATGAAGGTGGGCAACCAACTCTGTGTGTGGGGTCATTCCATGGCCAGGGGTCCTGGAATGCCTAAGAAAGAGAAAGCAAGCTTACTGTGCTTTCTCTTACTGTGGGCGCAGTTTGACCAGCAGATCTGTTCCTGTCTCCATGCTGTCCTTGTCTGCTGCCATTTTTTTTTTCTCCACCTTGATGGTCTGTATCCCCTTGAAGTATGAGCAAGAATAAACCTTCACTTCCTTAAGTTGCTTTCATCAAGTATTTTGTTACAGTATAGATCTTTATTTGGAAATGGTCTTCCTTTTGAATGGCCAATAGACAAGAGCCTCCAGAGAATTTTGCTTAGTCTTCTCTGTCTGTACTGCCTGGGAGAGTTCTTGGAATATAGTAGGTGCTTAGTATAATTAAAAAAAAAATTCAGTGGTGGAAGATTGAGCACAGATGTCATGCATGAGTAAATGTTTATTGAGTTAATGGTTATTTTATGGTTACTTATATGCAATGGATATTTCAAAGTATTTCACTTTCTATGTCCATGATTTGTAGTTAGAGTTTTCCTGCCTGGCCCAGTCAGGACAAATCTCTCTTACCCACCAGTCCCACAGCCTCTCAGACCCAACCAAGAAAGCACACAGAAACTTACATTGTTTACAAACTGTATGGCTGTGGCAGGCTTCTTGTTATCTACTTTTTTATCTTAAATTAACCCATTTCTGCTAATCTATACTTTGCCACATGGCGTGTGGCTTACCAGTGTCTTTACATGTTGCTTCTCATGGCGGCGGCTGGCGGTGTTTCTCCCCAACCTTCTACATCCCAGAATCCTCTTCTCTCTTGTCCCGCCTATACTTCCTGCCTAGCCACTGGCCAAACAGCATTTTATTTGTACAGAGCGATATCCACAGCACTTCCCTTTTTCTTTTTTTTTTTTAAGGAAGGTTTTAACTTTTACATAGTAAAATTACATATAACAAAACAATTATCAAGCAAGAATTACAGTTACAATATGAAAGAAGATATCCTATCTATCTTATATTTGTGAGTCCAAGGTTTTATATCTAACTTATCTTTTATCATAACTGAGAAAATTATAACTATCTAGTCTTCAACCACATCAAAGACCTCAGAAGGATATAATATTACCTGAGAACAGGGAGAAGGATGCAAGCAACTTTCGGGAGTCTTGCAGGGTAGACAGAGACAGCTGGCAGCCTGGACAGTCATCTAATGTTCCTTTGTAAAGTTGGGGCATTTGTCTTCAGCCCACAGGGCTAGAGACCCTTGGTCCCTTTTCTCAGTGTCCTGTAGAATGTCTGGAAGTTTCCTCTGTGAAGCAGGAACCTGAAGGACCATTTTGAAAGCAAAGTTCAGTGGTTACCTTTCTATGGGTCCTGCATGTCCAGTCAATCAAGCAGTCCAGGCAAGAACAGTTTCTTGCCAAAATGGCTATTTTTGTCAAGGTGAAGATAAACTCCATATGAAGTGTCTTCAATGCCCATCCTCCTCTCTGAAGTAAATTGGTGCTGCCAGGAGCAGACATGTCTAACTGTCCAGAAAGTCTAAATTTTAACAGTATTTTAAATGCCATATTCTATAGGTCTTTGAAGTATTTGAAGATTACCTATCTATCTGAAATATGTTTATGTATATCTAGAAGACTTAACTAACATGGCTACAAGTATGATTATCATAGATGACTAATTATTAATCTATTTTTAATTATCCATTTCAATTTAAAATGAGCTATACAAACATAATACCTTAAACACGATTAGAAATATACACACAGTATAACAAAATTAACTTTAAGTTTGTATCAATAGACTAAAATCTATACCAATGTAAAACATTTTAAACAAGTTGTTGCTCTTTAGAAGTAAGTTCC
This sequence comes from Onychomys torridus, assembly GCF_903995425.1. NCBI lineage: Eukaryota > Metazoa > Chordata > Mammalia > Rodentia > Cricetidae > Onychomys > Onychomys torridus. Next base: position 87,030,771 of record NC_050445.1, on the reverse strand, counting down.
TTAAACTACCCTTTTATCCTATTATATCTATATCATATCCCCTTTTCTTCTTTAGAAAGAGATCGTGTTTATAATCAATCTACTTTAAAGAAAAATATTGGTTTTTCTCTGTCCCACACCAGAGGGCTCTTCTGATTTGGGACACAAGAATCTCTTAACCTTTTCTTTTAGCAATATGTCTGGGTGTAGAGAAGGAGTGAGCCAATTCCATCTCCAAAGCCAGCTTGATAATTTTGGGAATGTGGGCGTAGTTTCTCTTACTACTTCCTGCTGGAGGGGGGGCGCTGTATCTTATGGGGACACAAAGAAAATTTTAGGATTATGGAGTAGTCCATTAGGGTGAACCTCCGAGCCAGTTGCCTTGAAACCATTCTGGATGTTGGATCATCTGGGCCATGGTGTCATCAGAGACCTTTCAGGTGGTCTTGGCTGATCAAACCTGATGTATCTTAATCTGGAACAAATCCACAGCCTCTGGTTTTCTGTGGAAACAAAAGCAGAGACTCCTTTCCAAAGCAACATATCCTTATATCCAAATTTCGAAGTCAAGGTACCTTTAAAATTTATATATTTGTTTAACTGAACATCTTTTACGATCAAATCTTTTTCTGCAGTTAAAAATCCCAAAGACAACATAAACCAGATTCTTTGTGTAATATCTGTCTTTGTAAGACTGAAACGCTGCTGTGGCTGCTGGCTCCGCCCACCTCTGCTTCTCAACATGGCGGTGGTACAGTTTACCGCCAGCTCTGGGTCTGGAGCCATTTGTACCATCAACTATCAGAAGCAGTTCTCTCAAAGCAGTGCATAGCCCAGAAATCCCCCCCCCCTTTTTTTTTTATTAGCAAAGGCTAAATCCACCACGCAGCAGAGTGAAGTGTCGTTTGTAGACTCCTCATTCCCGCCACACTGCAGGTCAGACGTACACGCCAGGAACCCGCCATAGTAGCTGAAAACGGCAGGCTGCTGCTAACTTAAGAAGGACAACTAGGAAGCTGTTTTTAGCTCCGTCTTAGAATCTTTTTTCTCAGGTGTTAGGTGGAAACTCTTGCCAACACGTTGGACGCCATTTATAGTTAGAGTTTTCCTGCCTGGCCCAGTCAGGACAAATCTCTCTTACCCACCAGTCCCACAGCCTCTCAGACCCAACCAAGAAAGCACACAGAAACTTACATTGTTTACAAACTGTATGGCTGTAGCAGGCTTCTTGTTATCTACTTTTTTATCTTAAATTAACCCATTTCTGCTAATCTATACTTTGCCACATGGCGTGTGGCTTACCAGTGTCTTTACATGTTGCTTCTCATGGCGGCGGCTGGCGGTGTTTCTCCCCAACCTTCTACATCCCAGAATCCTCTTCTCTCTTGTCCCGCCTATACTTCCTGCCTAGCCACTGGCCAAACAGCATTTTATTTGTACAGAGCGATATCCACAGCAATGATTTTATATGAAGATTTGAGAGGTAAAATATACAAGCAACAAGACATTCAGTTATACAAAATAAGCCCAGATTTCACTACACACAGGCTTCTCCACACTCAGCAGTTCACTGACATGTTTGAGAAGCCCATTTGCAGGGATCTGAATGGTTGAATCAAAGTGTTCCTTCCTAGTTACTTTGAGCCTTCCAGATTGAGAATAGTCATGGTTTGGCAAACCATCCTGGTGCTTAGTGGAATGTGGACAATGCCTATAGCAACACACTCATGACACAGCCCCTATGGTCTAAATACTCCTAAACACAATCATCAGTCACTTTGCATTCTATTAACCATAGGAAATGAAGGTTGTTGTTGTTGTTGTTGTTGGTGGTGGTGGTGGTGGTGGTGTGTGTGTGTGTATGTGTACTCTTCTTTCTTCTCAGTAGTTTCTTATTTTAGAACACCTGATGCAAGCTGTAAAACAAAATCCTTAGATTTCTTGGTAAAAATACCTCACCATGAGAGAAAACCCACTGTAATTTGGATGGACGTCTTCTGATCCCAAGTGAAAGGGCAATTCAGTGGGTGTGTTGAAAGCATCACAACTAATTCTGACTAGAGGTCAGGATGGCAGGCCTGAAGTGAAATTTCCTGAGGTGCAGACACTGTGGAATGGTGGAGCTGGCTTTGATCCAGAGGATGCTCAGAGGCAGCTGCTGCAGCAACAGGTCACTGGAGCAGTCAGGTAGATTTCTTTAGCATTTCTAAGCACTCTTGCCCTTAGTGACATAATTATGTCACAAGCCGCTTAGCTTTTTACCCATGTGAGACTGTCACATGGCATCTGGGCTTTGTAGTGACTTCATATCACTTTGTTTCTCTCTCTGTTCTAGTGGAACAGCTAACTTGCCGAGCTTTTCTCAAATGGAGAAAATGTAACCACACAATTCCAAGGTTTATGTATTCATAGTATTTATTATTTATTATGCCTTCTAGAAGCCTGCCAGCAGGAAAGAAATGCATTTATTTCTATGGTATACATGTACCTCATCCATCTACCCATTCAGCAAATAGTCAAATACTGGCTGTGTATCAGGCACTGTTCTCAGTGGAGAGACAGTGGACAGACAACAAAAAGAAACTTTGAATAGAGTAAGGAGAAACTACCAAATCAAGGACCTGTGTAGTGGGTAGCCATTCCAGCTTTGACCTAGAAGTTCCAACCCTCATTAAAGCTTCCATAATGGTCACGCCTACAAGGCAGGGCTGAGAGAGGACGCTGAACTGGTTCCAGGACCCTGGACACTGGAGGTAGACCGAGCAGAGTTCTCCAGAGAACACCACTGGACTGCGACACACCTTTCCCAGACCCTATAATCTAACTGTGGGGCGTTTACCCACCAACCCCACATCTCCCCAGAGTTTTCTTGAGTGTGAGCAGCAGGAAATATTAGATAGAAGGATTTATAGTGCAAAGATAAACAAATAGAAAACAAAGGATAGCCTCGAGAGGGCCTGGAACCTTTTCCAACAGGTCCCGACTGTCTCTGCCCCAGGGTATTTATAGAGATGCCAAGGGGTGGAGCAAAAGACCTCACCACCCCAAGCACAGCCAAGTGCAGACCATCTTAGACACCTGCACTCAGGCCGGAGGCCCTAATCATCCTCTATGTGGACCTGCTGGGTAAAGCCACGAGGAACCTGAAAACGGGCTACCACACCTAACTATCCATTCATTTGTAAGTTATGACACTAAATAAACCTCCCTTTTAACTACATGTAGTGGCCTTAATAATTTCACCAATGCCCTGGGGGTCTACAATGGGTTTAGAAAAGTAGTCTTTTCAAATAGAACCACCAAGGAGGGCCTTGCCAGGCAGGGGTCTTTTGGATGAAGCTCTGAGGACACCAGAAAATAAATTCCAGATGGTAGCCTCTTCAGACTCTAGAGAGAAGGAGAGGGGAGAGGTGGTAAGGGTGAAGGTTAAGGGTGCAGATGCTACACCCCACCCCTTGAGGTGCTTTGCCTTCTCTAGTGGGTGACATGCAGGAGACCAGCTTGGGGGGAATTAGCAGGGAGAGCAACTGGATGCCTTGGACAGGGAAGTAGCAATAGATGGAGTAAGAGCTGAGCAGTGTTGTGAGGACTGAGTTGGCAGCAGTTTTGTTTGACAGATGGAAGTAGACTGTAAGAGAAAGAGAGGGTGCCAGTAATCCTGCTTGAGCATCCCAAAAAAGAAAGGACTGTTGTGTCTGAAATAGGGAGGTGCATGGGAGAAACTCTCTCCTCTCCTCTCCTTTCCTCTCTTCTCCCCTCCCCTCCCATCCCCTCCCCTCCCCTTCCCTTCCCTCCTCTCGTTTCCTCTCCTTCCCTTCCACTCCTTTCTCTTCTCCATTCTCCCTTCTCTACATGTGTATGTGCGTTTTGAGAGTGGAAGTGGAAATTAGGGCTTTGATTTTGGGGCATCGTGCATTGAAATGGCTATTAGATAATCCAAACGGACATGTCAGGAAGGGTACATGGGCAAAGACCAGGTTGAGAATGATGACCATGGTATTAGCCATCAGTGCTACACACTTACTGTTGGGGGTGTGTGAACATCATACATAAAACCTTCTTTTACTTGTGACTGAGTTGAAAACCAGTGGATAACAACACAGTCATTCAGGCAGAAGACTGAAGTTCCATGTTCTCGTTGCTAATAGCCTCAAAGCTATTAGACAATGTGGCTTTGGGCCTTTGGCTTTCAAGGGGACTTGATTTAGTTGTGCAATCTCTCAGGTGCAGCTGGGGCAGACATCCCTAAGGTGTCTGAACAGTGGTGGAGTTGGATGGATGTGGATGAATAGATATCTTTCTTCAAAAATGGAAACCTTTAGAAATTATAAAGGACTCATTTGATCTCATGCCTGGTTGCTCTAATGACTGTACTGAAACAGAGGTGGAAGTAATGGTTTAGTCTGCTGATAGCGAAGGTCTTGGGCCTTAGGAAGCCATGAAAGAAAATGTTAACATTTGTACCGAGGTGGTAGATAGAGGTGGATCGGAAGAGTAAGAAAAGCAGTTGAGAGGACAAGGACAAGAAAAGGTGAGACACGTGAAAAGCCACAGCTACAGCAGGCGCCTGAGGTCAGCTGCTGCTAGAGTCTGGTTGGTGAGAGGAACGGTCTACTTCTGCCCATGCTGGCTGCGTGGCAGTGACCTCTGAGGCCAGAGCCTATAAATTCTCTCTCATCTGTGAACTTTGGTATAGTACAAACTCAGTGTATTGTTTTGCCTTATAAAACTGGTTCCTCAAATGTCTCACGATAGGGAGATAATTGTCTCCCAAAGAGACCTTCAGGGTAACCTTTGGAACCTGCAGTTATTACCTTACTTGGCTACATGGTGAAATGGATTTGTATATGTGGTCAAGGAACTTGAACTAGGAAAATGATCCTGCATCATCCACTTGGACACGATAGCAGAAGTATGGGTGAAGCCAACAGACCCCAACTGCCTTTTAAATCAGAAAATAAAACCAGTAAGATGACAAAGGGAACAAGTTACCCTGAAATTCTGTCATCAAAGAGTGGAAATAGGTGTGTGCAATAGAAGAAATTTGTGCATAATCCACACATTTCAAAGGATAGTGTGCTGGGCCTTATAATTGCAGCAATGTTGGACAGTGGTAGGTGCATGCATGCTGATGTGAGGCCCAGAATTGGTGATTTCTTCTAGTTAACGTCTCAGGTACTGCCAGCACCATTGCCTTTTGTTGTTTATACTCATTGTTGAGGAAGGGCTACATCTGCAGGGACTCGTGGGCTAGAGAAAGGGCCTTTGCCCAATCTGAGTTCAATACTGTGATCTCTTGAGGCCAGAGTACCTCAGGCTAGAATCCCATGGAGGGGCTTTTGAAACAATCACAGTGAAGCATATGGAAAGCACCAGATCCTAATACATGCATTAAGATCCCATATTTGGGGATGGGGATGTAGCTCAGTTGATAGAATGTAGCATATGTGAAGCCCTGGGTTTGATCTCCAGCTCTGCATAAATCAGACACTGTAGTGTACACCCATAATCCCATCCCTTGGATGGAGTGCAGGAGGATCAGAGGTTCAAGGTTACCATCAATTACATAACAAATCTGAAGACAAACTGGGTTGGAGACCTGTTTTAGGTAGTGTTCTACTGCTGTGAAGAGACACCATGGCCATGGAAACTCTTATAAAATAGAACATTTAACTGAGGGTTTGCTGGCAAGTTCAGAGGTTTAGTCCATTATCATCATGGTAGGAAGCATGGTGGCACATAGGCAGACATGGTGCTGGAGATGAGAGTTCTACATCTGGATCCATTGGCTAAGAGAGAGATTCTGTGCTTGGCATGGGCTTTTGAAACCTCAAACCCCTCTGATGAGGTCACACCTCCTAATCCTTTCAAATAGTGCCACTCCTTGGTGACCAAGCATTCAAATCTACAAGCCCAAGGGGGGGGCATTCTCATTTAATTCACCACAAGACCCCATCCCAAAAAAGTGCTTGGTGTGGAGGCACATGCCTTTAATCCCAGTACTCAGAAGGCAGAAGCAGGAGGCTCTAGCTTTGTGAGTCGAAGGCCAGATTGTTCTACTTAGAAAGTTATAGGCCAGGCAGGGTGCACAGTGGGATCCTATCTCAAAAATAAAATAGAGGTGGTGTTTGTAATGTATAATTCTTCAGGTTTCCACAGGCTATGATACATTGGTTGAGAATAGAAAATAATTATTGCGATTTACTTGGGAAACCCAAGCCTTTCTTATGCATTTACTGAGTTTATTCAGGTCCCACAGTTGTTTGTAAAGTCACTTACCTAGTGAGAACAGCAACAAAGAAGAAAAGTGATAAAAATTAAAAAAAAAAGCAACTGTAGAGTAGTTTAGGTAAATGTAAAATTAATTCTACAGTAGCAAAGTTCCAAAACGAAGAGGAAAGTGATATGAGAATTTTAGCAAAATTGCCTTTTGGAGATTATTATTATTATTATTATTATTATTATTATTATTTTAGAGAGGGTCTCATGTAGCCCAAGCTATTCTCAAACTTACTATGTAGCCAAGGCTGGCTTTGAACTTTTCATCCTCCATCTCCCAAGTGCTAGGGTTACAGGCCTGAGCCACCATGCCTGGTCTTGTAGGTGATTTTTAATAAGTAACAATAGTTTTGAATAACAGTGAGTAAAAAAGTTAAGGGAACTGAGTATTATCAGAGGTGGGACATACAAGTGAGCTTCAGCCAGAGTTTATGAGTTCCTTTGGTACACATTTAGACTTAAATGTTGTTCATAGTTTTGTACATAGTAGGCCTTCAAATGCTTTTTGTTTAGACTCAGTAACATTTCTATTACGTTGACTGTTTGAATCCAGTGTTGGATTTTGTGACCTGGAAAGCAAGTTAGAAGAGCCGCAAGCAGGCAGGTTACTTTGCAATCTGCCCACGCCCACTGTATAGAGACAACAAGACTGATACGTCTTTGTCTGGTTACCATGGACTCTGTAGGATTGCAAAATTAAGCTGAGGTTTTCCACAGCTACGTCCCACCCTAGAATTATTGGCAAAGTGTTCACAAATACCTTTTTTAAGTGACAGATTTGACAATATTGTCTTTTAATGGAAGACAGAGAGCTGCTAAGTTCGTACCCTGGTTTGAATGTGTCGATATTTTCCCATTTTTCTCTGGACTAGAAAGTTACTTATGGCTAAGACACTCGAAGGAAGTGTGGTCTCTGGAGACTGTGCCTTCATGGCTTCAGTCTTTGTATCCAGGTGGAAATTTAAGGTGACAGTATTACTTGTTGCTTTGAGGGACTCTCCAAATCCACGGTGCACATCCTTCTGGTCCTGTTTTCTGCAAAGAAAGAAGAAAAAGGTGTGTGTGGGGGCAGTGTTTGGGTGTCTCCTGGCTCCCCCATCTTCAACCATCACCTTTGAGGCTGACTCTGTCTCAGCACTTGCTTTGCCGGCTCCACGCCTGTACTCACAGTAACACAGTGTGTTTCGGTTGTGGTTCAAAAGGTATTGATTTTGGGCCATGTTTTTCAGCATCACTGGATGTATGGATGGCATTATTATGGAATTTTAAAACGATTTTAAATTGTGGGTATTGAGCGTTAAAACAACAGTAGTGAGGAAAATTATCTACAGAATCCGTTTCCATCGCCTGACAAAGTGCACGGCTCTAAATTGGCACCGTTAAATGGAGTAGCATGAGAAGAGTTGACCATTCCCTTACCAGCTTTGAAATGGAATCCATCACCCCACTCCTACTAAAATGTGAAGTTTTTACATTGTTTAAAATTTTACATATATAGAAAAACTAATAATATATTATTTACTTATTAGAGAAAAATTGTGTATAATTATGGTGTACAGTGGGGTTTTGCTATGTACATCCATCATGGAATGACTAAATTAAGCTATTTAACATACACATTACTTCACATAATTACCATTATTTTATTTTTGTGGAGAGCATTTAACATCCCTCTGAGGAATTTTCAAGAATAATTATGTGATTAGCTGTAGTCATTGCTGGTGTGCAATAGATTTCCTGAATGTATTGTTGTAGAGCTGAAATTGCATGTTCTTGACCAGCTTCTCCTCAGTACCTCTCAGCTTCTGGTACACTCCATGCTGGTTGCTGTCTTTAGGACCTCAGTTGTTTTTGACTCCATGTATTAATGAGGTTATTCAGTATTTGACTTATGTGCCTGACTCATATCACATAGCACAGTGACTCTCAACTTTCCTAATGCTGCAACCCCTTAATATAGTTCCTTATGTTGCAGTGACCCACAACCATAAAATTATTTTCATTGCTACTTCATAACTGTAATTTTGCTACTGTTATAAATTGTAATATAAATATTTGCTATACAGATGGTCTTAGGTGACCCCTGTGAAAGGGTCATTTGACCTCTCCAAAGTGGTCATGATCCACAGACTGAGAACTGCTGACTTAGCATACTAGCTCTTGGACTTATCCATGTTATTATGTAATGACAGGAATTCTTTTCTGAAGGTCAAATTACATTCCGTTGTATATTTCTGCGACTAGTCTCTGTTCATCCTTAGGTTGGTTCTGTATGTCGGAAATTATGAGTGATACAGCAAGGAGCAAAGGAATGTGTCTTTTTTCCTCCTTTATTTTTATTTTATAAGTATTGATGTTCTTTCTGCCTTTACGTATGCCTTTGTGCACCACATAAGTGCAGTTCCTGTGGAGATCAGAAGAGGGCATCAGATCCTGCAAGATTGGAGTTTACAGTTGTGAATCACCATGTGGGTGCTCGTAATTGAATTCAAGCCCTCTGGAAGAACAGCCAGTGCTTTTTTTTTTTTTTTTTTTTTTTTAACTATTGATGGTTCTAGCCTCAGGAATGTGTTGAGAGATTTCACTCTGTTGGGATACGTATTGTATCCAGGGGTAAGATTTCTGGATCTGATAGTCCTATTTGTAATTTCTCATTAGAGCACCTGTAGTTTTCCATAGCAGTTAGATTAATTTACATCTCTCTTCCCTACACCCTTGCCAAAACATAGTATCCCTCATCTTTCCCATAATAGCTATTCTAGTAGTTTTCCAGCATTATCTCATTTGAGATTTTACCTTTCATTTCTCTGATGATAAATAATATTGAGATTTTATTTGTGTACCTGTTGGCCACTAGTATTTCTTTTGGGAAATGTTTATTCATGTCCTTTGTCCATTTCAAAATTCAGGGTTTTTTTTGTTTTTTGTTTTTTTGCTATTGAGTTGTTCCTATTCCTTCTATAGTCTGGATATTACACTCATACATTTGGTTTGGAAATACCATCCTGACGATATATTCACTCAACAAACTAGAGGTCTTGAGTAAGAAGTCTACATTTAGTGATGAGAACTGGAAGCTTTCCCCCTGAGATTCCTCAGCAAGATGAAGGTGCCCACTCCCCTCCCTTTATCAAGGCAACACTGGAAGTTGTAGCCAGAAATGATTAGAAAAGAGGAAACACGGAGGAGCAGCTAAGCCATAAGAATTTTCTTCTTCCTTTGTTTGCTGGTTACATGGCATTATGCATAGAAGACCTTAAAGACCCCACTCAAAATGAGTTAAAAATGACAAATGAATTTTGTAAGTTTGCAGAAGAAGAAAACATGTACAAACCTGAAGCTGGGTACTGGCAAAAATGCAATGAAACAGAGTTCAGAAATAAACCTAGTCATTTGATTTCTGACAAGGATACATGTGACACAGAATGGAGAAAGGCTGGTGTTTCTTCACTCAAGGAACTGAGAGGGTAAATGTCTATGTGGAAAAGAGTGGAATGAAACCCTCATCTCACACCACAGAAAAGTCAGCTCAAAATGGATTATGTCTTAAATATTTAAGACTCTCAAATTATAAACCAGAAGGGAAAACAGGGGGAAATCTCTGATACAGGTCTGGGCAGTGGCTTTTCTACTTTCTTTTTTGGCAGTGACCCCAAAGCTTAGGCAATGCAATCAAAACCAGACAAATGGGATTAGATGGAACTAAAAACCTCGGCACAGCAATATCTCATCTTGCCATTTGCAACGTGCAGACTTCAAAACTGCATAATGCAATCAAATCACATTGGCAGAAGCTGTATTTGGAGACACATGACTTGAAAGCCACATAGTGTTAGAGTGAAACTTCAGATTTAGGCCCAAATTCCTTTATTGTTCTAGAATTGCATTGCCTTGGGAAGGAAATTCCAAACCTGGCAGGACAAACAGATATCATTTGTACTGAGCCTTCCTGGGCTTTTGGTGCTTTGACTTACACTGTCAAATAGTCAAATGGCTATCACTGTACCATTAGACACATGCCACACACATTGTTTAGAGGCATTAGAGAGAATGCTTGTAAGGGTTCACTGATGAGTGAACCTTGCACTGTTGTGTAGAGTGTGAGAGAATTCTTCAGAAATAATCACTGACTAGGGTGATTTGACCACCCTAAATATTAATATCACTAGTTGCCTTAGTTTATTGATGTCACATGAACACAGTCATGCGACTTGCATTCTCTAGCAACTTTTGAGTGTAGGTGGCTCTGTACCTTCTGCTTGGAGGTGGGTAGATGTTCTTGTGTATTCTTTTTCTTCTATCATATTGAATAGCAGTGTTCAAACAAAGTCCTCCTCTGTCATATGTGCCCTTGAATGAGCATGGCACAGAGCCAGGGGCGTTGTTCACCTATGGTGGACATTTGGGCCAAGAAGGAAATTGTTGCTACCACCCTCTGAGCTTTGGAAGCTACTTTTGCCACCTTGTGAGTTACCCTAAACTGATGGTTGGGCCAAGCTTCATTATTATCTCTAGGTTTTTAAATGAAGAAACAGTCACCGAGTCGTATGGACTTGTAGAAGTTGTTTGAATCATAAGGGGCATAGAGAACTTACTAAGAGTAGTGAGAATGGGCTTTGCTATAGAGAAGTCAGAGGAGGTAGGGGTATAAAGCTGGGATTTGGGACTATCTGTGACCTATTTAGCACACAAAGTAAACTAGAATGAGCGACTCAGCAGGCTTGGGTAGACAGCAATTATTTGGGGGAGGTAGGTTGGGTCTAGATTGTGACTACTTGATGACAACTTGGAAAGGTTTTGAATAAGAAGACGACCCTGGTCACGTTGTTTCTTAGTAACCAGCCATATTCCTGCTTAGCTTCCTAGAACAGACAAACGTGGATGTATTCAGAGTGGTAGGGACAATGTAACAGCAGAAAGACAGATTGGAAATGAGATAGGAGACCAGAGGCTCTTTCCAGTATTCTGACCCAGGAGAGAGAGTTGAAGGCCTTCACCAACTGGGAGCTGCCGAGGAAGGCTGTTTTCAGGGGCTTGCTCTTGTAAGTGGAGATGCTTTCTTGGATGCTGTGCTTCCCTACACATCCCTTCTGCATTCCAACTCCTCAGTCCCTGGCTCTTCTGTGTCAGTAATTTTCAAGCAAGTATAATCCTATGCTTTCTTACATTTTATAGCCATCCCCTTGCTAGTCTAGCCTCTGACTCATACACATTATAATCTACACATATACATAATTAAAAATCCCTCTAGCATAATGTTCAACTGTATTATATAGGAGAAACAGAAAAATAAAATAATTTGTGGTCCAATGTATACATTTCCAGCTGAGACAACACTAGTGGACATAATAGCTTGATGTTAACTTACATGGTAACTGCACTCTTATCTTCAATAGAAAGTGACTTCTTAAACCTTATAAACACATCTTTTGTTTGTGTTCAAAGTAGATACAGGCTCAAAGCTCTAGTAATTACAGTTTTCCTTTATGGACTGTCCTGCAGGGCATTAAGAATCACGTGGACCTTTAGGTAAGCCTTCATTTTAGGATTCCAGATTGCAAGATGTGATCTGCGTGGTCCACATTACCTGGTGACCTGGGTGTTTCCAGATGTACGTTGTGGTAATTCTAGCTAACATTTTGAAATGATTATTCTGCTAGTGTAAGGTTCCTGCTGCACAGTACCACCAACATATCTATGAGTTCACAAAGACTCACTGCTCTCCTTAGAACAGACGCTGTGAACACCCAGCTTTGGCTGCACTTGCTGATGATTCGTCGATTGTTTTCAGGTTGTTCGAATTTTAAGGACTAGAAGAAGATAAACCCACTTGGTGGTAGTGATGATGAGTGGTGGAGGTGGTGGTGGTGTGTGGTGTGTGTGTGTGTGTGTGTGTGTGTGTGTGTGTGTGTGTGTGTGTATGTGTGTGTAGATGGTTTAAAATTCTAGTTCCCATTCCTGGATGACCTGTGGATCAATGGCACTAGAACCTTCACTTGTAGCAAAGAAACACACAGAGATAGCATGAACTGCCTCACTATGGACACATCTGATGGGCTCAGCACTTCATGTCTATCAACTGAGGAAGGCCACTAAATGCAGGAATGAATTTGGCTCCTTCACCTATTGCTAGCTTCTGGAATAGTGTTTGGTGCCTTTCATCATTCAGTAAATGTTGTTTATTTGGGTTGCTTGTAATGGAGTGTCACTGCTGGGTATGGTGGCACACATTCTGGTAGCCAAGTCAAAGGATTTGAGTTTGAGGCTAGCATGGGTTTCCTAGTAAGCCTGTTTCAAAAGCAAAACAGAACAGAACACAACAAAAACAAAAACAAAAACAAAGGGATTATGAGATGGTTCAATGGGTAAAGGAATTTAGCGCCTAGCATGGCTGCTTGAGACTGATCTCCAGAACCTAGGTGGAGAAGAGAACTGAATCCTAAAAGTTATCTTCCAACCTGTGTGTGTGCCATGCTGCATACACACACACACACACACACACACACACACACACACACACACACACAAAGACACTGATACACAGATGCACACACAATTTAAAAACCAAAGAAACACTGCAGACAGGGTTACTTGAACAATAGGAATGTATCTGACATAGTCTGGGAGGTTGCAGGTTTTGAGACAAGGGTGTCACTGTGGTTGGGCTCCGGTGCAGGCCTGCATCCAGGTTACCTATGGACAGCTTCCCTTTGTATTTTTACATTCCAAAAATCTCAGCAAGCTCTCTCATGTCTTCTGTAAGTGCTCTTGGGCTGGCAAGAGGGATCAGCAGGTAAGGTGCCTGTTGCTAAGCCTGCGTTCAATCCTAGGACACACATGGTGGAAGGAGAGAGTTGGAGTCTGAGAAAGTTGTCCTCTGATCTCCACACATACACTGTATCCTGCAGGTCCACACACATACACACAGTAAATAATAAACAAATAAAAAATCTAAAAGGCTCCACTGATATTTGCTAATGTCTTCTATACTATAGGTTGAGCTCTCTGTGTGAAACAATTGTGATGAGAACTTCACTTCTAGCTAGTCAGGCAATAGAGTACATAATATACATACAGTGTGGATGCCTAACAAGTTGGTGAGCTGAAAGGCTGGAGATTTCTTGTTCTTCCGTAGAATTAAAGGAGTTTGTCCTCCTTCCCTCCCCCCTCTCCCTCCCCCTCCCTCTCTCCCTCCCTCCCTCCTTCCCCCCCCCTCTCTCTCCATCCCTTCTTTCTTTGTTTTGTTTCTTTTATTTTTATTTTTGAGACAGGGTCTCACTATATAGTTCTGGCTGGCCTGAAACTTACTATGTAGACCAAGCTTATCTCAGACTCACAGAGTTCTACCAGGCTCTGACTTCTGAGTGCTGGGAACTAAGGGCTGCTTTGTATTTCTTATTTGCTATTTTTAAAGCAGCCAGTTATGATGTCTGGAAATCAATACAAGAGCAATCTTCTACTTGTTAGTGAATTTGAGAAAACCATTTTCCTTATGCAAAAATAACATACATACATGTCACAGCCTGAAGTGAGAATCTTTTTTCTTATTTTTTTTCCTTTCTGATTACCAGGGCTTGAACTTTAAGATACAATACTGCCTAAGTCACTGGCATATTGCTTTTCTAGAGTGTTCAAATTGACACATTAAGGACACTGGGTACTATATTTATTGTTTTGGAATTACCTTCTCATGATATGGTATGGCATTTTTATGTAATTAACCCCTTTCATATAATAACTCACCCAAAGGCCATAGTCTTAGATGGTGAATAGAGAATCATAGTTTGCTTTAAGAGCTCCCTTAGGGGTTCAGTACAATTCCTGATGCTTCATCAAGTAGTATACTAGACCTTGTTTTGTATTAATAGTTTAATTATTCAAGTAATATTTCAGAACAAAATTAGAGAATTCCAGATCTTGCAAGATCCATCCCAAGAGCCCTTTGGGGGATAGATACCATTTTTTTTTTTTTTAAATGGAGCCTGAGGAACCATGATTCACAACCTTCATTTTCAGTACTGAACCTGCTAGAGAGTAAACATTGGAGTCAGGGAGAAAGGAAGACATCAGTTTTGCACAGGGTAAAAGTGGATCAATGACAGAAGCTCTCCCTAGGCAGATAGGCCTGGGCTGTACAAGAAAGCTGACTAAGTAGGCTAAGGGGAGCAAGCCAGTAAGCTGTGTTCTACTGTTTGTTTATGCTTCAAGCCCCTGCTTTGAGTTCCTGCCCTGACTTCACTGGTGAAGGACTGTCACTTGTAAACCTGCTAAGCCCATTCCTTCCTCAGGTTGCTGTTGGCCGTGCTATTTATCACAGCAACAGAAAAGCACAGCAGAACAGTGGCAAAGTCAGTCTCGTACAGGGCAGAGTTATGGGCAAGTATATGCCTACTCTTGTCACTTTGCCACTCAAACATCTTCTATTTCAATTTAGAAGAGTTAGTGCGAGCAGGGAACAGCGTCAAGCCACTTGTAAAACATCACTGAGAGCAGAAGGATTGGCCTTTTAAATTATTCATCTCTTTATTTCTAGTGACTTAGCAAGAATATCATTGACATTAATATAGGTGGATGAATCTCACATGCATTTATTTATTGAAACCTAGTAAGTAAAAAAGTTACTACATCTACAAAAGGCATAACATGTGCTACTTGTAATTTTTCAGTGAAGGACATTTTCCCATGCAATTATTAACCAGACTCCACCCTGCTTAGCTTCCAAATTAGAGGAGATTGGGTGCTTCAGTAGATAGTGAAGGACATTTTCCTTTTAACTTTTAAAATTTTATTATGTCTGAGTGTTTTGCCTGCTTGTACGTCTGTGTACCATATCTGTACCAGTACCTGAAGAGGCCAGAAGATGGCATCCGATCCCATTGAGACTGGAGGTACAGAGGGTCATGAGCCACCATGTAGGCACTGGAAATTGAGTCTAGATTCTCTAGAAGATCAGTCAGTACTTCACTGAGCCAACTCTCCAGCCTGTGCAGGACATTTTTAATAAAGATTGTTTTGGATAGCACTTGAGATAGTAAAGGTGAAGGGAGGAAGGAGAAACAGCTCGGTGCCTAGGAAATGTGGGCAGACACACTGAAGCAAGCTTCCCCACTAGTGTGTTCCCTTGTGTTGTGCCACTCCTCATCCTAACAGCAAGCTGGGGTGTTGGCAGCCATTTTGAAAGGCAAAGGTGTGTGGAGCTCCATTTCAAGCTCTGTATTGTGAAGGTGTAATTTAATTTAAAGGCTAACTTCTTCCCTGTAACCTTTAAGAAGTGAGGTTGCCACATGTGTCAGTGCTGTGTAGAAAAATCTAGATGATGGCTCAGCTGTTGCACTAGGGTGAGAGCTCCTCCTGTCTAGTGGAGGACTGTCATTTCTCTGTATGTGTTAGACAACCTTGTGTGCTATGTGTTGTTCAACATTCTTATGGTGTGGCTGTTCTCCAGTGTAGTATGTTTATAAGGCTTACATATTTATGATAACTTCAGACCATCTGCTGCTTGCTACTGTTGGAGAATGGACAACAATTGTCAACTTAAACCAAGTCAGACTCAGCACACAATACACTTCCCGTAGAACTTATTTTCATTCTATTAAAATTTGTTGCAGTGTTAATCAGTACCACCTCCCTTCAGAATGATATTTCTTGTCACCCACAAATAATTAGCAAAACCAACAGGCTGCCTTTTAGTTCTAGGCTGCTGTTTAGGGCTCTAAACATGACAGAGACTCATTTTGACCTTCAGATGTAGCATGAAAATTAGAATACAGGAAGCAGAAGGCTCCATATTTCCTTCCAGTTTGTGTGCAATGCCAACAGATTGGTATGAATCAAAGTGGAATACTTAGACACAGATACCATTTATAAAATGTCAATTAGAGATGGCAAAACTACATGTCTAAGTTGGTTAAGTAGTTGTATCTATTAGAAAGCTTTCTTGAGAACCACCATTATCATCAGAGGAAAACACAATGCCACCCTTGGGTTGTGTAGCAATTTCCTCTGGTATTAAAACCTTCCATCTTGGAGGGAAACTTCTTAAGCCATAGGATACAAAGGGAAAGTGGAAAAACAGGATATTTTAGAAGAGTATGTTTACAAGGAGGTAAGACAATAGGATGTTCTAGGCCTGGTGAAAACTCCATACCACATGGAAGCTCCATTAAGACAGGAACAACTCAAGATAGCTTCAGAAAATCCATGAAATCTAGCAGATTCACTAGGTCCCTCCCTCCCTGCCCTGGCCAGTGGGGTTTCAATGGGGGCGACCCACCTGTGGGAGTGAATGAAAGGGAAGGGCGACACAAGAGAGGACAGCAAGACAGAATTCTGATCAAGCCACCAATCTTTATTTTTCTCTGCATGGCTTATATAGGATAAGAGGGGAAGGGGCAGGAAGGAGGGAAAGGGAAAAGGGGTGTGTAGAACATGGAAGGGGTGCAAGACCTGTGAGGCAGATCGTGCAACTGTGAGATGTTGGCTAAGGTCACTGGTCAGGGGCAGTTTATTCTGTTGCTAGGCTACCTGACCATGGAATGCTCTTTATGTTCGGTTGTCATGGCACCTGACTGTGGGATGTTCTCTTATCTTTGGGGGCCTCTGGTTACTGCTCTGGGAAGGGGCTTATGACTTGTTCTCTGGTCTAGCTAGTACTTTCCATGGTTCATGTTTGGTTCCTGACATCTTGGTCCCTAACACCTCCCCAAGAGTAAAGACTGCTGAGAGTCACTCTCAGATCTGCAAAGCTGCCAAGGAGACTCAGACAAGCCCAATGGCCTTGATGAAGCAGAGGACCCCCAACCCCAACCTGTCTTTAAGAAACAGAGAACAGCTGAACTGCTTGGAAGAGGCTCAGACCAACTGAGCTGCCTGGAAAAGATATTCTCCGACCTGTTGAACTTCCTGCAGGCTGTGCAGTGTGCTTCAGGCTCTCAGCCTTTGTGAGTGTCACTCATGCTTGGGTGGGCTTTGGTGATGCAGCCATCTTTGAGTCATTCCTGCCCCAATGTTACAAAGAAACCTTGGGTGACTGTCCAGGCAACCAGCTGTTTCTGTCATTTCTTGGTTTTGGAAATTGTTTGCTCTGAACTTCCTGTTTACTCAGGTAATTTTATATCCTTCTTGGGTCTCTGATGGCATTGAAGACTAAATCTTTATAGTTTTCCTTGTTACCAAATTCAGAAAAGGAACTCACAAAAGATGTGTAAATTGTATAAGGTTGAGAGACGTAAAAGGATCACTTTGAGTTGGTAATGCAAGTTAGGATATAAAGTAAATTAGGTACAAAACTTTGGGCTCATCAAGATAGGATAGCTAATGGAATGTTTTCTCTGAATTTGCCAAATGCAAACAGACCAGACATTGTGAATGTAATTCTTGCCTGTATATATTTATATATGGTTATTGTACTCCTCGTATATCACGTTACTATGTTAGTTAAGACTTTTCTTTTTCACTTAGAGAAAAAGGGGGAAATGTGTGATATTTTGATTACATTCTGACAATAAAGTTTGCTTTGAGTCAGAGGGTGGAGCTAGCCACTAGCTGACCAAAATTAACCATAGAGGTTTTGGAGGATAGGACAGACAGGAGACAGGAAGTAGTAATGCAGGGTGGAGAGAGGTTCCTTGCCTTTTGGATTGAGGAACAGAAGGGAGAGGAGGCCACTGGTGGCTTCTCTGCTTCTCTGATCATTCAGGTTCTTATCCCAATATTTGACTCCCAATTTTTTATTGATAAAAAATAATTATGTAAATGCTTCAGGAAACTACATGAAAATTTTTGTAATAGATTTGAATAATCACAGAACTACTTTAAAACTAAAACTGTGGCTGTTTCATCTGATCTGTGAATAGACTGTGTTTCTCTGTGTGTGGAGGCAAGAAGAAAACCTCAGGTTTCAGTCTTTTTTTAAAATTTTTTTTTGAGACAGGGTTTCTCTGTGTAGCTTTGTGCCTTGTTTGGATCTTACTCTGTAGAGCAGGCTGGGGTTGAACTCACAAAGATCCACCTGCCTCTGCTTCCCAAGTGCTGGGATTAAAGGTGTGCCCCACCACCATCTGGCACAGGTTTCATTCTTAACATAGACTGCACTTTTGCTTTTCTTCTGATGGCAAGGTCTCTTACTAACCTGGCCTAAAACTCACCAAGTAGTCTAGGCTGGCCAGCAATAATCAAAGATCTGCCTGTCTGCCTCTCCAGGGCCGAGATTACAAGTGCCTTCCACCATACATGCTACTTAAATGATGGGTCCTTGTGCTTGCAAGAGAACCCTTTCTGATTGAGCTTTCAGCCCTGATTAGGCTTTTGTTTCCTTTCTTTTAGTGAAAATAGGTTTTTGTTTTCACATAATATGTCCTAACTACAGTTTCCCTTCTCTATACTCTGCCCACTTCCTCTTATTCCTCTCCCATCCAGGTCTACTTCCTTTCTGTCTTTTATTAGAAAACAAATAGGCTTCTAGGGGCTAATAAAATAAATACAAGATAAAACAAAAACACTGGAACTGAACAAAACAAACAGAAGGAAAAGAGCCCCAGAGAAGGCACAAGAAACAGACGCTCACCCCTTCACACATTGAGGTATCCTATAAAAACACTAAAGTGAAAGCTATAACATCTATGCAGAAAACCTGGTGCAGACTCCTGCAGGCCCTGTGCATGCTGTCTTTATGAGTTCATATTGTATTGATCATGTTGATTTAGAAGGCCTTGTTTTCTTGGTGTCCTCCATCCTCTCTGACTTTTACACTCTTTCTGCTTCCTCTTACACAGGATTCCTGGAGCCCTAAGGGGAGAGATTTGATGGAGACATCCTGTTTAGGGCTGAGGGTTCCAAGGTCTCTCACTCTCTTTATAATGTCTGTGGGTCTCTGTATTCATTCCCATTTGCTGCAGAAGGAAGCTTCTCTGATGATGGGCAAGGTACTGATCTATGAGTAGTAGCAGAAGGCCACTCGGAGTCATTTGTTGCTACATTTTTTTTTTTTTTTTTCTTAGAACAGTAGTATTTGGTTTTACCCTAGGTGCCTGGGCTATCTAGTCTTTGGTTCTTGGTCACCAAATCAGTATCAGGTATGGTTTCCATCTTGTGGAGGGGGACTTAAGTCACTCAGATTTGGCTGGTTACTCCTAAAGGCTTTGTGCCACCATTGTCCTAGTGTGTCTTACAGGCAGGACACCATTGTAGATCAAAGGGTTTGTAGCTGGGTTGGTGCTTACGGTTCTCATTTGGTAGCATGGAGGGTACCTTCCTGTACTAAAGATGCTAGAAAGTGGGGGCAAAGGCTCTCTGGAGGCACCAGCTTGACTTGTCCATGGTCACTGAATGAGTTGTGTGGGTGCTGTCTTCAGTAATGTGGGCCTCGCTGTCAGTGTGTAGAAAGCAACCTGTAGTCTTGGCAACAGCCTGGGTTGTTTAGGGATTCCCTTAACCTAATCCCAGTACTAGAAGCTTCGTTTGGTGACAAAAGATAGCCAATTAGGACTCTCTCTCCCCATTATTTGGTTATTTCATTTAGATCACTTTCAAATATGTATATATTTTAGGAAGCTTCTACTACATTAGGTTTCCATACTACCACTCAAATGGCCCTTAATTTTAGCTGTCTCTCTCTGTGTTCCCCCCTTATCCCTTTCTCTCCACTTGATTCTTCCATTCTACCCCCATAACTATCTTTTCCATTCCCTTTTCTAATGAGATATCTCTGCCCCTCGTCCCCAGTCCCTTTCTCTATTCCTAACCTCTGTGTTTTTATGGCTTGATTATCATTGACTTAACAGCTAATGTCACATGTAAACAAATGTGTGCCATATTTGTCTTTCTGGGTCTGGGTTACCTCACTCAGGATGATTTTTCCTCGCTTTATTCATTTACCTGCTAATTTTATGCTTTTCTTTTTTGTAACAGCTGAGTAATACTCCATTGTATAAATGTGCCACATTTTCTTTATCCATGTTTTTTCTGTTGAGGGACATCTAGGTTGTTTTCAACTTCTGCCCTACAGCAGCTTTTCAACTGGCTATTATGTATAGAGCAGCAATGAGCATGGTTGAGCAAGTGTCTCTGTGGTAGGCTGAAGTGTCCTTTGGGTATGGGTTATATGAGTCTGCACTCCCACCAGCAGTGGGCTGGTCCAGCAATGGACACTGCTTCCCCTTGTTCCACATCCTCACCAGCATGAACTCACTTGTTTGATTGATCTTAGCCATTCTGGCAGGTGTATGTAGTTTTGATTACATTTCCCTGATGGCTAAGGATGTTAAACATTTCTTTAAGTGTTTCTCAGACATTTGAGTTTCCTCTTTTGAGAATTCTCTGTTTAGATCTGTATCTCATTTTTATTTGGATTATTTGTTTTCTTGATATCTAGTTTTTTGAGTTCTTTCTGTGTTTTGCATATTAGCCCTCTATTGTATGTGGAGTTGGTAAAAACCTTTTCCCATTCTGTAGGTTGCCGCTTTGTCTGAATGATGATGGTGTCCTTTGCCTTACAGAAGCTTTTCAATTTCATGAGGTCCCTTTTATTAATTGTTGATCTTAGTGCCTATACTAACAGTGTTCTGTTCAGAAAGTCTTTTCCTGTGCCAGTGAGTTCAAGGCTGTTCCCCACTTTCTTCTTCTATCATGTTCAGTGTATCTGGTTTTATGATGAGGTTTTTGATCCCTTTGGAGTTGAGTTTTGTGCAGGGTGATGCTGTGGATATCACTCTGTATAAATAAAATGTTGATTGGCCAGTAGCCAGGCAGGAAGTATAGGCGGGACAAGCAGAGAAGAGAATTCTGGGAACAGGAAGGCTGAGTCAGGAGACACTGCCAGCTACCGCCATGTGTACCAACATGTAAGATACTGGTAAGCCACCAGCCATGTGGCAAGGTATAGATTTCTAGAAATGGGTTAATTTTAGAATGGTTGTGTATAGGTGTGCAGATTTATGTCAGGGTCTTTAATTCAATTCCATTGGTCCACATGTCTGTTTTTATGCCAACACCACACTGCTTTTATTACTATAACTCTATAGCACAATTGAGCTCATGGATGGTGAGACCTCCTGCAGTTCTTTTATTATTCTGGATTGTTTTAGCTGTCTTGGGTTTTTGGTTTTTTTTTTTTTTTTGTGTGTGTGTGTGTGTCCATATGAAGATGATGAAGATGAAAATTGTCCTTTCAAGATCTGTCAAGAAATGTGTGGAAATTTTGATGGGGGATTGCTTTGAATCTCGAAATTGCTTTTGGTAGGATGGCCATTTTTTACTGTTAATCCTACCGATCCATGAGCATGTGAGATCTTTCTACCATATATTATCTTCAATTTCTTTTCTTAATGTCTTAAAGTTTTTAATCATACAAGTCTTTTACTTGCTTGACTAGAGTTGCCCCAAGGCATTTTGTATTATTTAAGGCCATTGTGAAAGGTATTGTTTCCCTGATTTCTTTTTCAGTTTGTTTGTTATTTGTACATAGAAGGGCTACTGATTTTGGGTGTTGAATGCTGGAGTTTACCTGTGACTGTCTGTTATCTTGATGATGGTCATGCAAGTTAATAGTTGATAGGGGGCTCTGAATTACCAGGCAGTGGTTGTCTGTTTGACACTTGAAAGCCCAATTAGGTGTGCTATTGTTGAAGGGGTGACATCTCTCTTCCTCTTAGATGCTTGCCTCTTGTCATGACTATAGTGACAAAGCGGGTGCCCCCGTGTTTTGATCTTGTCGCTCTGCCTTTTCCTTAGCCTCATTTTCATTCACAAGTTGCCTTAATGATAATTCTTGTCCTCAGTGCTTGGCTTCTCATTTATTTGTCAAATATGCACCTGGCAGAACTTGCTTCTCTGTCTTACATTGAGTCTGTCAAGCCTTCAAATGTACCCTAATGAACATCGGCAAGAGCAGCCTCCTCCCCATTCTGGTGCAAGGCTTTTCGAGCCGAGAGGCAGGCTCAGAGAAAGTCTAGTAGAGCAGTGACCGTGGACCAGGGAGACAGAGAGCCTGGCTTCCTAACATGGGGCATTCTCCTCCACACCCTGGGACTAAGTTTTATTTTATTTTATTTTTTATCCTCGTAAGTAAAATTGAGGGACTAGTCAAGATCCACTCCACGTGTCCGTCAATTTGAAAGTCTGATTCTGTAGTAGTGGGATGGTGGACCCTAAGAATATCTGCTTGCTATTCATCCTGTTCTGCTCCCTGAGGAGCACAGTTGCTCTGTGTTCCTGTCCTTCTGTGGCTCTAACAAGTGAGCAAGAGCTCAGTAGCTTAAAACACCTCCAGCTGCCATATTCTAGGTCTGCATTTCTTTAAGTCCTTGAGTCTCAGTGTTGGGATGGCAGGCTGCCCTGGAGCCCCATCCTTCCTCCTGCCTTTCCCAGTGCTCGCCAGGCTGTCTTCCTTCCTTCCTTCTCATGCTTTCTAGGGCTGCAAGAAGGGTTTGTTTTCTCCGAGGATTAAATAATTGAAAGGTGGAACACACTAAACTTTAAAGCAAAAGTAAATGAGAAAAGCCCCACGCTGTGGCTCATGGCTTTAATCTCAGCACTTGGGAGACAGGCGGGAGGATTTGGTGAGTTCGAAGGCAGAGTAGTCGCCAGTGCAAATTTCAATTTCAGGTCAGTCAGGCTACATAGTGAGATCCTGTCTCAAAATAAAATAAAATTAAACAAAATAAAATAAAGTAAAATAAAATAAAAGTAAGAAAGCAGATCCAGAAACTGGGGAAATATATTCCCCTGCCCTTTTCCCCAGAAGATCTTCGTTTTCTATTTTGGGTGAGGGCTTTATCAGAATGGGTGATCTTTTCTTATGCCTCCTCCTACATTGTTTTACTCAAAGATGGAAGGGTTGATGTGGTGATTTATTGTGTACTCTAATAAAATTTGCCTGAAGATCAGAGAACAGAACAAGCCACTAGATTAAACATAGATGCCAGGCAGTTAATCCTAGCACTCGGGAGGCAGAGATCCACCTGGATCTCTGTGAGTTTAAAGCCACCCCGGATTACATGGGATTGACTCAGTCTAGAAGAGAAACAGAGCCAGATAGTGGAGGCACACACCTTTAATTCCAGTACTTGGGAAGCACACACACCTTTAATGGCTGGGTGGAGAAAGGTGTATAAGGCGAGAGGAGACAGGAACTAAAGCTTTCTCAGGCTGAAAACTCCTAGAGGTAAGATGTGGCAGTTGCTTGTTCCTTTGTCTCTCTGATCTTTCAGCATTTACCCCAATATCTGGCTCAGGGTTTTTTATTTATTTTATTTTTATTTTATTTTTTTTTATTAAAAGACCTTTAAACATTCGTATTATAGATTGACTCATTAGCAGGCTACAGGACTTCACATGTCTAGAGCAAGCCAGCAGACTACTCATGTCTGGAACCATGTTGAGGTGGGAGGTGGGACTGTAGAAAAAGAACTTCTACCTTCTATTCACAGGGAAGACCCAGGAAGTTGAGCACTATCTTAGCCATCTTAGGACATGTGGAGGCAAAACTATATCTGCCCAGTATGCCCCCTTTCTGTAAATGGCTGCCCATCAATAGGACCAGCCGACTCCTTACCCCTCTCTTGGTGTTTCCCCCATCTCTCTGACTCTGTTCTGTTCACCTCCTATAAAAACCCACATGACTTAATGGCGATTCCCCTGGAATCCAGGACTTTCTTTCCAAGATCCTGAACTTCCCCTACCTAGCATTTTACCAGGGGCTGTGTGCTGAGTATCTGTGTCTCCTGGAACCCACGTGTACATGGAGATGCCAAGGGGATGGCATTGGGAGGTGGTACCTCTGAGGAGAGTACACTGAAAGAAGGGACCATGGAGAGCTGCTGGCCCTTTCCACCAAGTGGAGACACTGAGAAGGCACTGTTTCATCTGGGAAACCAGCTCTCGCCAGAAACTGAGTCAGTGCCTTGATCTTGGACTTGGCAGCTTCCAGCACTGCAAGGAAAGAGTGTTATTTATAAGATACTGACCCAGTGTCTGGTGTT
Source organism: Onychomys torridus (assembly GCF_903995425.1). Classification (NCBI taxonomy): domain Eukaryota; kingdom Metazoa; phylum Chordata; class Mammalia; order Rodentia; family Cricetidae; genus Onychomys; species Onychomys torridus. The sequence goes on along the minus strand of NC_050445.1, from coordinate 87,006,535 downwards.
TTGTTATAGCAACTTGAATGTACTGATACAGCATGTGAGCTAACAAGCTCACAGGTTTGGGGATGAGGATGCTATTATCTTGAGTGGAATAAGAAGGGGACGTTATTCTGCCTACCATATGTGCCCACCACTTTTCTGCTTAAAAGCTTTTGATCGCAGTCCTGGGGAGATGGCTCAGTGGGTCAGTGTACTTGCTGTGCAAACATGAGGGCCTGGGTTTAAATCCCTAGCACCCGTGGCTGTCTATGCCTGTAATGTCAGCATTTGTGGGCTGGGACAGGAGGATCCTGAGATCTACATGGTCAGCTTGACTAGCTGAAAAGGAAATTTCCAATTCAGAGATCCTGTCTCAAAAAATCATCATCTTACTCTGGCCTGAAGATGCACAAAACATGGTTGTGTGCACTCCCATACTCACATGGGTGTATAGCTCCAACATGTGTATACACACACACACACACACACGCACACGTGCACACACACACACCCACACCCACACCCACACACCCACACCCCTTTTGATGGTTCCTTGTTGCATAGAGTATAAAACATTTTTCTTTCAAAATTCAAACAGGGTTTATATAATAAAACAGATTGCAATTTCATTTTCACCTTGGTTACAATATGAAACTCTGTGATATATTTGAGCTAACTTATAGTGATTGTGCTGAAATTTAAAGTTGAAAATGTTATTCTTTTCTTGGATCATTTTAAGATTTTGTATGATTTTATTTTACTGGTTTTGCTTCCCTCAGGAACTCTGTTATTGATTTTATTTTGTACATACTTTTTTGTGTGAAAGCAATTATATAATATAAAATCCATATAATTATATAATTTTATTTTTGTTTTATTTATATATATATAATGAGTTGATTAATAAATTTTTGGTTTTTGATATAGAGTCTCATGTAGCCTAGGATGGCTTTGAATTGATTATGTGGCTGAGGATGATCTTGAATTGCGATCCTTCTGCTTCTGCCTCAGGAGTCTTAGAATTGATTACAAGCATGTACCATCATGCCTGGCCCTACTTGCTCATTTACTTTTTTCAGTAATCAATATCAAGATTCTATACATGTTAGCTAGGTGCTCTACCACTGAACAATATCTGCAGCATGCCTCAAACCTTGTGTTTTAGCAACAGTTCATATATTGCTCAAATGTGTATATACCGTAAACCACTGAACTATATGTACTTGAGATGGATGGGTTTTATGGTATATGGCCATGCTGTTGAAATAACAACAACAACAACAACAACAACAACAACAACAACAACAACAAAACACACACACACACACACACACAGAAGTTTCATTTTGTTTTTTTTTTCCACTAATAAGAGTTTTTATTAAGATAGGAAAGAAAGAGACAGACATGAACAGGCCTGTGGAAAACACATGTGGTCAAGAGAAAGGTAAGTGAGAAAGAGCTCATTATGTTCTTTACAAAAGGATTTATTTTTAAATTGGTGTGTGTATGTGTGTGTGTGTGTGTGTGTGTGTGTGTGTGTGTGAATTTAGGTTGTGCATGTAAGTGCAGGTGATCAAGGGGGCCAGAAGAAGGTGTCAGATCCCCTGGAGCTGGACTTATCGGCAGTGGTTAGCTACCTGATGTGGGTACTGGGAACTGAACTCAGTTCCCCAGGAAGAGCAACAAGTGTTCTTAAACCTTGGGCCATCTCTCCAGCCCCTCCCTCCCTCCCTCCCTCCCTGCTTTTCTCCTTCCCTCCCTTTCTCCCTCTCCCCCTTCCTCTGGTTCTCCCTCCCTCTCTTCTTTCATTTTTATTAGTATATATAAGCTGTACAAAACAATGGGCTTCATTGTTGCATTTTCAAACATGTCTGTTGTTTGCTTTGATCATACTTAACCTCATGATCATCTCTCTCATATTTTCTCCTCAAGTACCCCCAAAGAGCATTTCCTCATGATGATTACTCAGTGCTCATCACCCGAGTGTGTACAGTTGATGCCGTCTTGGATTTCGGACGTATGTCTAGTAGTTTCCACCTATCAGTTCTGGTGATTTCCATTTCTTTCACATCTGCATTATCAAAAATGCTGTGGTTTAGAAAAATGGGCTGGTTCATAATTCTGTTGAAGAGAAAAAGCAATTTGCTTTGTAATTAGAAAAGACTTTACTTTGAGATGGATAAGCACCTGCTAGAATGACAAATCTAGTGACTTATGTATTTCTGCACCTATCAGTTTCCATCCACTCACCTTTGTACATGCAACTGCTGTCTGCACAGCTTCACTTATTAGTGGGATTAAGTGCAGTTTGTTCCCCGGAAGTCATAAACAATCATCTTCTGCTTTCCATCTCTCTAGATAGGACTGTTCTAGGAACTTCTTACTGGTAGAATTATACGGTGGATGTCTTTTGTGGGAGTGGTTTGTTTCATTTAGATAATGATCTCATGGTTTATTCTCCCTGAAGCATGCATCCCAATAATATTTCATTGTGTTATATATGTGTTATGTTTCTTCTCACCTGCCACCAAACCATGGGTTTGCTTCGAATTTTTAACTATTAGAATAGTCCTCATGGATTGGATGTATGTCTATAAGACTTTGCTTTCAATTGCTACATCATTTAAAACCAAGGAAGTGTCATAGTGGTTGGAGATTTTACATTCCCATTTACAGTGTGCAAGGTTCTGCCTTTTTCGTATTCTCAGTCAATGTTGTTTTCTTTTGTCTCTCTCTTTTGGGTGCTCAGTATCTGTCTTAGTCAGGGTTTCTATTGTTGTGAAGAGACCCCACATCCATGGCACCTCTTAATAAGGAAACATTTAATTGGGACTTACAGTTTCAGAGGTTTAGTTCATTATTGTCATTGTGGGAAGCATGGTGGTGTGCAGGCAGACATGGTGCTGGAGAAGGAGCTGAGAGTTCTCTATCTGGACCAGCAGGCAGCAAGCAAGAAGAGCTAATAAAACCTCAAAGCCCAACTCTACAGTGACACACTTCCTCCAACAAGGTCACATCTACTCTAAAAAGGCCACACCTCCTAATAGTGCCACTCCTTACAAGCCTATGGGGGCTGTTTTCCTTTAAACCACCACAGTATTCTAATGAATGTGAGGTACATCTTATTCTGCCTTTAGGTTCATTTTCCTTGTGATTGATGTTGACCAGCTTTGCATGTGTATCTTGGCCACTTGGGTATTTTCAGAAAAAAAAAACCCCACATATTCAAGTCCTTTGCATGTTTAAAAATTGTTTTTGTTGTTGAGTAATGAGCGTCTTATATATTTGGATGTCATTCTTGCTTCAGAGATATGATTGGCAAATATTTTCTCTCAATCTATGTAAGGTGTCTTTTCAGTCTGCTGATTGTGTCTTTTTAATGCATATATCTGTTTCTTCTCTTGTTGCTATGATAGAATAATCTGATAGAAGCAATTGGAGGGAGAAAGGACTTGTTTTGGCTTATAGGTCCAGGGAAACACAGTCCATCATGGAGAGGATGGGGCAGGGAGGACATGACAGGATCGGGAGGCTCGGTGGTCACACTGGATCCTACTCATGAAGTTGAGGGTGACCAGGAAGTGGAGCTGAGTTCAGAGTCCACCTCCAGGGATGTATTTCCTCCAGGAAAGTGCTACCTCCTAAAGGCTTTACAACTTTCACACCATGTGGGGACCAAGAATTCAAATAAATGAGCCTACGTGGGACATTTCTCATTCAAACTACAATAGCATATGTGTTTTAAATTCTGATGGAGCCTGACTTATTATTTCTCTTTTCTTGCCTCTCCTTCGGTGTCATATCCAAAACATCACTGTACAATCCAATTTCATGAAAGTTTCCTATGTTTTTCCAATCTAAGAAATCTATGTAAGTTTTATATGTTATGTTTAGGTCTCTTTTGAGTTACAGTATACATAAACTTGGAAAGCATTGAGTAAACATCCTTGCCATATTCTTTACTCTTAAACATACTCAGTACATCAGTGTATAGCTCCCTTCCATCACAACCCTGCAGCCAAGCATTTGTTCTCTATAGTTTGTTACCAACTTTCCTTCCCCAGTTCCATCTCCTTGCCACTGACATAGACACCCAAATTCAGGCAGCATGGGGTGTATTTAAGGCTCATGGGACACAGCCCAGGTTTTTATAAACTTGTTCCCATAGTCCCTTATTTTACTTATGTCTCTTCCCAATTAGCAGAGACACATTTAATTTGTCTTAAGCAAGGGGACAAAGTAATGAGTCTTGTGACTGCAGAACTCACTCTGGTTACAGCTTGAGAATACACCAAAGAATAGCACTTGGGCTCGTTTTTCCCTCTATTTTTTGTCTCCTCTTTCCTCTAGTTTGTATTTTTATATTTAGGTTCCATGTGGTGACAAGATAGTTGACAGCACCTCCAGTCTGGTCTCATGCCTTCGAGTGTCTGTCGAGTGGGATTAAAGTGGCAATTGGACCTAGTCAGCTGGGCCCCAGTCTTCAACTCGCTCTAGCCAGGACTCTGGGGTAGGGTTGGGTCCTCATCACTGTTTCAGACCATGTAGGTCCCCAAGACCAAGACTGGGGGAAGGGTGATGTATGAAGTGGAGATTTGGTTTGTTACTGGCATCAATGGTAATGGATGTCAGTCCTCCCAAATTGTCAGTTTTTAAAGCCTTTCCCATGTAGACTGTAATCTAGAATTTGTTTTTAAGAATCTAGCTAAAGTCCTTATCTTTTATTCATTTATCTAATTATTTATTGTGTATGTATGTATGTATGTATGTATGTATGATGGTGTATGTGTGGAGGACTTCAAGTGTCAGGTCTCACTTTCCATCTTGCTTTGAGACAGTCCTGCCCTTCACTACTTCTTTGAATGCTAGCCTTGCTGGCCCACAAGCTTCTGTGTTCTTCTCTTTCTACCTCTCAGAGTCCTGATGAGCATAGGGATATATATATATACTACAGTGTCCAGATATTTTTTATGTGGGTTCTAGAGATTTGAACTGAGGCAAGCCTTATCATCTGGGTCATCTTTCCTACTCTAGAACCTTTATATTTTTGAGTTATCCCTATTGTATTTTCAGCTCAAAGTGGTCTCTAATTCATCTGAATAATTATACAACAAACATTGAGAATAGGTTGATCATTTCCTCCAAGCGACATATAATGTGTACATATGTATTATAGGTGCATAACATCACATGGAGGTGTCAGAAGGGGATGAGGAAGTGGATGAATATTCAGATTGTTTCCTGGTTTGTGACCAGCTCAATTGTTCATCTGGGTCTGCTTGTGCATATATGTAGGTAGCATTCATCCTGGGCCCAACTATTTGGGATATTTTCACCTACTTGTATAGGGTCAGTTGGCTGTTGGCTAGGAGATAGGGTGACTATAATGTGCTCTTCTCATGTAGCCTGAGCTTGTTGATGTGGTCACTAGATTCTCCAGCTAGCCTGAAGGCAAGTGAAGTGTTATTCTAATTAGTCTTAACAATAAAAGCCTGGAGTCAGATGTTAGGGTGAAAGCTGATAGACAGAGAAGCAGAGCAGCCAGCCACCAGAGACTTCTTACCTCTACAGGATCTCAGACCCAATGGGTTGGCCTGTCTCTACAAATCCTCTGACTGAATGGGCTGGGGAGATCCTGTCTCTGCCTGCTTTATATTCCTGTCTCCACCTGCCTTGTGCTGGGATTAAAGGCATGCACCACCACTACCCAGCTCTGTTTCTCTTTTAGACTGGTTCAATCTCATGTACCCCAGGGTGGCCTTGAACTCCTGATCTTCCTGCTTCCTTCTCCCAAGTGCTGGGATGAAAGGTTGTGTGCCACCACCCTCTATGGTTAACTAGTGGCTAGCTCCACCCTCTGACCTCCAGGTAAGCTTTATTTGTCAGAAAATATCATACAACAGGCAAGCCACAGTATGTGAGCACTTTCCATATGTCTGCTACTGTCTCTGTGGTCAGAGGCAGTCACCAGCCCAGTGCTGGTTCAAGGGAATAGAAGAAAAACCACCTCTTGATAGGAGCTATCAATCACACTGTACAGACATAGCAGAAAGGGAGGAAAGCAGCAAGTTTTATAGTCCACTATGATGAATTTGTGAGGCATGCATGTTTAGACTTTGATGTTTGGCAGAATGCTGGAGATGAAAATGAAGGTAGCATGGGGCAGAGTTATGCAGTTTGTATTTGTTTCCAGCCAGAGTACAAACAAGCATTGTGATGAAATATAAGAACTGTTATCCCACATCCAACAGAAAGACCTGTACCTCTGAGGCACATCTTTGTTTTTCTAATCAAATCATGGGATGCTGTAGCCTTTGCTATTTGCCTGAGTGTGATGAAGTTGGGCCCTGTTTGTCCACCTGCTAGTTCATGTTCTTCATCTCCTTCCAACTGAACTTGTTCCAGTCATTTCCATTCTAGGAAGTCCCATCTAAAAGATGAAAATCTGTAACCTAGTGTGCTTCCTGTCAGGATACATTTGATACATTTATATTTTGAAACCTAACCTTTTTGTTTGGGGGCATTTATTGGCTCTTCTGAATAGATGAAAATGGTTTGTGGTTCTCAGAAGATGGGAAGTGTCCATTGACAATCTCATGCTCACCCAAGTAGGCAGCAATGCTGTGGGACAATCTTTTTGTATACTGTGAAGATAATTGGTTTAATAAAAAGCTAAATGGCCAATAGCTAGGCAGGATTTCTGGGCAGAGAGGATGCTGAGAAGGAGAAGGCAGAGACTCCAGGAGAAACAGAGCAAGCAGGATGGGCAGTGCAGAGATGTGATAAAGCCATGATGCAGGAAGTAAATGAATAGGAATGGGTTAATTTAAGTTATTAGAGCTAGTTAGAAAAAAGTCCAAGCTAAGGTCAAGCTTTCATAATTAATATGTCTCCATGTCTTTTTTTTTTTTTTTTTGGTGAGCTGGTGGCCCAAAGGAAAGCCAGACTCCACAGCGAGAAGAGCACGTCAATGGTCCCCAAAGGAGCCTGGGGACCAGGTCTCCATGGCTTGCCCTCAGGACAGATGTCACAAGAAGACTGTAATTACATACTTTAGAATTTATTTGGTAGTTCTTTGGATTTTGACTTTATTCTCTATAAAAGATATCCAAACCAGGCATGGAGGTACACTCCTGTAATCCTAGCACTTTGGAGATTGAGGCAAGAGGATTGTCACAAGTTCAAGGTCAGCCTGGGCTACATAGCGAGACTTTGTGTAAAAAAGTTGCAAGAAACAAGCCAACAAGCTATCCAGAAGTACACCAGACAACTAGACTCCATTTTCTGTTTATCACCTTGACCTAATTTTAAAATGTGCTCTACATTTGCCTGAAACATATGCTCTGGGCTTATTCATTTTGTTCTGGAGCCTATGGTTAGGTGGAGTGCTGTGTTGGTCCAGCATGAGGCAGAGAAGGCTGCTTACCTCACAGCAGTCAGGAAGCAAAGGAAACAAGAAAACTCTAGGGACAAGATACACCTCTCCAGCGCACCACCTGAGTGAACAACTTCCTCCAACAAGGCCCTGCCTCCTTGTTTCTACCATTTTCTAATAATGCCACCAAGTTACGAATCCATCAAGGGATTCGTTCATTTGTGAGAGTGCAATAGAATTATTGGGCTATGTTAATTATGGGTTTGCATCATGATCTCTAAGATGTGGACTTAGTATTTTGTCAGCATGATGCAAGAGAGAACTTCACTTGAGAAAATGCCTCCATCAGATTGGCCTATAGCAGAGGTTCTCAACATGTGGGTCATGACCCCATGGAGTCAAATGATCCTTTCAAAGGGGTTGTATATCACATATCTTGCATATCAGATATTTACATTATGATTCATAACAGTAGCGAAATTACAGTTATGAAGTAGCAACAAAATACTTTGTGTTCGGGCATCAGCACCACATGAGGAACTGTATTAAAGGGTCACAGCATTAGGAAGGTTGATAACCACTGGGCCTATAGGGAAGTCTGTGAGGCATTTTCTTTATTAATGATTGAAATGGGAGAGCCCAGACCTCTGTGGGTGGTGTCACTCCTGGGTAAGTGGCACTGGGGTGTATAAGAAAGCAAACTCAACAAGCTGTGGAGAGCAAGCCAGTAAGCAGTACTCCTCCATAGTCTCTGCTTCAGTTCCTGCCTCAGTTTCCCTCAATGGAATATGAGCCTTGATATCTAAGCCAAATAAATCTCTTCATTACCATGTTGCCTTTGATTATGATGTTTATCACAGAAATAGAAAGCAAACCAAGACTGTGTATGTGTGTGTGTGTTTAAGTATATATATATATATGGTTTTCCTTTACCCCAAGCAATTGGCAAATACAATCTTTTTCATCCAACCAAAAGTCCATTATCTAGCAACTAAGCCTCTAAACCTGAGTGGTTTGGGGCTATTCTTTTTATCCATGACAGTGAATGTCTTGAAGGCAGTTGAGTTACTTTGTAAAGGGCTGTGTGCAGCTAGTATGGTTATGGTTCTGTGGTCTTGATGTTCCCTGTGGCTTCTCAAACTACAAGGAGGGACATGAAAACAAACCTCCCATGTTCTCAATTCTCCAGGATGGAGGAGGAATACCACACACTGTTTGGTGTTCTCTTCTCTTAGGTTGTGTTTATAGAGTGGCTGCTTCAGGCATGAGCTCCACGTTCCTATCAGAGGAAATAAATCCTTTTGTACCTACCAAGGTTTGCCCTGAGATACTAGAAATTTTAAGACTGCCTTTTATTATGGAGAGAAGAGTTTGAACAACAACAACAACAACAAAAAATAAGGGGTCGTGTGTGTCAGGATCCTTGAAGCTTCTCAGGGAATGAAAGGTGTTTATATCCATTGATTCTGACAACTGGCCCACTTTTAAATGAGTCATTGGGACGGGGTGTAAGTGGATTGGCTTCGCTATTCCAGTGCCTTGGATGACACATATTTTGATGACACCATCAAACACAGTAAGGGTGTATCTTTTGAGTTATTGTGTAGACTGGCAGGTAAAGAGATGGCATTCTGTGAATTTCACTTTACCTGGTTTGGATTCCTTCTTCCTACACCTACGTTTGATTCATTGTTACAGAGAAAATTAAACCTTCCTGGGTGACACAGTTCTTAAGATCTAAATTCCAAGCACAGTAATAAAAACGGCAGCCCTTAAAAAAAAGGCTCAACATCTCATTCATTCTTTTCACGAAGATTGTGATTGTTACTCTCCATGAAGTTCAGCTAACTGTTACAGGAGAGCGCAGTGGCTCATACTAAATGTTTTCAATGTTCTCTTGCTCAAATATAAGCTGGAAATTAAAACGCCATTTTTGCCATTTAGCTTTATGACTAATTATTGCCTAAGTAGCAATTGGATTTCTACGTTGGGCGGTTTCACTATGAACCACAAAATAGGATTGCTTATCTGAAAGTTTACTGCAAAACCAAGCCCTGAAACGAATTGCAAACAAGCTATTGAAATTGGGTGTTTTCAGCCTTCCTACCTACTGACTGTATATTCTCTTAATTACACAATCTGCATGGTGGGGCTTACAGACAAGAGTACATTCTTCTGTTCTCCTTGGTGAATTCTGGGGTTATGCCAGTGGACCTTTACACACACACACACACACACACACACACACACACACACACACACACACACACACATTTACATTTTTTCCATGAATTTGATCAGGTGGTCACAACTGATGATCTATCTTTCAGGGTAGGATTTGGATATCTTCCTTTGTTCCTGAAATCAGAGAGTGATTAACTTTCTGTATTTGTCTGAGATAAGTATGAGATGCCTTGCAAAGACAAGAATAATGAGAGCAGAAATATAGGGGAAATGTAATCCTGCCATTACCGACAATCTCAGCCCTTGATGTCATGGAAGCAGTGTGCAGCTGTACAAAGATAATGAAGGGAGCGAGGAGGATTTTCACCTACGTGTAGATGGCTATCCGCTTAATAGAAATATAAAAGCGTCAAACTCATTTCATTTGAGTGCTTGAGATCTGCTTCAATTGAAGATGAAAGCTTGGAGTTTCATTACGAATGGGAGCTAAATTGTTGCTATTTTCAGAACAGATTCTGTTCGTCCTAAGTAGCATTCTTTTAATCTAGTTAATTTGAAACAGCTCAGATGAAAATTATTGCCACATGGAGAACAGTGATTACCAAATCCCTGGGCAACATTAGGTTGGTTTAGGATCCTGGAAGGTTCTCACCAGCTCAAATCAGGGTAGGAGACAGCAAACATCGGGCTGTTCCCCAACTCTGAAATCTTTGAGGGGATCATCTGTTTGGGATGCACATGGCTTATTTTGAATTTGAGATAAACAAAGAATGTTTTCATAGTGCTGGGAAGAGTTCATCATTGTGCTGTTTGTGGTAGTGGTTGCAAGCTTGGTTGTGTGCAGGGGTACCAAGAAAGCTTTTCAAAACTCGGATAGCTGGCTGTATCCCAGGTCAGAAAATTGGGAGGTGCACCACCAAGTATTGCAGTTCAGCTCTGTCTCTCTCCAAAATTTTCCTTGGCCTTTGAAGTAGAGAATGATTGTTGTCTGTGGGTGAGCCCACATATGTAGTCATAACCAATGTTCTTAACCGAAATATAAGGATGAGGTCAGCGATTTATAATTTCCCCTCACTAATGACAGGAGGCTATTTTGGTCCACCAACTTCTTATCCCTGATAAGACCTATTGAATAATATGTTATCCAACTGGAATTTTATTCTGTGGGTCAGTGAAATGAGCTGGCAAGGATGGGTATGAATGAATGTCTCTAGGGGAAAACAATAAGATTGCTTATTACCCTCAGAAAGTCTTTAAACTAGTGAAAACTATTGATAAGTCATTAAATATAAAAAGTCTGGGGGCATTTCTGACAGCCCCCAGGTTTTGTTAAAAATGGGATCTCTGCCCTGGGCACAGAGGTATGCCTCATGACTAAGACTGTACAGTTAGTTAGTTAGTTAGTTTATTTATTTATTTATTATATGTGTATGTGATTGTGTGTGTGTGTGTGTGTGTGTGTGTGTGTGTGTGTGTGTGTGTGTATGTGTGTGTGAGAGAGACTATGTGAATTTATGTGCACTATGAGTTTGCTTGATGCTTGATGAGGTCAGAGTGTATCTAATCCTCTGGAGCTAAAGTCACAAACAGTTGTAAGTCATCCGGTGTGGCTATTTGGAACCCTGGACCTCTGGGAGAACAGTGCATGCTCTTAACCATTGAGCATTCTTGCCAGCTCCCATAGCAGAGATGACAAACTGGTTAATGTAAATAAGGTGGACCGACCTTTGCCAAGAGCTGTGTTTTCACATTTGGGATTATCACATCTACATTCTAATTTGTAGTTTCTACCCTGTAGAGCTGAAAGGCTGTGGCTCCTCTTTGGGATGTTTTTGCTTCCATGTCCCTCCAGGACACATCACTTCCTTTGTCATTTACTTCATTGTCTTTGAGAGTTGAGCTTTCTTCATGACAAGAAACCAAGGCAAGTTATTCCAGGTGTGTCTGACATGTGACCTTTGCCCACATACAGCCCAGGATAGCTATGAATGCAACTCAATACAAATTTATAAATTTAAACATCAAGTATTTTCTTTTTCAAACTTCTTTTCTTTGGTGATTCAAGTGCATGATTCTCAAGTGTGAACTCTGAAGATGATTTGGTGTCTCACAGTGTTGCAAGGTTAGATGTACAGTGTATTGAAGAAGGAAATATGATCATTTGCTATGTTAGTTTCCTAGAATTTCCATAAAAAAATACCACAAACTAGGAAGCTTAAAGTAATAGGGCTTTATTCTCTCTCTGTTGGCAATGCCCGGCTCCTCTGAAACGTCTAGGGGAGAATTCTTCACTTGGTCCATCCAACTTCTAGTAGCTTCATGCCTTCCTTTGCTCACAGCCACAGCACTTCTGTCCCTCTCTCCCTTTCTGTGTTCTGTGCCTCAGCTTTACACAGCATTAGATCGCATCTCACTTAAGTCTGCCATGCTCTTATTTCCACATCAGAGTTAGTACATGGAGAGTTTGGCTAGTGTGACCCATGTCTCAGAATTCTGTGTGGGAGGAAGATAGGGTGGTGGGCAGATGCTCTGATATACAATCACAGTGGCCTGTGTTAGTTTATTATTTTTTTTATCATGCATATTACCCATCTGGTCATATCTCGATGAATATCTGCCTATATATGTCTACCTTGCTGTCTCAGCAGGATTCTACATACCCTGGAGCTTGTCATAAAGAATTCAAGAGAACAATCAGTTTGTTTAGGAAATGAGCATAATCCCCATACTTGCCAAAACATAGTTCCTGACACATCTGAGTGCTACAGTGCCGCCAGGAGAGGAGGTCCTTCCAGTTCCTCGATGACTCTGGGTCACGTTCTCTATGTTAGCCCCTTGGTGATCATCCCTGTGCTGCACATCACTATTTCATGGCTTGAGTGTGTACATACCAGACTTGAAGCTCTTTGCACTGCTGATTCAAGAGAGTCCCACCTCTGTATGAAAACCGACCTTCCTGAGAATTTACCGTATGACTCAAGTCACTCAAGTGTCTACAACAGGGCTCTTTAACTAAAATAAAAAATGAAGTGTTCTTGGGGCCAGAGAGATGACTCAATGGGTAAGGCACCTGCAAGCAAGCTTGACAACTTGGTTTGATCCCCAGGACCAACACAGTAGAAGGAGAGAACTTATCTCTGACTTCTATAAGTACACCATGGCATGTATGCACACAGGTGTGCACACGCAAAGTAAAAAATAAATGTAATAAAAATGAAAAAAGGCTCTGTTTGTTAAGTTATTATTTCATTTTTAGCCTATCTGATTATACATCTTTTACTTTGTATGTTTTGATCATTTACATTTATTGTAATGAATTTAGGTTTCTGATTGTACTAATTTGCTGCTTGTCACTTCTGCTTTTTGCTTCTTGGTTCTCATTCCAACCCTTCATTTGACTTACATGAATAATTTATAGCATTTTATTTTAATGGATTTTTTTTTGATATATTGTGGTGATGTATTGTTTGTGATCTAACAAATAAAGCTTGGCTGAAGATCAGAGTGTGGAGCTAAGCCACTAATTAGCCATAGAGGCCAGGCAAAGGTGGTACACACCTTTAATCTTAGCACTCGGGAGGCAGAGAGAGATGGATCTCTGTGAGTTCAAGGCCACCCTGGGCTACACAAGATTGATCTAGTCTATAAGAGAAACAGAGTGGAGACAGGAAGAGATATGGCTGGGTTGAGAGAGGATTATAAGGCTGGAGGAGACGACAGGAGCTCAGCTCCCTTTTGGCTGAGGATTTCATAGAGGTAAGAACTAGTGGCTGTGCTGTTCTGTTGATCTTCAGGCAAGCTTTATTTGTTATATCACAAACAAAATATCACCACAATATATCTGAGTATTTATTTAGAGATTGACCTTAGCAGTATTAAATTTTTAGTGGTTACTATTAGATTGTACATACCTTATTATTCAAGTCTACTAAGAGGTTAATATTTTGATTTTCCCATATATATATATATATATATATATATATACTCTTTTATGTTTTCTTCCTTTCAAGCAATAGTTTCCATATATATTGGTTTTATATGTGTTGAAGAAATCCCACTAGAAGATGATGTAATTTGCTCTCATAGACATACATGTCTTTTTAAGATAGAAAGCAATATGACATCAAATTGAAAAGTTGGTTCATAGCAAAGATTTGTTCTTTAAATAGGGTATCCAAAGAAGACCTCCCTAAGAATAGAATGCTAGGTGTGAAGACTCCAAGGAAATGGGGAGTCAGACCACGCTATTTGGAGAGAATGTTCTAGGCAAGGGAAGAGTTAGTGTTGATGTTATGAGACAGAGGCTTGTGTGAGGGGCAGCACAGATTCCATTGTGGCTAGGAATGAGGGTGTGGTGGTGAGGAAGGCCACCAGGGAGCCTGAGTCCTAGAGACTGGACTGGGAAAAGGTGGCTACTGTTGCATGTCATTGAGACTAATGGGGAAATGCTTTGTTTAAATGTCCACTCTTCCAAGGTTATAACAGCTAGCAAAGAAAACAACCTGAAAAGCGTGAGTCCAGTCTCTTACAGAAACATGTGCATGCCATTTTTCTAATTTGCAAGATTAGCTGGATGGAACATTGAATTACAGTGTGTGTGTGTGTGTGTGTGTGTGTGTGTGTGTGTGTGTGTGTGCATAGGTGCATGTGTGTTGGTGCATGTGCCCATGTGTAAGGCCTTGGCTGTCATTCTCAGAAGCTGTCCTCACCCACGTTTTGCCATTACCTCTTGGTCCCAGTGATATGGATTAGGTCGGCTGGCCTGCAAATCCCAGGAGACCCGCCTGTCTCTGCCTCTCCAGCACTGCTCTACAAATGCATCATAATGCCTAACTTCAAAATTTAATTTGCTAAATGTGAATCCTGAGGCCTTGAACTCAGGTTCTCACACTCAAAAGGCAAACGCTTTACAGGTCGAGCTACCTTCCCAACACTGTATTACTTCGCTTGATTTTTAAGCTGTGAAATTAATTTTGCTTTTAGGAGTCTGGAGGCAAGTGAAACAATGGCAGGCTAGTATGGGGCTGCAGTCAATCTGCTTTTGAGTTTTTTTTTTTTTTTTTTTTTTAATCGCACAACACGCAGCCCCATTCTCTAATGTTTATGGAGAACAGTTGTCTGGGTATAGATTGCTTCAGATCTGAAGTGTGTTCTTTCGGCCTTCTACCATTTAAAACTATTGCCAGGGCTGCTGCGCCTTAGTTGACAACCAGGTGAAAGCATTTCACTTGCAAGCATCACTGCCCGAGGTGATTAGATGTGACCCTGCGAGGTGGATCACGGGGCTACGGTTTGCAAGCTGCTCAAGGACGAGTCCCTTGATGCCAGTGGGTAGCGGCCCTCCCCCTCCCTTCCTCTTGACATGGCAGCCTTCGGACATCCATCTGGCTTTACTGCCAGAGAGGTTTATTATACTTAGCGCAGCATTCTCCGCAGCCTGGTGATATAATTATGATGGTTATCCTCTCCTTATCTTCCCACACTCTCCCGTTTACGAGACGAAAACCCCCGGTATAAATATGTGACAATAAGGGCACGTGCTTTTTCTTCTTTGCAGCCTAATGGATGAACAGCTGGGAGCTAATGAGGTTTTAATAGTGAGTGTGGGGGGTTAGTTGGTTACAGTCGCCGTCTCTGCTGAATACTCTGAGGTCTCGTTGTTTTTCTATTCTCCTTTACCATTAGCTTTATGGATACCTGCAAACACCTGCTTAAGATTCACCCAGCACGGAGCAGACATATTTCTCATTGGATCACCTTGGCCTCAGCCGACTCCTCTTTAATTATGAGGCCCCCGTGCAACTTCACGGGGGGTCTTATATCTTCATTTTTAAGGGACTTCAGAAATGTTCCATGGGCTAAAATTTGTATTTGGAACAGAAGCAGCTTCTTGTGCGAGCTTCCGTATATATTTTTTGACCCTTTTTGGTTTTCTGCTCCAGCCTTAAGGGCAAAACAAGACAGCAGCAGCCTTCACCCACTAATACAGTTTCTTGTAGCAGTCGATCTTAGCTTTGAGTCCCCATTTATCTTCCATTCCCAAATTTAAATTTCCTCGGACCTTTTCATTTTAAATCCCGAGCACCATATCATTTCTTGGAGCTGAAAAGAAAAATTACCATGATCAGCAACAACATTTTCAGTGTGGTTTGTGGATCACCGTTTAAAGCTCGTGGTTCACGCAGCTATATTTTCTCACCTGTCCTTCCGCTTCTGTGAGCAGCTGGACAAGTGTCTCTGCCATTTTACAAAGTAGACAGACAAGGTGCACTACATTATTAGTCAAGATTAAGTGGCAATCCAAGCCAACCCACAGGCGTGGTTAGACCTGAGTCAGTGTGTGTGTGTGGGGGGGGGGGCGGGGGTGAAGTCACCAGTTCTCAGGAACAGCGGTTTCCTCACACACATTCAGATCCGTGCACCTTTTCTTCTTAAACATAGACAGTATTCTTCACAGCAATCTACAACTTGCTTAACCTATTTGTGTAGGATTAAGGTCAAATAGATGTGGCAAGAACCATGTCAGTGCCCCTTTCGACTTGTGCGGATTGATTGTAGCTTATTTAACTAATCCTCTGTAAGCAGCCAATGAAGTCATCTCTTCTTATTTGGTTGGTTTTGTATTTTGGAGGAGTGTTCTGAATAGCCATGCCTGTGATCTCTGCATAACATATTGTACATATGCCTAAACAAATTCCTGGGAGTAGAATTTCTGAGTTCAGGGTTATTTAAAATTCGAATGCATATTTTAAAAATCATCTTAGTATCTTACCATAGTATTTATAAAGGTGACATGAAGGATCCTGCCTTGCCCTCATGACCACTCCTAATGCTTTGAGTCATACAGCCTTCCTGACTGCCAATCTCAGCTGTTTTCATTTGCATTTCTTTGGTTATTAGTGAGACTGAGCAGCTCTTCAAATAGTTATAAGTAGTTTGCATTTCATATCCAGTTTTTTGTTTATGATTATTTTGGGTTCTCAGTGATGTTTTTCTTAGTTGATTTAAAAATAGTTTCTTATTTTTGAGATTATAGTATAATTTCATCATTTCTCCCTTCCTTTTCTTCCTCTAGATTTTTCTTCTTGCTCTCTTCCCAATATCTGGCCCTTTTGCTTTCATTAATTTTGTTACATACATACATACATGTGTACATGCATGTATTCCTTAATTGATTTCTAAAGCTCTTTATGTACTGAAGAATACATCTCCATATATTCTGTTACAAATAGTCCCAATTATTCATATATGTGTTTTGATCTTTCCCCCATTTAAAACAGAATTTTCCACAATAGTAACTATAAAACTATACTCAGGAAGTCTGAAAAGCCAAAAAGAAGCAACTTCAAGTCCTGACACTGCCGTTTATTAATGAGAGCCGCGCTTGTTATTTTGTTGTGTGTCCTGTCTACTCATGTATGTTTATGTGTATCTGTGACTTCCCCCAATATTTACTTTATTTTGCAGTTCTGAGGCCAGAAACAAGTGTGGGAATGCCTGGGACATATCCATTCATATCACTGCCTCTTTCCATTTCACGGAGTCGAAAAACCCCCGTGTTTGGGAACTCCTTTTCTTGCTGAGTTCCTTCTTGGGAAGCTGAGTTGACTGTCCTACACTGTGCTGTCTTCACAGGGCAAAGTCTCCTGAGCAGGGTGATGTACCTTGGGCTGTGCTTATGTACATGGTTCTGGGACTGTATGCCTGTGTTTTGGACATTGACACAAATTTGGACATTATGTCTCTTAAAAATAGAGTTCCATTTGCTTTCTCTTTCTTCTCTCCTAATTTAAAGAAGAACTTAAAATTCAGTATATATATATGTATATATAGTGTGTGTGTGTGTGTGTGTGTGTGTGTGTGTGTGTGTATGTGAAATGTGGGTATATGAGCCGCAGCAGCATATCAGAGAACTGCATGCATTGGTCCTCACCTTCCACTTTGAGCTAGGGTCTTTTTATACCCACTGCATGTGCTAGGCTCGCTGGCTTGTGAGTTTCCTTGGGCTTGCTGCTCATCTTGGTCATCTCTTGGACAGAGTGCTGGGATTATGGATGCACGCTGTTGTGTCTGGCTGTACATGGCTTCCAGGCATTCAAACTCAGGTTTTTATGTTTGTTCATCAAGCTCTCTACCCACCGAGCCATCTCCTCCACCCTTTCTTGACTAATTTTGCTGGTTACAACTCCCATTATACAGTTGAATTCAGTAAGTGAGAGCAAATATTTTTGCCTTATTTCTGGTCTTAGAAGGGAGTTCACTACTCTTCTACAATTATGTACATTTTTTTGTTGTTTTGGCTGTATGTGTCTTTTGTGTAATGAGAGGCTTTTTATTTAATAAATGGATCTTGAGTTTTGTTTGTTGTTATTATTATTATTATTATTATTATTATTATTATTTTGCCTTTTTGAGACAAGGACTCTCTACATTGCCCTGTGACATACTTTGTAGACTAGTCTGGTCTCAAACTCACAGAACCTGCCTCTGCCTCCCAAATGCTGGGACTGAAGGCATGCACCACCATGTCTGGCTCATATTAACTATTTTTTATGCATTCAGCGAGGTACTTTTGTGACTTTCTTTCTCTGTGTGTTCCTTTTTATAAACTACTTTGACTTTTTAAAAAAGAATTTAATGAATTTATTTTTTTTCAAATTTATGTTCATGTGTGTGTGTATATACAGGTCTCTCTGTGTGTGTTTTGGTCACAATAGGGTGTTGGATCCCTTGGAGCTGGAGTTAGGAGCATTTGAAGGATACTCAGTTTGTTATGTGGGTTCTGGGATCTGAACTCTGGTCCTAATGATTGCACAACAAATGCTTTTAACTGCTGAGCCGTTTCTCCAGCCCCTGATGATCTAGTTTTTCATGTTGTACAATCTTTGCATTTCTTGATTATATATACTTGTTCATTGTATATTGTTATTTTTTGTGAACTCCTGGACTTGATTTTGATTAATTTGGAAATTATCACTGCAAAATAAATAATTTTAAGGTTATAAATCATTGGTATTTGGCACATTTATAGTATTGTAAAACCATCATGACTAAGTTCTGGAATATTCTCATCACACCAAAGGGAAATGTGTTACCCATTGCCCTTGGCCCAACAGCAGAATCCATCATGTGCCGTATATCAGGAGGGTGTTCTTACATAATGGGTACCTTTGTTCACTTTCTTTCTTATTTTGGGTTACTTTGAATCCAACCCATTATTCCCAGGCTACATAACTAGCTCATAATTCACCATGGGTCTTTGTCCTTATTTCATAGGGGAAACAAACTTGGATGGTATTATAATATGACTAGGTAAAATCAGGAGCCACTGAGGGCTTCATAGGTGTTAAGTATATGTCTTTTTGTGGTGATATATTTGTGTACCCAAATAAACTTGCCTGAGGATCAGACAATAGAGCTGGTCACTAGATTAGACATAGAGGCCAGACAGTGGTGGCACACACCCTTAATCCTATCACTTGGGAGGCAGAGATCCATTTGGATCTCTGTGAGTTCAAGGTTATACTGGAAACAGAGCCAAGCAGTGGTGGCATACACCTTTAATTCCACCCAGCACTGGGAAGCACACACGCCTTTAATCCAAGAAGTGACAGCAGGGCAGAGAAAAAGGTGTATAAGGCACGAGGAAACAGGAACTAAAGTAGTTCAGCTGAGACCCATTCGGGTGAGGACTCAGAGGCTTGCAGTCAGGATTTGTGGAGCTGGCCAAGTGAGGTTGGCTGTGGCTTGCTCTGCTTCTCTGATCTTTCAGCTTTTACCCTGGTATTTGGTACCAGGATTTTTATTAAAAGATCTTTTAAGATTCATGTTACATCCTTTCCATGGTAAATGGGCGTGTCAAGTGAGATTCCTAGGAAACTGAAGCTTCACAGCTAGATGGGAGAAGGCCACCAGAAGTCCGTAATTGGGCTGTAGTTCTTGCTGCTCTGCTGATAAAGGCTTCAACCAGATTCCTTGATAAGGGGTACCTCCTCATTCTCATGTTCCCCAAAGTCCCTTTCCGCCCTCTCTCAATAATAATGATTTTCCTTTCATGAGCAGTGCTCCCATAACTTTGTAGTTTTAGTTCTAATTGATGCCCTCATATCTAAATGAATGTTTGCATTTATGTATAAGTTACTGATTTGTAGTTCTGTTTATTTTTATGTCTTTGGTTTTGGTATCACAGTAGTAATGTTCACATACAATTAGGTAGCAAATGTTTCCATCTTTTTTTTTTTTTGCATTAGAATGATTTGTGCTAAATTGGTATTAATTCTTATTTCTTTGGAACATTTTAGCAGTAAGCTCTCCTGCTTTTCCTTGTGGAATGGTTTTAAACTACAAATTTGATTTTTTTGATTGATGTAGTGTTATTGGGTCCTGGTGGACCCACTACCACCTCTACCAAAATGAACAGAGAGAGATTGGTGAAAGAGAGTTTGTTTCAAGTCTGGGTCTGGGAAAATAGGGTAGAGACTGTTTCATAACAAAACAAAACAAAACAAAACAAAACAAGACAAAACAAGACAAAACAAAACAACCTCCACATTCTCAAAAGGGAAAATTTTTTATGGCGTCATGGGTGGAAGATTATTATATGTAATAGTCATGTCTGGTGTCTTCACACAGCATGCCATCTTACGTGTAGTGTGAGTGTCTTGCCATAGTGTGATCTTCTTTAGGCTTCTGTTTCCTGAGTCCCTCTTTAACCCACTAGTGAATGTGGTGATATTTTATTTGTGCACCCCACTAAAGCTTATTTGAAGATCGGAGGAAAAAGCCAGCTACTATATTAAACATAGAAGTCAGACAATGACAGTACATGCCTTTAATCACAGCAATTTGTGTTACAAGTGAATCAACCATGTTGGTTGATACAACAACCATGTTGGCTTTAGACTGTTGTACTATCAGAGATTTAAGAATAAGAGAAAACTCTTTCATATGTATCCATTTTTTTCTACCTCTCCAGCATTAAAGAAAGATTTATGGATAATGCTTTTGTACACTGGTTTAATAAAATGTTGATAGGCCAGTAGCCAGTAAGGAAGTATAAGTAGGATAAGCAAACAGGAAGAATTGTGGGAAGGCTGGAAGGCTGAGTCAGGAGACACCAATCTGCCGTGCAGGGAGCAGTATGTAACGGCACAGGGGTAAAGCCATGGAACACATGGCAACATATAGATTAACAGAAATAGCTGAGTTTAAGTGTGAGAGCTAGTCAGTGGAAGGCCTGAGCCAGTGGCTGAGCAGTTTTATTTTATAAAATCTCCTGAGTGATTATTTTATAAGTGGCTTTGGGACTGCAGACCATGGGAGTTGGGTGGGACCAGGAAAACTTCAGCTACAGATTTATTCTTTTTATTTATTTGTGTGTGTGTACATGTATGCATGTGTGTGTGTGTGTTTGTGTGTGTGTGTGTGTGTGTGTATGTGTGCATGTAGGCACCATGAGTCTGTATGCACCACATGTGCAGATGCCCATGGAGACTAGAAGGCATCAGTTCTCCATCTTTCCTGGAACTGGAGTGACAGGCAGGTGTGAGATGACATGGGTGCTGGGCACAAACCCACGTTTTCTGAAGAGCAGTGACTACTCTTAATTTCTGACCTATCAGTTCAGCCCAAATTCTCAGCATGTTTTTATTTCATTGTATAAACCTCAATTTCCTTGTAGTGTTATTTTTCTTTTGTTCTGCCTGAAGGTCCTTTGTTATTTCCTGTTGTGCTGATAATAATTTCTCTTGACTTTTGTTTGTCCAAGAAACTTCATTTTTTCTTTAAAGGATTATCACACAGGTCCCGTAAGTGTAACTTCCTTTGTGGTCACTTCTTTTGATTCAATAATTGCCTAGCAGTATGTTGTTTAGTTTACAGTTTCCCCAATGGTTTTCTCAGTATTGTTGGCGTCTAACTTGTTAGATTGTTATTTTGGTATCACATGCTTTGTAATTTTAATACCTTTGAGTTTATTAAGACTTATTTTCTGGCTGCAGTATTCCTTATTCAGATGGCTTACCATACATACCACAGTGATATGTGTTCAGACTTGCTGGCCAGTACTCCACCCATTTGCAGTGCAGCTGGCTGATACTGTTGCTGTACTCACAGTATCTTTGTTGACTTTGTATCATGGTTCTCCTAGTTGCTAAGACAGCAGAGTTACAATCTCCAGCTGCAGTTGTAGGAATTCCTCTTTCTCTCTTTAATTTCCTCACTTTTGAGTCATTTACTTTTTTTTTTTTTTTTTAAATTTTTGTTGTTTGAGTCAGGGTTTCTCTTTGTAGCCTTTGCTGTCTTGGAACTTGCTCTGTAGACCAGGCTGGCTTTTAACACATAGAGATCTGCCTGCCTCTGCCTCCTGAGTGCTGATTCAAAGGAGTGTGCCACTCACTACGTGGTTTATTTTATTGACGTTTAAACACTCTACAATCTTGTATGCATGACTTATCTTTTTTTTTTTTTAAAATTCATTTACTCTCAACTTTTTTATACTAAATTGTAGATTGTTGTGGAATATTTGTTTACACTGTGAAGATGTGTCTTTGCCAATGTGCCTTTTGATTGGTTTACTAAAGAGCCAAATGGCCAATAGCTAAGCGGGAAGAGAATAGGTAGCATTTCTGGGGAATGTGGAGAGAACTCTGGGAAGAAGGGTGGGATTAGCCAGTGAGAGATGGAGAAGAAACAGGAGGTACAGGATGGAAGAGAGGTAATGCCATGTGGTAGAACATAGATTAATGTAAATGGATTGATTTAAGTTATAAGAGCTAGTTGAAAACAAGCCTAAGCTAAGGTCAAGATTTTATAATTAGTAATAAGTCTCAGTGTCATTTATTTGTGGGCTGGTTGTCCAGAAGAGAAGTGTACCTATAGTGGATAATATGTCTGTCATGAAACCACTACCTTTTATTGTCCCTGTAGTCCTTTACTGAGGACTGTAACTTCTAGTATGTTTTGCTTTGAGTCTAGTTTTGTTTTACTGCTTGCTGCTTCTCCTTTTCTGTTCTTTCATTGCCCTGGTTATTGTCCATCTTTTTTTTTTTTTTTTTGTATAATTTTTTGAATTCTGTTCTAATTTTGCTTCTGTATTTCATTTGCACGTTTGAGGATAACAATTGGAATTATGGACTGGGGAGATGGATGTGTGGTTAAAGTGCTTGTGGTGCAGGCATGAGGACCTGAGTTGGGATCCCCACAACACATGTAAATCCAGATGGAGAAGTGCACATCTGCAACCCTGGCATTCCTATGGCAAGATAGAAGGCAGGGAAAGGAGAATCCTGGAAGCTGTGGACTAGCTAGCCTGCACACACAGCTTTAGAGAATATCAGGAGACCTCATCTTAGACAAAGTGGAAGGAAAGGAGTGATGCCTGAAACTGTTCTCTGACTTCCACATTTGTATCATGGCCAAACATGTGAACCTACACACACACACACACACACACACACACACACACACACTAAAAAATAGATTCTCAGTTTGCTTTTAAGTTGCTACCCCTGCCCTTTTCTCCTCTTCCCTTCTTAGACACTCTCATTGTGTAGTTCTGGGTGAGCTAGAACTTGCCATGTAGACCAGGTTGGCCTTGAACTCACAGACACTTTCCTGTTTCTACCTCCCAAGTGCTAAATGATAGGACTAAATGCAGGTGTTACCATGCTCAGAGCATTTTCTTATGTGAGTCTCACTACTCTGAGTCAATATCTTGGGTGTGTATACAGAATGGGAGATGGAGCTAAGCATTCACACTCAGACCCGGGCCACATCTGCTCTCCAGCTGTTGGCTTCAGTCAGTCTCACCTGAAGTTGAGTTGTGTTTGTGGTTTCTTGTTGCTCTCATTATTGCAGTCCCCCACAACCTCCCATGCCTTTAGTGGTGGGGTGGTGGTGGTGGGCTGTTGGGGTGCTGTCTTGGTCAGTGCTCACCCTGCTAGCACATCTCTTCATAGTTCCTACTATATTCCGAGCTTGAGAGGCCCATCCATCATCTGTATCACCAAGATGTCTTCCCTTCTTGCTCTTGTCCTTCCCCATTGGTTGATGGGAGCTGCTTGTTACTGTGCACAACCCCTGTCTTAGATACAGTGCTATTTCCTGGCTCTTTTTCTCCAGTCCCATGTCAGGCCGGCCCAAGATGGTGCCTTCTCCATGCTTCTGCTTTTTCTTCATTTCTAGCTGAGCTTTCCCTTGTATCCAGAGAGAGCTAGGTTTGGAGAGGGTGCCAGTTGCTTCACACCATGGCCAACTCTTGTTTTCCTCACTGTAGGATCCTGTCAAGGAGTGGGTTTTCTTCCTCCTTCCCAGGGTGTGTGGTGCCTTGGGAAGGAGGGTCAGCTGTTCCCCTCCCCATGGGCTCTTCCTGACTACTGTCTTTGCTGTGACTCTTGCAGAGTGTGTGAGAAGATTCCAGGAAAGCATGCTTTATGCCTGTTCCCTGGCCATCTGTACCACATACAGGACCTTGGAAGAGGGTGAGAGTGCACATCCTACCTCCCCCAGTTTACATTTGGTCTTTAGAAAACTGTTAAAATCTTGTTGCTTTCTTATTACTAGCTTTTATGGCAGCCTTCAACAAAAGGCAACTGATGCCTCACAGGCACTGGCCATTCTCTGGAATGGACTTCCCGGGAATTCTTTGTGATCCTCTGATGGGCTCACAGGGGTTACAGTTTTGCCAATTTTTCTAGCTTTGTTTGTGGTTGTTTGGGTGGAAGCGGTTTTCTCTGCAGATTTCTGCATCTTAAGCACCAGCATGGAGCTCCTGTCTGCCTTTGGAGTTTTCTTTTTACCAGTCAGTCGTAGCCATGTAATTTTTCACACACATATATAATTTTCTCTCTTTATGCTTTGATTTGATGTTTTGATTAGAAAGAGCTTCCCTAACTGTAAACGAACAGAAAAGAACCATGTTTCTTCATATCATGTTTACATTTTATGATTTTACAATTCAAAAATTTAACCCACCCATGCAACACGATATGTTAATTCACATTGACTCCCTCCAGGCAGTTATCTAGTGGACCCATTGGTTGGCTAAGTCAGTTTTGCTGTGTGACTTCTCCAGTGTGGGCAGTCCCTGGTAGAAGGCAGAGTGGGTCACATGCACAGCCTTCACTGTGGGCGTCTGCCTTTTGGGGTTATTTTCTGCTTGAGTGGATAATGCATAGAAATGGTTCCCCTCAGTGTGTGCATTCCAGCATTCTGTTGAACGAGTTCACCAGGCCTTCATAGAGGTAAATGGCCTCTAGAGGCTTCCTTTTCAGTACAAATGTCCTTTAAGTTACAGCTGGCATTGTTTTTTCTTTCAGTTGTTAGGGTTCAAACCCAAGGTTTCACACT
This sequence comes from Onychomys torridus, assembly GCF_903995425.1. NCBI lineage: Eukaryota > Metazoa > Chordata > Mammalia > Rodentia > Cricetidae > Onychomys > Onychomys torridus. The sequence continues at coordinate 86,981,652 of NC_050445.1, read as the reverse complement.
TGCTAAGCAAGGGCTCTGCCTGTGGTAGGATTGTGTCTTGATCTACTCATTGTCAGATAAAAATAATGTAAGTTGAACATGTACTTGGCAGAGTGAAGGTTCTTGGGGAAGCCTGAGGCTTAGGGTCTGTTCCTTAGTATCCCCCACAAAACTACCCCTAGAAGATGCAGTTAATAAACCAGGTACCACAGCTGCTGAATATCCTAGCTGAGCAACATGTCTAACAGACCCTGGCTGTTTGTTTCCCCCTCATGCTTGTGTGGATGACCAGGAGTCCATCTGCCCAGCATCATGGAGGGGAACTGTATTACATATCTTTCTAGTCCAGGGAAAGATCATGATGGAAAATTCCAAGTAGAGTTTCCATTGACAGAAAATCATCTTCACAGTGTGTTCCATCCCAAAGTTGCAAAAAAGTAAATTGAATCATTATAATCAGGGGCTTCCAGCTTCTTCAGGTGGTTAGTATAGAAGACAGGGTGTGGGCTCTAGCGTTTATTTCAGGCCTCTTACCCTGTCGCAGGCCTAGGGTGACAGTTACAGTTCATGTTATGGAATGAGCCAGTGAAGGCTTTCCTAGTTAGAGGCTTCTGCTGACATCATCATGACAACCTAGTTATGCTCTCAGTTCCTTCTTTTGTCAGCTTCTCACTGGCTCATGCTCTTCTGTCCCAGATCTCTGACTCCATGCATCTTTCCTTCCTCTTCACGAGCTCCTCTACTAGGAATCTCTCAACAGTTCACTAAGCATTGAATTAAAATTCAATTGCCCCCATTCTGCCATTTTAGTTTACTCGGTGTGATATAACAAAGAGTGCATCTGGTCTATGTCCCTGCTTCCTGGTCCAGAGCTATCTAAAACAAAATGAAACAATAAACAAACAAACAATAAATCTTGAAAGTTCTAGAATGCATTTTTTTTCTCCTTAATGCAACCACATTGGCTCAAGTCTGGTCACTTTATGACCTCAGACTGGAGTCAGGTAAGACGAATAAACATAGGATGAGAGATGGAATTCCCACTCTCCTGTAGAATGAAGGAAGCCAGAGGGAATTCCACCTCCCCACCAGTGCCCCATGTTTCAGTAGATTCCAACCAAGTGTTGGGCACTGAGGTTCACTTGAGTTTCATAGTGCTAAAGAAGAACATCGAGTACCATGTCCTTGGATAGAGGCTGAGAAAGACTCTGGCCTTGCCCCATAGGATTTCTTTATAACTACTGACCAAGGCAAAGAGCTGTCCTGAGTTGAATCATTCTAGGAATTGTCATATCAAAGGGATCTTGAGTACCACCAAGCCGTTCCTCAGCTCCCTTTGCCTCAACAATTCTTGATGAAACATCATCTTCCTTTGGCTCATCCCTCTAAGTAACTTTTTCTAATAGCGTCACCTGCTCTACAGTCTACTTGACTCTGGCCATCTTAGAACACACTGTCAAAATCTTTTCTACTTTTACCACACTAAAAATATATGACCCTTCAAGCCCTAATTTTTATATAACATTTTTCTTTATCTATTCTTTGGGAGTTTCATATCATGCACCCCAATCCTGCTCACCTCTCAGTCCCTCCACATCAGTTTCTCACCTTTGCAGTGTCCCCTAAAAGACCACCCCAAATTAATGAAAAAACAAAACAAAATAAAAACAAAACCCACCTTGCTCCTCTGTCTTTCCCTCCTCTCCAACACCTCTCTTCATTAGTCCTAGTAGCATTGGGAACTATGGTGTGTCATACAGTATACCCTTTTGTCCAGTCAGCCCCACATGCAAATGTTCATTGTAATAAGTTATTGGTCTGGTCCAAGGCCTCTGGCCTCTGGCACACCATCATCACTGTACCCTCATCAAAACTCCTCTTGGATATCCTGCTGTTGCCCCAAGGCATGGAGATCTGCAGCTGTGATTCCATAGGACCAGTCCCCTTCACACTCTCTAGGAGGTCATAGATGGGGTAAATATTAGGGTGGGCCAACCCAAGGCCCAGGATTTGGGCCTGGGTGGTAGGTGAGCTGGTCAGTGTGGGACACTGGGATTATCCCATTCAGGTAAGGGGTGGGCCAGATCTTTGGCTGCAGTGACCAGTGTGGGGGCAGGGTCAGCTATCTCAGGGCCAATGAATGGCTGGGCTGGCTCAGCACAGCCCTTGGATGTCAACATATGTGGTTTCTATGGCCCCCTGTGGTAACACAGGCCATGGATGTCAACACAGACTCCAGCTACAGCAGGGGTGTGCATAGACCCAGATATGGCCCTTGGCAGCAACTCAGGCATGGACATCACCATAGCCCTAGTGGTAGAGCAGGGCACCCAGATCAGTATGGTCCATGTGGCAGCATGACCCTTGGACACCAACATGGTCTGAGGTAGCTGACCAGACCCCAGGCATCTTCACAGCCTTCAGTAGTAACGGGAGCCACAGACAACAACTCAGACCCTGGCTGCTGCAGGGCCACAGGTCTAGGCATGGCCCCAGGTAGCAGCTGAGGCTGGACGTCACCATGGCCCCAGTGGCAGCACAGGCTACCCAGATCAGCATGGCTCTTGGATACCAACATGGTCTCAGGTGGCTGTCAAGTCCTAACTTTAACTGCTGTTGGAAGTCATTGCTATAGCTGTCATAGATTAAAATTTCATAACAAGTAGACAACAGATGTAGCTCATTGCTAAAACCCTGGCCTAGTATGTGTGAAACCCACAGAAAAGTGATTACAACAATATCAAGCTGAGAAAAACAGAGTACAAAATATAATAAGCCAACAACCTCAAATAAAGGGTATAAGAAGCTTACATTTGAATAGAATTATATTTGGATTTTTGTATGTGTGTGCATTTGTGTGTATGTGTATGGGTACATGTTTAAGTATGTATACATGTGTATATATGTATGCATATGGAGGCCAGAGGTGAACATTAGATGTCACCCTCAGTCATTTTTCATTGTGTGGTGCTATTCCTGTGCATCTGGAGGTCAGAGGACAATGTAGGTAGGACCTGGGAATCAAATTCTGGACACCAGAATTGGCAGCAAGAACTTTTTCCTGCTGAGCCATATGGCTACCCTCAGATTTAAAAAAAAGTGTGGTTCTGTGTCTACCCAAGAGGATAGGCACCCTTGCAGGCTATCTTCCCTGGGTTTTCATGAGAGAAAGGTGTGTTTGGCCAGTTGGTCAGCCTCTAATGCAGCTTTTATGTGACAGTTGCTTTCTAGCATTAGTGTAACAAGTATGAAAAATAGGAGCTGAAGAATTTAGTCCTTCATCCAAGAACTTAATGATTGTTTTTTGTAGGGATACATCCATGAATAAAGGGGTTATATTCCCTGTAATAGTGGAGCCTACTGCCTTAGACAGTGCACAGGTAGGGTTCCTAATATCAATTAGATACCAAGATGGCAGTTCTATGGGATTTCCACTTTTGTCTTGGAGGTTTTCATAGTTGTTACTCATTATTCTTGGCAGGAGTTGAGTCTGTGTATGGGGATGTAGATTATTAAGTAGATCTGACAAAAGGTGTATTAAGAGGCTTCTAGTAACTTGAAAATAACCTTGGTATTATAGGGGGAAAGTTGCCAAAGTTAGAAATGTGTAGAAAATTTCCACATAGTTATTAATGCACAACTCTTACATATATATACATACACAGAGCTGAGATAATGATTTTTAAAATAGTTTGCAATGGTACAAAGGTAATACTCATTAAATTTTTATCTTTTCCTGGACTGGTGGCTTGCAGTATCCTATAGTATTGGTCAGTAGCAGCATGATGCAATACACAGCCAATGCCACAAAGTCAAGAGAAGCTGTTATGTGTGCATTTATGTGTTGTATGTGGATACATATGTGCATATTTGTATGTGAAGTAAAGTTTTATGGTTTGGAAACACTTGGGTGTTCAAGATATTAAAATATACAATGATATTTCTCAAGATCATAGAGCTGAAAAGTCATTGCCTTGACTTTCTTTATCCCTCATTTTCCAGCTCTAGCTACTGTTTTCTTTAGATTTTTGTGTTGTGTATTAACACCCTGTTTCTGAAAATATACATGAATGAGCTGAAGAGATGTTTCAGGGTGTCAAAGCACTTGCTACCAAGCCAGGCAAACTGAGTTTGGTTTCTTGGACTCACGGTGGAAGGAAAGAATCAGCTCCCTCAAGTTGTCCTCTGACTTCCACATGCATGACTCCACATAACACACATGCAGAATAAACAAAGTGTAATTAAAACATGTATCCATCCTATGATTTAGATAAATGTAAATCTTAGGTCTTCTATGTGGGCACTTTTAAAATGTGTTTCCTTTCTTTATTTTCCTATTCTAATTGCTTCATTTATTTGCATGTGAAAATGTTTGTAGCTTGTTCACTTTACCAGATGCCCTTTTCTTTCAAAGCCCTTCACACACTGGCCTCCTCTTTTGGTGTATCTGGTTGAGAAACCGACATGGGCACTATGTTTTGCTGTTATTTCGGCAGAGTACCCTCTAGGTAATGTCTAAATAGCTGTACTTATGAAAGTGACAGTTTCAGTGTGGAATATGAACTATTTTGTCTTAGACTTGGACAGTTTGGCTGGGAAGAAAAATCTTTTTTGAAGTCTGACACTACTGGCTTTTTACAGAGTATTGCTTTCACGTAAGTTTAATAAAATTGTTTCCTTCCTTTTCATCAAGTTAGCATCCCACCTTGCCTTCCACAGCTCCCATCCTAGCTTTGCTGTCATAGCTGCTGCTGCAGCAGTGCCTGAGGATCGTAAAGCTCAGGACGTCTGCTTAGGTGGGGCTCTGCCCTCCATTCTGTGTACTGGGGAGTGAACTGCATTTACACTATTTTGATCAGGAACATGTATTATTTCTTTGATTTTTACTGTGTTATTTGTAGTTGTCTATGTTGAAAATAGGACACTGGACCACTTGGACTGTGTCTGTCAGTCTTTTCAGTTGACTTTCCTAATTCCAATCTCCTTATCTTTATTATTATTTTTTTTTCTGAGGTGTACTCTTTATGGGAGTGCATTTTACCTGTGAAATAGTCTCAGGCATGTTGTTACAGTGTCTGGTTGACTGTTCATCAGTTTTCAACTTCTTCATACATTGCACCATTCTCTGGGAAGTTGCATGGCAGAAGGTACCAGCTTTGTGTCAGGTCTTTTCTTTTCTTTTTTTTTTTTTTTTGGTGGGTGTGTTTGGGAACTGTTTCTGGTTCCCTTACTCTACACAACATCAAAGACTTAATGTGATTCCAATGCTTGTGTGCACATGCCCATTCCTTGTTGCACACAACCTTTCTAATGAGGAGGAACAATAGACCCTAGGATCCCTGACCCTTTGGTGAGAGTCCTTACTGCTTCTTCCTCTTCATCATGAGGAGGAGGGACTGCTGTAGCCTGGAGATTGCTGATGAGAAGGCTGGGGACCAGAAGTGTGTTAAATTTAGAAGTTTATGGATTTTGTAGTATTCACATAGATTTGAGAATTTGACCAATTTTTTAATTTAAAAAAAAACACAGAAAGGGTGAAATAACCCTAAATCTTTCTTTACAATGTTTTGAACCTGAAATAATTTTAGATTAGGGATGTTCACTCTTTACCATTGGTGCTCACAGGTCCTTAGACCTTCAGACGCCAGGACGCCTGTCCCTCTGTCCTCTCGATTTCTTTGTTTTGTTTGTTTCCTTTGGTCTCTAGCTTCCCCATCCCCACTTTTATTTTTGAAAGGAGATTTTGTCCACACATGGCAGCGCTTAGTGAAAACACGGAATCTCACAGTGTGAACAGGGCATGAACAATGGCCACGCAGGCCTCTTGCTGTTCGCCCTTTCCTGGAAGCTCAGGTTGAGTTCCTTAGGGGTGAATCATTCTTTCCACCTAGAGTCTCCCATGCCTGCCTCTACTGTCCCAGCCCTGCTTCCCAGGCTCCAAACTTCCACTAACTGTGCTTTACCTGCATGCATTCTTCCCCACATCTTTCCTGTTCTGAGCATGGATGGGTCTTTTCTCCTTCTATAGATACAGTTTTAGTGGGAGCATCTAAAAGAAAGGGGAAAAAATCAGTATAGCTGGTTGTTAAATATGGTGCTGTAATCTTTCCCTGGGACTAAATAAACCTGTGTAGAAACTCCTATCTGCTAGATACTAAGGAGAGAGCTATGGTGAATGCCCTGGAATTTTAATTCTAAGTTTAGAGCCTTAATGATTGTGTGTGTGTGTGTGTGTGTGTGTGTGTGTGTGTGTGTGTGTAAATAACATTTACAAAAGAGAGTTTAAATGACACCTAAAATGCTATTTAGGTTATCTAGCACATTATGTAGTTCATTTTGGGAGACTTTTTTTTTACTTAGAAATAAAATAGAATAAACTTTCCTAAGGGGAAATGTTAAAAATATAAACAAGCTTTTTATTTAAACATGCAAGTGCAAGTTCATCATTGGTTTCTATGTTACACGCACAGAGATTTATATATTTTTGTCCACTGAGAGGGTTCTGCATACAAATGTAATAGAAAACCAAATAAGAAATCCACCCAACTGTGCTCAGATGCCAGTATCACAAATGTAGGCACTGCGAGAGACCGGAAAGGCCTTCAACAGGGCTTTCGCCTAGCTGTGTTTGAGTTTATTCTGATTTAATATAGATAGTTTTATAATTGGCCCGAGCAATTTTGCTTCTGCGTCTGTCTTTTTTATTGCTTGTGAACCTTGCAGTTTTGGGAAAAGGAGAGGTCATGGGGGCTGGGAGGGAAAGCCCATTTTGTAGGAGAAGTCACTTGTCTGCTTCACTTGTTCATCCTCCCATCATGTCCGAGTCCCTTCCATGTCTCTGTAATGATGTCCTTTAGAAACACGTTGCACAGGTTCCCTGGCTTGAGCCTGGGTGTAAGACGAATTGCTAAATGATCTTATTAATAAAAAACCTGGAGCCAGATACTGAGGTGAAAAACTGAGAGATCAGGGGGATAGAACAAGCCAAGCCACAAGTTGTTACAGCCAGGAAATTCTCATCCTAAGAGAGATTTACTTCCTGTATACCCTCACCTATATGTCTTTCTCTCTGAGATGCCTTGCCATCTCACTTCCTCTCTGCTCAGCTACATCACTTCCTCTTCCTGCCCAGCTCTGTCACTTCTTGTCTTTTGTACAGACCTCCAGACCTCTAAGGTTAACTAGTGCTGGGAATTAAAGGCATGTGCTACCTACCACACCTAGCTCTGTTCCCAGTGTGGCCTTGAACTCACAGAGATCCGGATGAATGTCTGCCCCCCAAATGCTAGGATTAAAGGCGTGTGCTACCATTTCCTGACTTCTACGTTTAATATAGGCTGGCTTTTTCTTCTGATCCTCAGATAAGCATTATTGGGGTGCACAAATAAAATATTGCCACACCTGAGGACTCACTTTACTTGATTTCCTTTTCCTTAATGCTGACCCTAAAACATTTAAATTACTAGGCAGTAGTAAAACCAGAAGCAGGTCATAGGAACTAGAGTGTCCAATGCAGTCAATACAGCAAGATGAGGCCACTCAGATTGTTGGACACATCCTAAATTTGGTCTAAGTTCATTTATTTTATAGGAGAGTTGAGAGTTCAAGAAGGCATTAAACTAATGTTTGTAGGGAAAATAATAATGTGGGTCCTGTGACAGGTGAAAATAAGATGCCAGCTCTTTTGAGCCCCAAATATAGTGAGCATCAATCCGGTAAGAGGGCTCCTGTCACCTGATATGTGTAGTGAAAAAAATGTATTTAAAAGTATATTTCTTCCTTCCTTTCTTTTTCCTTCCTTCCTTCCTTCCTTCCTTCCTTCCTTCCTTCCTTCCTCCCTTCCTTCCTCCCTCCCTCCCTCCCTCCCTCCCTCTCTCTCTCCCTCTCTCTCTCTCTCTCTTCCATCCTTCCTTCCTTTTTCCTCCCTACCTTCTTTCCTTCTTCCTTTCTGGGGATCAAATAAAAAGCCTTGAATTTGCTAAGCACACACTTAACCATTGCTACATCCCCATCTGTGCTTTATTGTCTTTTTGACTGGCATGTATAAAGTTCAGTGTAGTATATACTCTGCAACAATCAAATCAACACCCTTCAACCTCTGTGTGGTGGCTAGCTTTATGTCAACTTGACACAGCTATAGTCATCTGAGAGGAGGGAGCCTCAACTGAGAAAATGCCTCTAATAAGATTAGGCTGTAGATAAGCCAGTAGAGCATTTCCTTAATTAGTGATTGATGGGGGAGGGCCAAGCCCATTGTGGGTGGTCCCTCCCTGGCCTGGTGGTCCTGGGTTCTATAAGACAGCAGGCTGAGCAACCCATGGGGAGCAAGTCAGTAAGCAGCACCCCTCCAGGGCCTCTGCATCAGCTCCTGCCTCCAGGTTCGTGCCCTGTTTGAGTTCCAGTCCTGATGTTAGTGATGAACAAACAGTGCTGGATAAGACAAATAAGCCCTTTGCTCCTCAGGTTGCTTTGGTCATGGTGTTTCATCACAGCAATAGTATCCCTAACTAAGGTGCTTGGTTAACAATTATCCTACATTCCAGCTGATGTTTCAGTCTCTGCCCATGGAAGAAAACACGTAGTACTGGTCCTTGTGCCTCTGCTGGCCTGATTCTACTTAACATAAGGCCCCCGACTTCCCATTTTTCTGTGAATGGCAGGATTATACTCCATTGCATGTATTTTTCTTTGCCCATCTGCGCATTGATAGACACTTTTAGGTTAATTCCATGGTATGCTGTTGTTTGTAGCACCACAGACAAGCATGTTTAGGCTTCTCTTTGGCACATGTGGGTTTCATTTTCTTGGGATATATACTGAGAAGTGAGGTTGTTATATCAAATGGTAGCTTTAATTTTAGATTTAAAAAAATTATCCCCCATACTGTTCTCTATAATGTTTGTACTGATTTAGATCCTCTCCAATGGTGTGCAGGAGTTCTTTATTCTCCATGTCATTACCAATATTATTGTTATTTTAATAATAGATTCTCTTGGTTTTGTTTCCTGTTGCTGTGATAAAATACCCTGATGAAGCCATGTGAAGGGGAGTTGGGCTCACTATTCCAGGGTCCAATCCATCATCGGAGGGAAGTCAAGGCAACAGCAACCTGAAGCAATTGGGCACATTCACAGTGAAGAGCAGAGAACAGTATATTGATGGATGCATTCCAGCCTCAGCTCCCTCCTTCCTTCCCATTCAGTGCAGGGTCCGGACAATGAAGGATGCTGCCTACATTCTTACCTCAATGAACCCAATTAAGAAAATCTTTTAGTGACATGCCCACTGCCTGATCTAATCTAGACAGCTCCTCATTGACACTCCCGTCCCAGGTGACTTGAGATTGTGTGAAGTTGACAAAGGTAGTCAACATACAGTTATTCTAACTAGGGAGAGATGGTTTGCTTTTGTAGTTTAGATCATCATTTCTGTGAGGGCTAATGATGATGAGTATTTTTCATATGTTTATTGTCTATTTTTGTTTTTGAGACGTATATTCAGAGAATTGAGCACTTTGAAACTTGATGTTTTAACATGGCTATTAGTTCTTTGTCAGATGAAGTTTAGGCATCTATCTTCTATTCTGTAAGCTGTTTTTTTATTACTGTGCTAGTTGTCTCCTTAGCTGTGTAGAAGGTTTTTAGGATTATCTAGTCGTAGTTGTCAACATTTACATTTATTTCTTGTACTTTCAGACTCTGAGCCAGAAAATCATTACCTGCACATGAGTCTTAATTTCCTTTATCTTATTCGAATGATGTGTGTGTGTTCTGTGTACCATGTGTGTGCCTGGGGCCCACACAAGCCAGAAGAGGGTATTAGATCCCTGGGAACTGGAGTTACAGATAGTTGTGAGCCATCCATGTGGGTGCTAGAGATTAAACCTGGGTCCTCTGGAAGAGGAGCTCTCCAGTGCCTACATGTATGTCTTAATGTGTTGTCCTGTGTTTTATTCCCAGTAGTTTAAGTTTCTTATAATATGGTCTCTCATCTATTTTGACTTGATTTTAGAACAGGGCAGAGGCAGGGTCAAGGTTCACTCATGTACACATGAACATCTAGTTTGTCAAGCACTGGTCCTTGAAGAAGCTGTCTTTTTATGTGTATGTTTGACACTTCTGTCAGGAATCAGTTGGCTGCTCATGTGTGGGTTTATTTTCTGCATTCAGTGTGATTGGTCTGTTTTCATGCCAGCTCCATGATGTCTTGGCTACTGTGACTCTGTCGTGTGCCTTGGAGTTAAGCATTGCAATGCCTTTGGCTTTGTTTTTTTCTGTTTGGTTTCTGGGATGAATTTGGGGTTTCTGCCTAGTTCTAGGAAGAGTGTCATTGGTATTATTATAGAGGCTGCCCTGTATCTATAAATCACATTGGGATTTGAAGTGTTCTAGTCCAGAAACAAAGTCTTCCATTTTAATGTGTTCTTCAGTTGATTCTATTAGTATGTTCTAATATTTATTATAATGATCTTTGCCCTCTTGGTTAACCTAATTTTTACTTATTTTGTCACTATTTGGAATGGGATTTCTTTAATGGTTTCTCTTTCAGTCTGTAACTTGTCTATACCATGCTGTTTGTTTGTTTTTTTTTATTCTGAACGTTTAATGAATTCACTTATCACTTTTAGTATCTTCTATTGGAATCTCAAGATTTTTCTATGTAGAGAATCAGAGTCTGCAAAAAAGGGTGTTTTGACTTTTCTCTTTCCTGGATGTAGCCATTGGTTTTTCTTTTACTTGCCTAGTTGTCCTGGCTAAACCTTGTGTTATTGGATTCAGCAACAGTGAGTCCAGTGACAACCGTTTCTTGTTTCAGACACCAGAGGAATCATTTTCAGCTTTTCTCTTTTCCTATGCAGTGTAATGTTGGTGATGGGTTTTTCATGTAGAGTCTAAAACAGGTTAGAGCATGAACTTCACATTCTTAATTTGTTCAAATAGTTTTTCTTTTTGTGTAGGGGCTTGGACTTTTATCAGGTAATTTTCCTTTGTCTTCTGAGACAGTCTTAGGATTTCTTATCCTTCAGTTTGTTGCTGTGATGCCTTAGTCATATGTTGAACCATCCTTGTATTCCTGGGATAAGTTCCACTTCATCATAATGAATTAAATTTTTGATGTACTGTTGAATTTGATTTCCTAGTTCTTTGTTGAACATTTTTGTATGTATGTATATTTACCAGAGATAATGATTTGTATTTTATAATTTTTATTGTGATTCTACTTTTTTTGTGTGTTCACCTCTGACCTAATAGGGTGCATTTGGAAGGATTCATTTTGTTTAAATTCTTGGGAATAGTTTGAGGAAAATCAATGTTAGTTTCTCCTTTAGAATGTTGGTGGAATCTATCAATGGATGACTCCTATATTTTCTGTATTGGAAGGCTGTTTTTAAAGTTATTGGTTCTATTTCACCACTACTTATCAATCTGTTTGGGTTTTCTGTATCTTCCTGGTTCAGTTTTATCAAAGGGTAGGTGTGTGTGTTCAAATATGTACATTTCACATATATACTTTTTATTGCATTTTAATAGTAATACCTTCTATTCATTCCTGTTGTTTGGGTCATTCCTATCGTTTCATAGTTGATTTTGTTTTTTCAAAGATGTAATTTTTCAAACTTGGGATGCAGCTCAGTTGGTACAATAATTGCCTAGCATGCATGAAGCCCTGGATTTAGTCCCAGCACTGCATATAATGCAGAACAGCAGTACATACCTATTATTCTAGCACTCTGGTGATGGTGGCAATAGTGTCAGAAGTTCAAGGATATCTTCAGTTATACAGCATATTAGATCAGCCGGGTCTTTATGAGACACAGTCCATAAGACAAACAGAAAAATAAAATCAAAGCCTCAAGGCTCATCCCCAGTGACTCATGTCTTCTATTTGGTCATCACATCAGAAAGCTACAACCTTCCCAAACAGTGCCACCAGCTGGAGACTTATAGGGGACATTTATCATTCAAATGGCAACAATGTCATATCTCGTAATTATGGTTTGCCATGTTTCTACTTTCTCATCCCTTTGTTAAATATCCCTTTTCATTTCTTCAATGATCTATCATCCATTCAGTGGTATGTTAGCTCTCTATGTATTTTCTACTTTCTGAAGTGTTTCAAAAAAATTTTTTTTTGTTTGTGTGTGTATGATGTGTATATGTGTGAGTACAGTCACACATGGACGGACAACTTTGTGTGTTGGTCTTCAACTTCTATCTTGTTTGAGGTAGGGTCTTTCTTGTATTCATGCTTCATATGCCAGATTATCTGGCCCAAGAGTTTCTGGGATTTTCTTATCTACATCTCCCACCTTGCTGTTGGAGTTGGCATTACAGAGGCATGCTATCATACCTGGTTGGCATAGGCTCTGGGATTGGAACTCAGGTCACTTGCACAGTGGGCACTTCACTTACTCCACAACTCTTCATTTATAATTTCTACATTTACTCTGTAGTGTTTTTAGAAGACAGCTGGTGTGATTTAGAATATTTTTAATTTATTGAGAGTTGTTTTGTGGCCTGATACATGGCCTGTTCTAGGGAACTTTAAGTATGAGGAAAGTAATGTGAGTGTGTAGCCATTGAGGGACTTCTCTGTAAATGTGTTGAGCATATGTGATCTATAGTGGACCTTTACTCTGATTCTCTTGTTGACCTTTTTGTTTTTTTTTTTTTAAAACTTACCTTTTGGTACAGATGATATATACATTCTTAAGAGTCAGATATTGAAATGACCAACTATTACTTTATTGTCTCCCACTTCTGTATTTAAATCTAATTATATATATATTTAAATTCTCTGCTATTTGTTGAGTATATCTTTAAATTGTTTTATCTTGTTGAAATGATCCCTTACCTGTGAGAAATGTACACAGACTATTTTAGGAGATTGCTGCTCATACTTAGGATAAGCTTAGTCTTTCTCACTTACACTATTTTTTTTTTTCACTTACACTATTTTATCATTTATTTTAATTTTTAAAACTGTTACTCAGGCTTTAAAGCCTTCCAGAAACTCACATCAATTGATTTATGTTTTTTCTTTAAAACTGTGACTCAACACAACTCTTGCCATTTTGCTTTTGAATGGTTTGGTGTCTTAGTCAGTGTCCTATTGCTGTGAAGAGAAACCAGGACCAAGGCAACACTTATAAAAGAAAGTGTTTCATTGGGGGCTTGGTTACAGTTTTAGAGCTTTAGTCCATTATGATTATGGGGGAGAGCATGGCAGACATGGTGCTAAAGAAGTAGTTGAGAGCTACATCCTGATCTGCAGGCAGAGAGTGAGACATGAGGCCTGGCATGGGCTTTTGAAACCTCAAAATCCACCCCAAGTGACACACTTCTTCCAATAAGGCCACACTTCCTAACCCTTTCAAATAGTGCCACTCCCTGGTGACTAAGCATTCAAATATATGAGCCTATGTGAACCATCCTTATTCAAACTCCACTCTTATACTCTTTGCCTTCTTTATCCCTTCCTTCCTTCTTTCCTTCTTTTATTTCTTTCTTTATTTTGCACTTTTCAAACCAGACTTCCCTGCTAGTCTAATTCATTCAGCTTTTCCAGAGCCTCTTCTGCCGCATCAAGATCATATCCGACCATGGAGCTCAGTAAAAGTTCTAAAGTTTCATACAAGTCTCAAGGTGTGTGCTAAGTCAGGATCTTAACCCATCGCTGAACATGGTCCTATTGGGCTTGGTAAACTGGTCATCAAACACCATCTCTCATCAGGTTATACCTGTCCTTTCTCTGTTGTCTTCCAGTCCTTGACATTCATAGAGACCTCAGCTGGCAATAGCCAGATTCCCCTAATGACTCTTATGCCTCTTACTCAAAGACTATGGATAATTAAATCACTCAGTTTCCCTGCTTCCACAGCATTCAGCCTTAGCCTATCCATCACCATGCTCAATAGTCCCAAGGGCCAGACTATGAGGGGCTCTTTTATTGTTTGCATAGAAATCTTTCTCAGTTTCTGAAGTTGCTTAAAAGTTTTGTTCTTGAGTACTGCAGTTGAGATGGTGGTTGTCCTAGGTTCTTGTATTAGGCCTTTATTAAGACCCCTGTCTGCATGATAAATCATGGCTTTCCTCCTTTATTTCTACTAAAGGTTGGATCTGAGAGGCATATTCCATCACTTCCACTATATTCTCTTCCTCTTCACTCTCTGATCCTTTCCTGGAGTTCCAAAGGAGAATCCTTTTGAATTCTAAGAAGGATTTCTCAGCTCAGATCTAATTTTCCTTTGCATCCTGCCTGCTGTGAAAACTTGCAAGCCAACAGCTCTGTTTAATCCCCTTCTTTCCCACTTCTTCTGGTAAATCAGAGGCAAATGCAGTGGATGGTCTACACCGGCCATTTTCCTGTTGTGCTTTCTCCTTGAATCAGGCATGTGCCCCTTGAGCAGACAGCTAAGCTTTAGTTGCATCTCATATCAAAGGCCACAAAACTGGCCCCAGAGTAGGCTTCTGATTCTGTCTCAAGTGTGAGTCTTTTAGGGGTTGCACTATATTCTCTAGTACACCAGGGGTTGTAGGAACATCCCCATACTCAAATGGTGGACCCCACTCATCACAGACGCAGTGTCATCTCATACCAAGCAGAAGAAGATCAGCTGCTTTGGGTTCCTTCAGCAGCTCAGTTTTGGTTGTGTCCTGTCACCCATCTCCAGGAGAACAATCAAGCACAAAAAAGCCACACCATTCCATACCACACTGGGAAAGTTTGCCCTGCAGATGTGCTGTCCTTAGAAAGCTCAGCCACTGTCTCATCACTATCCGAGCATTCCTCCTTTATCCATCTTTGGTTCTCTTGGTCCCTCTTTGGGTACCAGTTCTATTATGTGCCTTTTCCTGTGAAGGTACAGACCAATGTCTGTTCATCCCAGATGGGGCACCAACAGACTAAAGGAACAGTTCTCATCAACTCCAGCTCAGTGAACCCATGATGTTACTGGAGTCCCTTACTGTACTTGGGTGAGAGGTCACTTAGGGAGTGGCTGACTAAAAGGCTGCTGCATCATTGAAAATCTGAGCCCAGGAAGGGAGAGAACTCAGGTCCCTGGAATCTCCTGGAGAACTGTCAGATAGCATGGCCACTTGGGGTGTCCCCTCCCCAGCAGTTGCTTACTGCTTTTGTAACTTTGGGGATGGGGTTTGCAACTCTTGTTTTTTTTAACTCTCCTCCATCTAGGAGAGAATGCTTTAATTAGGAGGAAATGTCTACACAACAATGGGGATCTGTGAGGTCCCAGAGGTGGGAATATGCAGGAATCTGACCACTAGAGGATATGAATTTGGACAGTGGTTTGCATTGTATATGGCACCTAGTAATAATAGACTGGTGTTCACAGGAAGACAATGTGAGATTCTTCTCCAAAGCAAAACTATTGTGCAGGTTCTAGGTTGTTCTATCAACTGGGCTATAAGCCTGTGATGGCTGTGAAAATTTCCCAAAGCTCAGAGGCCAGGGTCTATGCTGACAGAATGTGCTGGGATTCTCTCCCGTTCATCTTTCTTTGGTGTCCAGCTGTGCATATGAGGTGCCAGTTGTGGGGGAACTTCATTTCTTTTCCTGGGCTCTTACCCTGACACTCTGAGTCTTATAAGGATCTAGTCTCCCCCTTGGTGATTGCCAGCATTTTCTACGGCCATCCACCTCAAGATGAGCCACCCACCTGTTGCTGTGCATTTTTGTGGTAGATGAGGCCAGCACTTCACACCTCTGCTCAGCCATTTTGAGTTTTAAAAGGAACAGTCCAAGATCTGCCCAAGTCCATAGTAAGTTCAATTGGTTGGTGGGTGTAGTAATGATACTACTTATGATCCGTCTGTTGTTAAGCTCCGTCCTCACTACCTGTTAGTTACCATTGTCAGCCTTTTACCCATGTCACTGTGTTTTCTCATATCAGCTCCCTCCCTGGCTTATTATTTTTCAGACAGGAAAGGCAAGGTGAAAAAAATAATGAAATCATTTGTTGAAAACCTGCTAGGAGATGGCAAAGTAACTAGACAGGAGCATGAGGGCCTGGGAGTTTGGGAGTCTTTACCCTCATAATGGATTATAGTTACTTCTGTGTGATTCATTACCCTCTGCCACACACATTTGTATTTGGAAGGTTTTCAGATTTAAACAAATCAAAACAGACATCTTTATATTATGTACTAGATTTGTAACCCATTGGCATGCTACCGTATTAGAAGTGTGAATTCACTGTGTATCTGCCTCACCATCTATTCTTTTTTTCTGAAGTTGAAAGTGAGGGACAGACCACATGTGTTTCCCAAGAACAAGGCCATCCTCTGATACAATTTGGTATTGTAGTAATCTATATTGATATAAAGTCAATGACAGACAGGGGCTGAACTACCAACAGTCTAGGACATAGATCTTGACTTATAACTGGAATTTCTCAGTCTTCTGAATAGCATCTAAAAAGCCAATTTACCATGCATAGGAACAAGTTGTGAAAGATTTCTCAGAAACCTTAGTGATCCCAAAGAGATTTGATTTGCTCCATTATATTTTCAGTGTGATACCTCTTAACAGGAAGCATTTTATCTCTTTTCAGCCTGTGAAGTGATAATTACTAAGTGACAGGTGTCTGAGACTGCCATAACAAAGTATCCTAGACTGGATGGTACAAAGAACAGGAACTTACCTCATCACAGTTCTGCAGAACTAGACTCATCTTGTCACTTCTGCTATTTATTGACAACTTTTGATCTTGGACTTGCAACAGTTGGTTTCTAGTGAGGGCTCTGTTCTCAGCTTGTTGGCAGACATCATTTTTTTTTTTTTCTGAAAGCTCATAGGGGCTTTATGTTTATGTGAGCATTGAGTTGAGTTCTCCAGGGGTTCATATTACAAGTACACAGGGATGTTGAGTTGGGACCTGGCCCTTAGGGCCTCAACATTAATTACATTCATTTTACAAAGTCCTCTAAGCATGGTCACATTGGGGTTTTGACACATAGATTTTAGGGTGACATGGTTCACTGTATGGCAGTTTTGTAGTGTAGAGCACTTATCAAATGCAGGAAGACTCAGCACATTGTATCTCACTACAAAGTCAGCTTATGTGTATATAAAATCATCCATGCCATGCATCCTAAAGTCCAATGTTCCTTAATAATGATATCAGCACTGAGCATTTAGACATCCCATTAGCTGTACCTTTAGAAGTAACCAGTCTTCTCATTGGTGGCATTCTTGGCAACAAACGGTAGAAACAATAGATTTCTGATTAAGAAAAATGGTGGGAGAACAGCCCTTAAATTAAGTAGTATTTTGAATTATGGAAGAAGAAAAAATTGTGATTTATTAGAAATGATAAACTTTGGAAAATGCTTTGTTATCTTAAAAAACTAAGGTAAGAAACAGATGTATGGTAGTTAATACTTATTGTTTTTATTTTTGAAAAAAATTGAAAAACATTTACTTGTCAAATCTATGAGAGAATAGTTATAGTTATTCTTGCAGAGTATTCCAGGAAAATGACAAAATTTTCTTTGAGTAAAGTTGGGAAGTAGAGTGTACTTTTTGGAAAGAGGAGGGAGGCTGTCAGTGGAAACAAAACAGAGCTGGTATCTAATTCATAAACCAAATTTTGCTGCATGGCTTCTTAGAGAGAGACATGTAGTATATCCAATATGCCCTTCTTTTGACATTAATTGTGTCTCATGATCATACATGGCTGTATCATTCAACATCCCACATTTTCCTAAGGGTAGCCCCTTTCTACTTAGACAAATCCCTATCCACTATTCAGTCAATGTTCTTTTCAATTCTTGACTTATGTCTTCCACACAACCAATGGCTCTGCATGGTATTCAAATAATTCTTTAATATAACTTTCATTGTCTTTATAAATTCTTCATCTTGTGTAATCTTTGCATCATAGAGTCTTAGATAGTCACTGAGGTACTGACAGATACATCTGGGCAATCCCTGTTATTGCTTGGGGCTATTTTTTTCATGGTAGGCATATTTCTCTTCTAATGATTTTTAATAAATACACACCAAGAACTTCCCATCCCATATAGATCATTCTTTAGAAGGACAATATGTAGAAAACTGGGAGAGTCAGACTATCAGTGCACTGCCTATCTTCCTATCACAGGTCTGCCTCTGCTGTGATGGTCTATTCATTCTATCTACTCAAGCATCTGTGCAGACACATGGCTGCCATTCCTAGTTGGTAGCATCTCAATACACTATTAGTTGCATTCTACTCTCCTTTCTTTTATAGTACAACTTCTCAAATAGCCATTACTGCAAGAAATTTTCTACTTCCTGCTTGCTTTCAACCCATTCCAATCAAGGCTTATCTCAACTCTCCTGCCTCTTCTCTTAAGGTCATCAGTGACCTTCACATTGCTCTTTGTCTTATTTGGATTCCCAGGAGCTTTGACATGATTATCTGCCCATCCTTACAGCCCTGTTCACTGGGCTTCCTTCCTGTAAATCATGTACTTACTCTTGCTTCTCTTTCTAGGCAATGCTTCCTCCTCCCCTTTGAGTCTCTTAGCATTGAAATGATTCTTTTCTTTATTCACTAGCTGTCATTTTCCCCTTGGAGATTTTATCTAGTTTTGTGTTTTTTCAATACCCCATATGAGCATGTGTCTATCAAAGCCAGACCTCTCCCCTGAGCTCCATACACAAATATCTAAAGGTCTGATTTTCCTCAGAAGGGTGTGTGTGTGTGTGTGTGTGTGTGTGTATGTGTTATCTTCGGTCATCCTAACATCCTAAACTCTAAATTTCAAGTGGCACCCTATCCCTCTTAGAGCAAAATGACACGTGAAGCTAGCTCCATGTAACCTGCCCATTCTGTTTTCATTACTGTCCACTAACTTTTCCTTCTCACAGAGCTTCTGTTACTAGTGAGGAGCATTTCTCACTGCCTTAATTTCTCACTTAGCACTCTGATGTTAACTTGTTAAGCCCTTTCTATTTTAAATTGGCTCTCTTCTGGTTTTTGCTTCTTTCATCATTAAAATATAAAAGGTCCACAGGAAGTTAACCTTTTTTTTTTTTTTTTTTGATCTGCTTTGATGCTATATTTTCATGTGTCCAGCACACAGGAAGTTCTAAAAATTATTTATTAAATAGTTAAAAAGATAAATGATGGTGACTAAAGCGGCTCATAATGTTCATTAAATAATTTAAACCCTATATATCACTTACCACATCCATATGATGAAAGTGAATTTTGAGAGGCCCAATTACTGCCTCTGCAGCTGGCATGTGTAGCTCAGCTTTTCTGACTCTTTAAGTCTTTTCCTCTTTCCTTTCTTACATCAGATGATATGCCCATTCCCACCTGCTTGTAAGGTATTTCCATTTGGTATTATCACACATGGAGCCCAAGGTCACTTCCTTCTTTATTTCTCTGCCCTCAAGAGCTAGCAGAGGACCTGGAGGGACTCAGTAGTTACTTGTCTCCCAAAGTATTGACGAAATCTGGCTAATGGCTACTAGAGTCTTTGCTTCTGTACTGTGATATTTCCTTTCTCGAATAAACACTTCACTTTGGGAGGGATGGGGTTAGGGTAAACAAATTAAGTACTACATTGGAATACCAGTCATGTTTTTGCCACAGGCACCGATGAGCCACTGCCTCCCCCTGCTTTCATGTACTGAAATCCTGTATTCACCATCTCTCTCCTCTGTTCTGCTTCCATGGAGTGAAATTCCAAAGAGACCAGGTCTGCGTCAAATCAGCATCATTGGAGAAGATGGCTGGAGTATGAGACTTCTCTTGGAGGGTTTATTTTCTAGTGGTGGGCAGGAGGAAGAGAAGAAAGGATTCAGTAGGAAAGGATGCTGGGCAAACACTAGCATGAGGAAGCCTTACCAGTCCATGGCCTCTCCCTGTCCTGACTTTCAAGAGCGTTACCCAGAAGTACTTACATTGTACACATGGCTTTGTAGTTTATCCATTTTACAATGGAAGAGCCTTGCTTGACTGGGACAAATGAATATTTTCCTGTTGTTTGAAATTTTTCTTAAAGGTATATTTAATAATACCCCCATATGTATTTAAGCTGTTTACTCTTCAGATAAAGTTAATCCACCCTCCATAGCAATCCTGAAGCAATCAATTTTTATTACAAGGATTATCATAACCCCATTCACATTATAATGCTATACACATTAACTATTCTGGTGAGTGAAGGAAGAGGCTTTTTGCATTTTACAGCCCTGTCAATATTTTGAGTCTTCCCTTTTGAAAAGAATACATGCAGCCCTTGAATGCAACTTAAGGGGTGTGGAAAAGAATTACCTAACAGTTTCAAGTTTCCCCATTTCAACAACACACCTTATAGAGCATCACATGTCACCTAGTCTATAGTCTGGCAGATCATTGTATACTGTATATAAATGTGGGTAAAAGAAACAAAAACCTCTGTATCTATCCATACCCCTGCCCACACAGACAAAGCATGTGGGGAAACCGTGTAGCAACTGACATGGTTCCACAGGCAGGGTCAGAGGGTCAGGGCTTTACTTTCTTTTTATCCAGTGTCCTTTCAGAAAAATCCCCACTTCTGAATTAGTTTTCTCTTCCCCTACACCATGCTCAAACCCTTACATCCCCTAAGAGAAGTCTCATGCACAGCCTGCCACTCATTACTATATTATTAACGTGGGTTGCAATTTTCAGGTAGGCCCCACCCATGAGAATATTCCCCTTTTATTGAAGGGGAAGACTTCTCTCTGTTGCAAGTGAGCTGGCTTGATAGAGTCTTGCTAGTGGGGTTACATATCAGACATCGGTCCTATGCATTTTTAGAGGTAAGTTTACTATGAAAGCCACTAGTTTGTGTCAACCTTCATGTTTTCCTCTATCTTAGAACACTGTATATCACACATAGTCATATGACATTCATGGTGATGAGTTTTCTATGGTAACTTGACTTCCCAAGGGGGCGTTTAGATACTCGGCCCAGGAGTGTTCCAGGTGAGCACGTTTCTGGATGAGATTAGCATTTGAATTTGTAGTCTTACTAGTTCATTGTTCCCAGTGTGCACAGGCCTCAGCCAACCCACGGAAGTCCCAAACAGAATACAATGGCTGACACTCTCCTGGGGAAAAAAAATCAAAGACCTTTTCCTTACTAATTTGCTTTTGAGACAGGGAGTTCTTTTCTGTCCTTGGTCTGGAAAGGAAGCATTGCTTCTGGTTCAGTGTCTAGATGGTGAATGACAGACAGTGGACCTCTTTTCCCTTGTTTGTGTCCCTTCTGTACTGCTTCTCTGGAGACCTTGCCCAATGTAGTGTTCTAACACGAAGTGGGCAAACAGCCATAATTAGTGAATTCTGTGTGCAGTGTGTGCTGGGTTTTTATGTTGACACTTGCTCTGGAGTGTTTATCTTCTACACTGGGAGACTGCAGAGGAATGAAGCATTTTCTACCAGTGATTATGACTCAGTGTCACCACCACACGCATTCCCAGAAACCATGTGTACCTGGAGCCACAAAAACACCATGGTTGAATAGGAAAGTTGGACACTGACATGTGCTGTGTGAGTGGCTGAGGCAGAGACACCATTTCCTCCCATCCTGCAAAGGCTGTGAGAGGTGAGATTCAAATGCAAGTCATGTATTTATATGACCTTAGGGTGAAACAATTTTTGTGTATTTTGTTAAGAAGTAAAACTGTGCTAAAAATAATTCCTATCTCACAGCATTTTTATTAGATCATACAGGATATTTGTAAAATGTTCACAACAGTGCCCGCCATATTTAATCAAATCTGAGATGTCATCAGTTCTCAGACTCACCACAGTGTGGGTACTCCTAAGGATTTTAAGCCGTGTCAAATATTGTTGTCAGATGCTATTTGTTGTATTATTTTCTCTTAAGTTAGAAAATGAAGTAATAAGTCTTAGTCCAAGGAAGTACAATAGATTGATTCGTATAAGTAAATGTAATCTCTAGTCAGGCAAAATTACTGTTCAGGGAGGCCTGGAACAATTCTAAGTTTGAATAGTAGACAATCCATTTGTGTTTGTGCATAGTTATCCAAACAGCACCAGAGCACCAAGCAGACCATATTATTACTGAAGGTCCAAATTACTTGTTAACTTTTCTAAGAAGTTATTAAAGCATATTTCTTTCATTTTCTAAATGAAGCATAGCACTGCCTTCATTATGGCCTCTCTAGGATCATTTAATAATCTAGTATGGCTTGCTGTTTGTTGTGGTCAGAATGCTGATGCTTTTGCCCAGTGTATGTGTTGATTCCATAACCCTGAGTGTGGTAGCATTTGGAGGTAGGGCTATAATAGCTCCAGTTTCATTGTGTTTATTTTGTCAGATAAAATGACAATCTTTAGTTCTGTGTGCTATATCATTGTCACACAGACCAGCTCTGGTTCCTTCTGGGGAGGGGTCATTAGAACAGCTTTGCTTGCAAGCTCATGTACATGGATCTTGGTAACAGAATTTAGTTGCTCGTACCCAAGAGAGGGATGTGATCAACAGGGATGGAAGCTTCCTGATTTTTGACATGCCAGGGCACTGTTTATGCTGCATACCACTGGTGATGAAAACAACCATGGTATCCATTTTATTCTGGTGTCTAAGGACTGTGGAAGTCAGGTTTGTTATTGTTAGTAATGGACAGTATAGGATGGGGTAGTATGAACTTCTGATACTTGACTAGAACCTGATGATGTCTATGCAGACTCATGCCATGTATGTGTACTTATACACACTAAGAGTCCAAATTACTCAATTGGAGTAGTAACTAAGCCTATATATGAAGGTCATAGTTTCTAAGTCTGACTGCTTCTTAACAGTCACCAAGGCTAGAGAAATGAGAAGTGGGAAAATGTGAGCTATTTTCTTGTGGGCCAAAAGCTTAATAAATTGTTCAAGAAAATAGAGATCCATGTAAAAATAATACAGCAGTCAAGTGTGAAGATTGTCCTTCTATACAGATCTGGAACAATTTGAAAGCTAATAGAGAATCAGTCTTCTAACCATCAAATTAATGATCAATTCAGGTATAAATCATCAATGGATTCTAAAATCAGAGGATTGGAGATTGATAAAAAGTATATAGTTTCAAGGTTTCTCTTCTCAACTGTATATTAAATTATGAGAGAAAATAGAATTTCACAACAAAGAAGCCTGACAGATACTAGGTGATTAAAGCCAAGAATGTTATAAGAGGTCATCATGTGTCTCCTGATAGGTGGAGAATATGGAGGGGCTGTCAGGATATTCTGCTAAAAGTGAATGGTTTGAGCTTAAGAAGACTTAAAAAAAAAAAAACGCAAAGGGAAAGATCTCGGTAAAGTGATTGACATGTGTTCTTAAAAATGTCAAGGTCAAGGAAGATTTGTCAGTTTAATGAATAGGTTCTGATTAAAGGAAGCAAATGGTATGCACATGTTGGGGCAATCTGCATGTGTGGGTATTATATAACAGCATATATCAGAAAGTATGTGTATGAGGATGTCATTTTTAGAAAACAATTCACTGATGTACTGAGGGGTGAATGAGTGTCAGGCTTGTAATGTTGAATGTCTAGAGAAAACAGGTGAGACAGATTCTGAATGACACATCAAATGTTGTCACATGCAAATTGGTAAATCTGGTGAACAGTTAGTTTCCTGTTGCTGCTCTAACAAGTTGCTATCAAGTCAGCCCCTCATTCTTAGAGATGAGAAGTCTGGGCTTGGCTGAGTGTCGCCCCAGGCTCTTATGACTGAGATGTCAACAGCCAAGAGATCAACAGGGCTGCATTCCTTTATGGAGGCTGTGGAGATGAATCAACTTCAGGCTCATTTGGATTATTGATTGAGTTCATGTCGGATGAGATGGAAATCTCTAGTTCATCCACATGTTGTTCCTCCATCTGCAAACTAGCAACAGTCCATGTATATTTTCAACCTGTCAACTTTTAAGGGCTCGTGGGATTATATTGTCTCTATCTGGATAATCTGGGATCTGCTCCTTTAAAATCAAACAATCAGAAGTCTTAATTATTTCACCAACATCTCTGGGGCCATGTCATGAATGTAAAACAGCTACAAGAGTTCTGGAGCTGAGTTTCTCAAGTATTCTGCACCTTTCTTATGAATTTTATGTTAATTTGAGATGTCATCAAATGGAAGTGCTACCAAGATACACAACATAGCAGGCGGGAACAGATAGTCAGAGCATCACTGAGTTCGTGGTGTCTTGGTCCATTCTAACAGTGACTGGTCTGTGTTCTCTCTTATTACCTCACAGGCCACCACCTAATCAAGCAGGGTACCTGTGAGGTGGTCGCCGTGCACCGCTGCTGCAATAAGAACCGCATAGAGGAACGCTCTCAAACTGTCAAATGTTCCTGCTTCCCAGGCCAGGTGGCTGGCACAACTCGGGCACAGCCTTCTTGTGTTGAAGGTAAGGGCCTTTCTGGTTAGTCTCTCTGTTATTTCAAAAGGGTTGAAAATCAACCTGTAGAAATTCAGGGTGCTTTGAGGGAAGTGTCTGTCCCAAAGTTAACAGATATCTGAGTTTCAAAATCTCTTGCTGAATAAGGCAAGCCTTTAATAATCTCTCTCAAGAGGGCTCAGTGTGTGCATGTGTATGTGTGTGTGTGTGTGTGTGTGTGTGTGTGTGTGTGTGTGTTCTTCATTATGGTATGGTTTGGGAAGGCATGCTTTAAAGCTACTTTGCTCACCTGTCTCCAAATGCCACTCAGACCAAGCACTTCTTTCTTCAGTCTCCCCATTGCATATATGTCCCCTACTTTCTTATAGAACTGGTTTTTGGATTCCCTGTGGATACCCAAGTATCTATGGAGGCTCAAGAGTTTTATTTGAAATGATGGATTGTGTTTATTACCTATGTGCATTCTTTTGTATACTTGAAGTCATCTCTCCTATAATGCCTAAAACAATATAGAGTGATATATATATATATATATATATATATATATATATATATATATGATTTATTTATTGATTATATATACAGTATTCTGCCTGCATGTGTCCCAGCAGGCCAGAAGAAGGCACTAGATCTCATTACAAGTGGTTGTGAGCCTCCATGTGGGTGCTGGGAATTGAACTCAGGACCCTGGAAGAGCAGTTGGTGCTCTTAACCACTAAGCGATCTCTCCAGCCCCTGATTATTTCATATTTTATGGAGACAAAATTCTGTATGTTTTTAGTACACATACACTTAAAACAATGTAATTTATACCTGTGATCAGTTAAGTCTAAGGATGTTTAGTTGATGTATATGGAGAGGCGACTATTGTCGGAACTGGCAGTATGGCCTTTTACTTCCTACTTAGTAGTACACACTAATAACCCCCTTATTACTAATATTATTTTCATTACTTCTAGTTTTTCATGTTCTAAAATTTAATTTTTTAAAAATTTCATGTGTATGAGTGAATTGCTGGCATGTATGCATGTGCACTATGTGTATACAGTAGCAGTGGAGGCCAGAAGAGGGTGTCAGAATCTCTGCGATTTGAGTTTTATGTGGGTGCTTGGAACAGAACCTGGGTCCTCTGCAAAATCAGCAAATGCTTTTAACCATGGAGCCATCTTCCCAGGCCCTACTTTATTGTGTTAACAAACATTTATAAAACATCATTGGAACAACTATCCTGTTATAGGATATAGGCTTCATGACTCTGACCATCGTAAGCTCAGGAGTCTTTGAGATGTCTGTTGAAAGGTCAGCAGCAAAGACAAATAAGCAGATTTTTAATGCTGCATCTACTGCAGTCAGTGATAATAACTGACTCCACTCCCCCAAGCAAACAGACACCCCTACATTTATTATGTATTGGGTTGTCACAGTTTTACAATGAACCTCTCAACTACCTTTAAAGGGGGAAAGTGCAAAGGGAAACTTTCCTCACTTTAATTCCTTATCAGAAGCCATGGGGTCAATTGTATTGCTGAATTCAGACTTTATAAGGGTAACATGGTACATATTCCATCTGTCTTAGTTAAGGTTTCTATTGCTGTGAAGAGACACCATGACCACGGCAACTCTTATCAAGGGAAACATTTAATTGGGTGGCTTACAGTTCAGAAGTTCAGTCTATTATCATGGTGAGACATGGTGGCATATAGGCAGACATGGTATGGGAGAAGGAACTGAGAATTTTACATCTTGATCTGAAGGCAATAGGAAATGGACTGAGGCATTGGGCATGACTTGAGCATATATGAGACCTCCAAGCCTACCCCAACAGTGGCATACTTCCTCCAACAAGGCCATACCTATTCCAACAAGGCTACACATCCTATGAGCTTATGGGGATCAATTACATTCAAACTACCATACCATCTATTGCCCAACAGACGTACTTTACTCTGCACATGCACCCTGAAAATCATAGTACAATTTCTGCAGTGTAGTATATAAATCTTCATGTAGTATGGCATATACATATGGAGAATAACCTTATGTTAAGGTAAGGAGCTTTCATTATCATCTACAGAAACCCTTTTCTCCTCAGAGCTTTGTAGATTATTGATAAACGATTATAGACCCATGGAAGGGATGAGGATCTTTAACATTTAAAAAACAAAACAACCTGACACTTCACAGTAGACGGTTTAACACAGAAAATCACTCACCGCACTTCGGTCAGTTTTGAGTGTCTGGGGAATGCTCCACCAATGGAACATTCTCCTTTCACCTCAAGACTCCGGAATATCATGAAAAAGGGGGTGGAAAGATGGTAAGAGTCAAAGGTCAGGGAGGACTGGGGCCAAAGAGTGTCTTCTGGATGTGACAGGACCTCTGCCCTCAACCCATAGCAGCTGTGGTTGCCTGCATAAGATCAAGGCAGTCAGCATTCTAGCCTGGACTGGTGGGACTCAGGAACCCCCAGCTCTACCTGAGCAGGAGGTCTTAACAGCTGATGACTTCTAGGGGAGGGAGAGTAAGTGTTTAAAGGAAGAGTGGTCTGTTGTTGGTCTACCACGGTCCAGAGGATGGCCTCACACCTGTGAGTGTATGGGTAGTACAAGCAGGAAACCAGTAAGCTCTAAAAAACAGCAACAAGAGGATACAAAGTTGGGAGGGTAGGAAGGTGAGGGGCAGACCCAGAACGAGTGGTAGTGAGGAATGTCAGTGAATATGATCAATATGAATTTTTCAAAACATTAATAAAAAATATTAAAAATGACACTTAAACTCACTAAGGTACTCTACCTCAATCCAGGACCAAAGAGAATAGTGATCTTTTTCATTTATCATTTCAAGTCCTGTGTTCTGTCTCCTGTCTCTCACATCAGTTCACTTTCCCCCATCCCCACATTTGCTAATTCCTCATCCCAGAGGCCAATGTACATTTTGTTCTTATGATTTCTTACCTCCTAGTTCCCATCCCACACCCAGAATAGATCTTCTGTAAAAACAGAGTGGACCTGTGACTCTCATGCTAAAACCACACTTAGGCAACCAGTCTTGTAAGATGAGTTCTGGATTGTGTTCCGTCCTCCAGAATAGTTCCAAGATCTTATTGTATCTCATTTCCCCTCTGAATTCCTCTGCTTCAGTCAACCCAGAACATGTTGACTTCCACACATCTCTGCTCCAGGCCATATATTTGGCTCACTGAATTCCTCTGTACTTTCACATCTCCTTTAAAGTTTTGTTTCTTCTCATACCATTTTTTCAGTAAAATCCTGCTGTATGCATACCCTCCTGATAGTCTGCAAGCAATATTTTCACCTTCATGCACAGGCTAGCTATGGAATAGTTTTAGCTTGACAGAGAACTGACTCATCCTATCTAATTGTTGAAGGCAACAGCTACCTTTTTCTCTGTGGGCTTGAAACCTCTTCTAGGGGAAGTGATGAATCATAATGTGGACTATTTTTATATCCTGCCCAGCAGCTTTGGAGAAAAAGTTTTACATGTAATATTTTGCAGTAGTCAGCACTTTTAATGGTACTTGAAAACTGACATGATGATGATTTCTGTTGCCACCTTCATCTTAGTAAAGGAAATATATGAATACCCCATCTTCCCCACAACGAAAGATTGTGAATGTCCCAGATCTCTCTCCACCTAAGTAAAAAAAATATATAAATACCCAAACTCCATCTTTGGCCTTCACCCTTGGAATAACTATAATATTTAGACAGTGTATTTTTTTAGTGTGTCTATAAATTTTAGAGATAGAGTAGAGACAGCAATTATCTATGTATGTTTTGTATATTTTCTTAGGTCCACCTAGTTTTTTCTATCTGTATTGGATCACAGATACATATGTGAATCTAACTTGGCTTTTTATCTATAGAAGGAATTGGCTGTAACTAAGCTATTCCTCTATTGATGGGTATTTTGGCTGTGTCTACAGCAAATTCAACATACTCATAGGCCAGTTACATGCCTGATCCTTCAAGCATTTTAGGATCAGTAAGTGATGACAGACAATCATTTATTTGGCATTTGATGACTGTCTATGCAGTTCTGTTGAGCAATACTTTCTGTGTTGATACAAATGTTCTCTCTCTCAAGAGAAATGATGATCCACATGTGTCTAGTATGATTTGAAATGGGCATATCTGGCACAAAGCTTCATATTATATAGTACACCATTTAATTTATGTAATATGCAACTTCAATATAACATTTATGGCCAGAGACTGCCAAGCAGTATCCCAAAGAGAACTGATTGTGTCTTCTTGCTCTCCTCCCCCATACCTAGCCTCACTTGGTAAATAGCCATGTTCAAGGAGTGTTTATTGGGTCAAAGTCACTGAGGGAGAATAGAAATTTTAAGCTTTAGTTAGGATGTACATCTATCTCCTATCCACCTGGCCATCTATTGCTTATCTGAGTGTTTCCATTAGGGCTTTTTAGCTTTACCTGCTTAATCTTTATTCCATAATAATTATGCAGTATCATGTTAATTGGCATGTGGTTGGACCCATTCTCTGCTGATATGTCCTTCTTATCTTATTTGTAAATAAGAGTAGAAAGGATATAAAACATAAAATTAGCTTGAATTTACATTTAAATTAAAACAAAGGCACGGAGATGTTGGAGCAGGGCACTAATTAATGTTGACATAGAAATTGGAATATCTTTTTGCGTTCTTGTTAATCCACACCACAGATACTTATCTGGCGCTTTCATTGCTTCTCTGCAAAAGCTTAGCCTTCATTAGTTAAATACAAAACTCAGATATTTTTGCCCAGTCACCCCAGTTTTTAAATCACAATTAGCTCTGAGTTATTTAAATTCACCTTCAATATACACTGGGGATTGGGGAAGGAGGAAGGGGAATTATTTTGAGCCATGGCAATCATACTGGCATACACAAGGGCTTTTTATGATGGGAGCAATGTCCTACACATTTATCAAAACACAGTCCTATAGAGATAATGCTGACTAGCTTTATGATAAAGAGAGATAAATGTGTACTACAAAAAAGCTTAATTTATTTTGTCAAAATGAATGTTTTGTAAATATTGGATTTAAAATAGATTAATAAGACAAAAGCTTTGGGAAGGAAGACAGTTACTTTTAAAGGTATTTTTAAATCTTTTGACAAGGCTCCAATTTTTCTGCCTTTCTTACTGTGAGGACTGGTTTAATTACAGAACAGAGTTAATATTTGGACCAGACAGTTCTCACTGCACTGGGGGCTGTGTGATAAGACAGGGTCTCTCTTAATGATGTGTTCTCATTGGGGTTGGAGTTTCAGTTGGGTTATTCTCCTTGCCACTGAGTTTCTATAAGGGGCAGTCAGGACAATAGCAAGGAAGCTTATTTCACACAAGCACCCTGGGGTTGGCAGGATGTACATCTTGAATATCTTGGATCATTTATTAAGCTTTAATTGAGCTCCTTGATGTTGGCCTTACCCTACATGCTGGGGATAGGGTAAGAGTGGACTCTGGTACCATTTCCAAGAAGCCGATAATACCCAAGGAAAGAGAGACAGACAAACCCTCACACATGCAAGATTCTATGGCAGAACAGAGAAGGTCAGCTATGGACCCCATGAGAAGCAGTGGATCTTAAATGACTAGGTAGGAGGTGAAAAGATGGAGAAGGGAAAGAGGAAGCACAACATGTATTGTGAGTGGTTAGGCAAGTGTGAGCACCTGAAGACTGGAGGAACACAGAGCCCTGGAATTGGGGTGGGATTTCACTGCTTCTGGGAGTTTATGTTTAGGAGAATGGAGGAAGCAGATTGTGTGCCAGTGGAAAAGATGGGAATTGCTGTAATCCAAGTTTCTCTAGAGCCCCCTAGAATTGTTGAAAGGGCAAAGTGTGTCCTTGCCTTTGATAGCCCCACTTCTCAGCACAGGTTACATAGTGAGCCCTGCATTTGTGTTTCTATGAATGGCAGCAAGTGAGTACATACACATTTTAGAAGTGCTGTATTGTCCCTAGTAGGGGCAGGAAGGAAGACATGGAATAGAGGTGATATGCCTTTTATTGTGGATTAGGATTCCTTCTACCAACCAAAGCTTTGAACAGACCTAATAAACTAGAAAAGGCCACCTTCTATTTCTTTTTTTCCCCTGAGTTGGACTGCAAAGTATTAAATATCTATGGCTGAGAAACATGAATTTTGTGCCCCCTGGGGATATTGGACAGACTTGGGAAAGCATCTACTGGTATCTGTTATGTAGAGGCTACAGATGTCCAGATGTTGCCAAACAGTTTACAGTACACAGGGTAGACTGCACAAGAAAGAATTACCTGGCCTCAAAAGGCAATAGTACCAAAGTTGAGAAACTGGACTTTGAAGTCTCCAGTATATATACATATATTTATGAGTCTGTGTTTGACAAGGAGGAATCACTCAGCTCATTAAAAACAAAAAAACCAAAAGGGACCAGCATGGATTTACATAGCAGCTCATTCAGGGCTATGTGAACGTGTGGAAATGACAGTACTATGTTGCTAGAAAAATAAACAAATACTATTTCTATAAGGAAGTTTAACTCTTTACTGCTCACATTAGTTAGGTGGGTCAAGCTGCTATGATTTCTTTTGTTGAAAAGGCAGGTCATGGAATTCATTGCATCATTAGTGAAGAACTCAGTGAGCATGTTGGAACAGCGGCAATAAGCACAGGATTTTAATGTATTAGAATCTCAGTGCAGAGGCTCAAAGATATATATTCTAGGAAGGTATTTGCAAAATTGCCTCATCCATATGTTGAGATTAAAAATAGACTGAAAGAAAAAAAAAACAGAAAGCCAATAGGATCCTATAGACTGCCCCCAAACATTACAGGCTATTACAGAACTCAACAATAAGACTTTATGGCTGAAGATACTATATACTAGTATCATAGAACATGGAGAAATCTAGCTGGTACTCACCTAAGAAGCTTCATCCTTTTGCCTTATACTGTGCATAGTGCTATGTATGCTGCCAGAGGAGAACAGTAATCAGCAATTTCACCCACCCAGGTATGAATCCTGCAAGCTACAATAATAGCATCCCTGGGAAGATGGGACCACTGGTGCAATAGTGGCATGAATGTTATAGGAGTGATTGGATCACTTTGTGATTGCATTTTCAAAGCCTACTCCACAAGATGAACCCCATACCTGACACTGTCAATGAGACCAAGAACTTGTGGCTAAATAGATCTAGGCAAAAACCTACTATTATTTTGCCAAATGAATATGATAATAATTTCTTATTGATATACCTATAGATCAGTGCATCTCTGAACCCTTATCAGAAAAGCTGCTTACAGTAGATGGTGATTAGCACAGAATTGGACAACTGGTCAACCTGCAGAGAATAAGAGAATTTTGGCGTGCTCAGTGCTAAATGGGATGTCTATCATCACAGTCCTCCAAGGCTCAGGATTCCATGTGGAGGAGGTAGTAGAAAGACTGTAAAAGCCAGAAGTGGTAGATGAATTCAAGGAAACAATGTTTTCCAGACACAACTGCACATGTGGACTCACAGAGGCAATATAAACCAGAGTTATACAAACTCAAGGCAGACAAAATTCCAGTGTGGAGGAAGGGGCATGAAGTCTGACCCCAGCTGAGGATCCATTGGCACTTGGTTGCTGTTGAGAGAAGTCAGTTTTCATCAATGGTTTGACACCTGGTGTCTTTACCACAATCCAGGGCAGGCCTTGTGTTCTGAGTAGTGTGACAACACAAACTGAAAGTGGGGAGAGAGACATAAAGAGGGAGAGACTATGAATATGAAGTTGGGTCTGTAGGGATATGAGGGAAGATCTGGGCAGAGGTGGATGAACTTGATCAAAATATTTGACCTTAAAATTCTTAAAGAATAAATAAAACGTTATTTCAAAGACCAAACAGAAAGGTCTTAACTCTGTAAGTAGAGCTAAACTAAGTGAACAAACGAGAGACTAACTCTTGAGAAGGCAGTCCCTTCTGCACCAAAGCAGAACAGCTAATTAGTCACTTGACAATTAGACCTAGAAAACTTTATATGATGAACTAGCCACCATCAAAGACTGGGTTGCCACTGTCTTGTTTATTCCTTTCCATGTAAAACCACAAGTTCATTACAACTTGAAAATGAGGGTATTTATTATGTGTTTTCCTAAACCAGGAAGGCATGAAGCTTTTGAAAGAATTTTACTTTAAAAATAGACACAACAGGGCATTTTCTTGTTTAGAGTAGATTGTAATGTTCTCTAGCAGGATGGTGGACATACCTCCAACAAGGCATTCCCTATGGAGGAAGGGCCCAGGAAAGTGGGCAGATGTCACTGACAGTTGTCTTAGTAGAATCCAACATATGGCCCTTTGATTCAGTTCAGAGCTAGGTTCCAACTGTTTGAGAAGCTCTGATTTCTCAGTGCTTGTCTCTCTGTGAGGTCTGACCTCAGTCAGTTCTTACTTTTGCTGTGGGAATCAGAGGCAATCCTCAGTGCGAAAGGGCATCCGAAACTGGCACTCTGGTTTCTGCACTGGCCCCTTTCTCTTTCCTCTCTTCAGGAATATTTGCTGCTAAGTCATTCACATAGAAACTCCCTAGGGATAATCTCTCACTAGGGCTCCCTTACTGTGTTCTCCTGTTAGATACAAACAGGACTTTTGTTTGTGTAAATGTGGCAATTTAAAATTCCAGAGTAGCTTGTTATTTTAATGAACATCACTTTTTAAGCAAACAAAAGAAAACTGGTAAAAAAAAAATGATAAGAACTTGATATTATATTTTCTTTTATCTAAAACTTTAAAAAGTATATTTATAAATTAGAAGAATGTACTGGATGTATACATGCAGAATATTCAAATGTAACCCTTTTATTATTTTTTTCTATTACAACAAACAAATAACTGAGGGCCAATGAGATAAATCTGTGTATAAAGAGGCTTGCCACACAAACCTAGAGAATCAGAGAAATATTAGATGCTCTCATATGTAGATGCTGAAATATAAAAAGTAAATTGGTCTCTAAATAAAAGAGGGATTACTATGGACTGGAAAGAATGCCTGGAGATGCGTTCAGAGTAAAATGAGAAGTAGGGTAGATGAACATGATTGACGTATTGATTGGTAGATTGATTCATGATATATGAGTATATAGAAGTTTCAGAGTAATCCCATCAATCCATACACTAAAACCTACAGTACAGGAGTGGCTGTTATAGTGGAAGTTCCAATCCCCATTGAGGCTTTGGTAATGGTCACGCCCACAAGGTGGGGCTGAGGGAGGACGCTGAAGACCCAGGATCGAGAGGAGAGGTCTCTCTTGGTTCCAGGACCCTGGATGCTGGAGGTAGACCAAGCAGAGTTCTCTAGAGAACACTGCAGGACTGCACCATACCTTTCCCAGACCCTGCAACCTATCCCTTCATTTGTAAGCTACCCCACAAAAAACCCCTCCTTTTTAACTACATGGAGTGGCCTTAATAATTTCACCAAGAGGCTGTAGTATTTTAAGCTTTCTCTAGTTACATGTGAGGAACATATTTTTTCCATGATATGAGCCTCAGTACTTTTCTAGTCAAGTTCCTTTTCATATATGACATCAGAAGTGTCTTGTGTCCCCTCAGTTTGAATAAGTTTCTGGCAGTTATCTGCAGGATATTGATTTCCTCATTTTTCACTTCATTTATACCCAGTTTAAATTTTCCTTCCGAGTTCTTCCTGTTCTAAATTCTGCTGTCCCTTGCCTCGCCACCCAGGCATCTTTCCATAAGCTATAGATTCCCTTGTCTCATCACACTCACTGCTGGTGCAGACCCCTGTCGTGATTCTCATCAGTTTAGAGACCGTTCAAGTCTTAAACAGTCCTCAAGAGCATCGGAAAGGTTTGCCCCAGATACACTCTTCAAGCAGATGCCAGTGTTCCCCCAGCAGTCTTACTGAGGCAACCTGAGTCTGCTGGCTTCCAGGCGGGCCACTGACCCATTGCCCCTTATGTTTTCCTTGGTCACATCAGGAGCCACATGATGTGGCTTCTTCCAGGTGTTCCCTAGGGCTGGGGTCCTGCTTCAGAGTGCCTGAGGTTCCCACTGAGAGCAAGACTTTGTTCAAGACAACATTTTAAAGATGAAAAGTCCTTTAGCTTCAGCTCTAACTGTGTAAACATAGCCAAGCGTCACTAACATTTATATAATTTCTAGTCTTGTAGATGGTGACTTAAATTGAGGACTGGCAACCATATGCTATTTATTTACCTTGATGTCCATTTGGGACCAAACCAAGGTATTCAGGAAGTAATGAAAAAAACTGTGTGATACTATGAGTATATTAAGACTCTACATATTACTCACTAATCTACTGTATTATTATTATGTGTGAATTCAGGCATGTATTGGATATCAGAGGATAATTTTAAAGAATCTATTCTTTTTCTTTCCATCATGGGTTCCAGGGATTGAACTCAGATTGCCTGGGTCATGTAGAAAGCACTTTTACTTTATGATATGTCATGTCAATCCAGTTCTTACTAATCTAAAATACTATTTTACCATAAGAGAAGAGGTTGAAGGCTTCAGATCCCATGTACTGTTAAAGGCATAGAACATGAAGGATGTTGATTTAAACATAGTATTTCAATGAATGTGTACTACAATGTTAAAATATTTATTTTTTTTTCATTTTTCCCTTTTATTGAAGAGATTCTTTTTTCATACAGTGTATCCTGATTTCTTTCTCCTCTACCCCTCCTAGTTCCTTGACTCCTTTCTGGATCCACTCCCTTTCTGTCTCACAGGCTTCCAAGAGACAATAATCAAACATGACAAAATAAACTAAGCTAAGCAAAAACTATTATACCAAAGTTGGAAAAGAAGTTTACATATGCAGTAATCCTCCTTCTAGACATAATCCACAGGACATTAATTAAATCAGCCCTTCCTTTTCATGTGGTTCTGGGGGATCCAACCTAGAGTGTTGTCCAGGGTCAACAGATGCTCCAAGCTGTAGTAGGAATCTTAAAAGGTCTTATTAATGAAATCAAACCTGAGGCCAGTTATTGGGGTGAATGCTGGAAGATCAGAGAAGCAGAACAAGCCACGGCTATCTCACCTTGCTAGTTCCTCAGGCGATCCTGTTTCCTCAGGCTGGAAGCTTCTGAGTTCTCATCCAGAATGAATCTCAGCTGAACTGTGTTGCTCCAAAGCCTGAATGCTTAACCAACCAAATGCTTAACTAACTACATGCTTTACTCTAAATGCTTCTAGTTTCTGGTCTTCACACCTTATATATCTTTCTCTTTCTGCTGTCACTGCCTGGGATTAAAGGCTGGGTTTCTGGGATTAAAGGCATGGATCACCATGCTTAGCTGTTTCTAAAGTGGTCTTGAACTCAGAGATCCAGCTAGCTCTGCCTCCCAAGTGCTGGGATTAAAGGCGTGTACCACCACTGCCTAACTTCTGCTATGGCTTGCTCTGACCCATTTTCTAGCCACCATTTCTGGCTCTGTTCTAGTGGCTGTCTGTTCTCTGACCCCAGATAAGTTTATTTCGGGGAACACACAATATTTCGGGGAACACAATACCACCACACCAAGCCACATCCCCATCCTTGACATTGGTACCCATAAGGTATCTGTACCACCATTTTCACTGAAGTAGCTGAGTGAGAACAGCCCAATAACTTCACTGATGGAGAGAGAAGGAAAATGTTGGCTATCTTCATACTAGACCAGTATTTGTTCATACAAAGAGATCCTAATATCTGTGAAAACATGCATGAATCAGGAGTGCTTTTATACTAAAGGAATAAACTAGGAACCAAAGGGTAAAAGATCCCATGATCTCATGTATATATAATTTTCAAAAAGTAGAATTCCTGTTAGTACAGAGAATTGTGGTTTCCAGAGCTGGAGGGTTTGGTAGGATTAGAAATGAAGTGCTGTTGCTCAAGGGTGCAGATCTTCAATTACAAGGTGCACATGTTTTGGAGATCTAATGATCAGTGATGAATTAATTTATTTGATTCTGGTACCACCACGTATTGTACACTCACAGCAAACTGTTATGTTTACCCTGATGCCACCCATTAAAGTCCTTATTTTAAAACACAAAAGAAATCTATGGGTCACACATCTCTGCAGCTCAGAAAATATGGAATACAATTGTCATCCAAAGAGGGAATTGCAACATCTGCTTGGGGCATGTTTTCTATGTAAATATTGCTGTTTCAACATAAAAACAGGTCAGTCTTTCTTGACTCTCCAACACCGCAGCCCAGCTCAGTTCTGTACCAGCTCATTGGCTGGATTCACTCCTAGAATTCAGCCACCCTGTGAACCTGCAGGACTAACCATCCTATATAATGGAGATACCCCTACTTCTGTGTGTGCTTAATTCCAGATATCTACTGTGCTTTTTTTGCTTTATGAACATAAAACACAGTTTTATCAGCAGACTTCTGTGTGTGTGCAGATGGTGAGGGATGGGGAATAGTGAATTCACTGATAAACTGAGCACCCCAGAATAATCACAGGTAGACTGTGAGGCAAGGCTGGGTTCTGTCACCTTCAGTTAGCTTTCCTTACATGACAAATAGTGGCTCACCATTCAGCTAGTCACTGCAGTGGTCTATGGAGATGATCATCATGCAGGACAAAAGTTTAACGTTTAGTGTAGATATTCTCTGTTCATAGCCAAGAATAACATTGCAGTACCAACACTTGCTGCTGTAGCCTGCCACAGGAGGATGGCCATCATAGTATCTAGCATTTCCTGGGACAAAGAATTGGCTCCAAGTTTCTCCTGTATTCATTGTATCCTTTTGCATCTTTGGACAATTTTTTTTTTTTTACCTCTGTCTCTGGACAGATTGAGGCTAAGAGAAATTAGATGATAAGTCTGAGGTCATAAAACAATGAAAAAAGGAACACATTGAGATTCCAATCAGGGCAGGTGCCCCACAAAGCATCGGTTCTTTCCAGTTCTATTATATCTGGTAGCCAACCCCAAAACTGCACTTTCCAGAGGATGTGGAGGCACAGCTGAATTCTGTAAATGCACTGATGCAGTCCTTCCGGACCCACGTTTGTGTCAGTGTGCTGGTCTGTATTCAACGTTGCCACCCACGTGTGGGGGAAGAAAGCATGCAGCAAATACAATGTAACCTTTGTTTTCCAGCTTCCATTGTGATTGAGAAGTGGTGGTGCCACATGGATCCTTGCTTGGAAGGAGAGGATTGCAGAGTGCTTCCAGACTCCTCCGGTTGGTCCTGCAGCAGTGGCAATAAAGTCAAAACCACCAAGGCAAGTATGGCCAAAAGGCAACTGTAATTTACAGCTGCAGGAGCTGTTAACTCAGGGGCGTTCCTACTGTGACTGGATCTCACCAGCCAGCAACAGAACAACATTGTTTTATGTTGGTAAACCAGACAGGGCTGTGCTATACTGTGTCTTTAGCCTTTTCAGAAAGTCCATTTGCCAATGTTGCTCTATGTGTCAGGGAAGTGATTTGGTGGGTGAGCTCGCTCTTTCAGCAGGGCCCCTAAATTCCCTTCTGCTCCTTCATGAGCTCAATTTAAAGTAAAGGTTTTGGAGTTGACAGAGTGGTGTATCAAAGCAACATGGTGAGAATCCATGCCAGATGATTTATGCAGGTAAGAAATGCACTGCCACAGAGATTGGAGGCTAGCCAGGTGAGATTCTTAAAGTCTTCTGCTGCTTCTCCCTAGTGGTTCCCCCATTCTGACTTTCTCCACACCTGAAGGTAAACAGGAGCCATTCAGTTTTTCAGTGAGAAGGCAAACTTCTTTGTCTCCTTATGTCCACTCAATTACTTGGATTTTAGAAGTTTTTACTTCCAAATCCTTCCATGACTGCTTTCTCAGCTCCTACCTAATCTACCATCACATCCAGATGAGTAATGATTTCCTTCCGGTATAGACTCCATTCAGTGGCTGTGACAAACAGTATCTGTGCAGTGTCACCCTCTAACCCAGGCCATCCTAAAGCCGCTGAGCAGCTTCAGTCACCACACTGGCCCTTCATAGACAATCCAGCAAGATGGCTGCTCTTCTTTCTGCTCTAGATCTCCGGGTCTTCTGTTGGTCCCTGTTATGGTGCCTTTGAGGTGGTTCTTCCCTCTCATATGATATGCTGTCTTCCTGTTTTTTCTAGTCATCTATTATTCTTCAGGGAATCCTTCCTTGGTTGCATCTGGGTTAAATGTTGGAGTGTCTGCTAGGCTTATATTTACCATGGTTAACTGTATTCCTTTGTTCCTATCTGGTGTGGGATCTGTGACATCAGGTCCTTGTCTGTGTTTGCTTATCTTGGTAGGCCCAGATCCAGCTGATGTCTCCATAGTTATTTCTTGAACACCCATTAATGAATTGTCTTCCTGAGGTTACTGGAAATAGATGGGTTACAATGATGTCCATTCAAATTCCTTTCCCATTAGAACATAATTTTTCCTGATTAGTGATGTGATTATAATAAGTTCTGTATTGACAGGACCTGTGTGGATTCCACCCATAACAGACTAAAATATTAAAAGATGATCACAACTCAACTAAACATGCACAGTTTTCTTTTTTGTCCTTATTCCATAAATGATACAGTATACAAATCATTTCTGGCTGGAGCAACGGCTTAGCAGTTAAGAGCACTTGCTGCTTTTGTAGAGTACTTACCATACATGCAGACAAATAAAAGAAAGCCTCATACATACAAAAATATTTTTTGTTACATTTGTGTGGCAACTGTTATAAGCAATCTGGAGATGACTTAAAGAAAAATAAAGTTTGCATACACTACATTGTAAGAGCTATACCATCCTAGGTAAGTGTTTAGCATGTACAGATTTTGGTATCTGGGAGATCTTTGAGACAGTCTTCTATAGACAGCAAGTTATAGCTTTCTTTTTACATGCATGTTAGACGAAACCCATGGAGTTATTTGTTGAAGTAGCAAGGAGGTTAACTGTCCCACTACCCCACTGATCCCACTAGGCCACTCCAAATAAACTTCCAACCACCTAAAGATATTGTATTTGCTAAGCAAATTAGGTTTCCTGCTCCTGACTCCTTTCAGCAACGGTTCCCATAAGTACTTTCTAAATAAGAAGTATTGAAGTCTCCTATGAGGTTAAAAAAATAATCTTCCATCTATCAGTGATTAAAATAAACTTTCATTGCATTTCTTGTAGACTAAGAAATAACATTTTAGAAGATTAAATTTGTATTGATTTTTAGATATAAATGTAAAACAAGATTGAATGGAAGCCAAGTGAATTCTGGAAAAAGAATGTGTGTAAGTAGTTCACTTGGTCTAGTGGCCCTCTCTCTTTATGTGCAGTTAGTGAGAGCATTAGCAGGAAGCAAACCTTTCGGGGCATTTTGCCACCATGTGCTGGGAATATGAGTTTGCTCTAGCTAAATTCTCAATGGTAGTGACATTTCATTTATCTCCTGGAAAGATGTAGAAACATAATACAGTTCCCCAAGCCACTGTAATACTTGGGCTGCCTTTTTTCAGTGCCATGCCTTTTGAGAGTAATCTGGAAGGTATAAAACTTTGTTTCCTTTATGAGTCCAAGTCAGCATGCCTTGAACTGCATAAAACATCTTGTTTGTGATGGCTCATTTGCACACAGA
The DNA here is from genome assembly GCF_903995425.1 of Onychomys torridus. Taxonomy (NCBI): domain Eukaryota; kingdom Metazoa; phylum Chordata; class Mammalia; order Rodentia; family Cricetidae; genus Onychomys; species Onychomys torridus. The sequence continues at coordinate 86,941,639 of NC_050445.1, read as the reverse complement.
AGTTCGTTTAGGGAGCTCAGTCTGCCTCCCATGCTGAACTTGGCATTCTTGCTTGGAATGGTATTGACCTTATACTTCTGGAGGGACAGCCATCCTGTTATGTCCATGCAGTTGTCTCCTTAGAGGAGGTATTAAGTAAACAACCAAACGTTTCCATTTTCCTTAGAGAATCTGTATACAGCAGCATGGGAACACAGAGCTCAGGATGTCAGTCTTGGGTCATAAGTCACCTATGCTAGGATTTTATTTCCTATTTAATGCAATTACATAAAGAGTTAGCACTGGGTTTGACATACTAATGGGCTCTGTCTCAGAAATGAAATAAAGAGGCAGACAAGTCTTTGTCCTTAGTCATCAGCCCTGGATAGAAAAGATTGACATCCTCTTCATTCTCCCCAGGTGGTTTCCAGCTTTCCCTGAGAAGGCTCAGGAACCACTTCCTGTGGGAAAAGAAGGCTTGCTGTTCTCATGCCTCCTGTCTCATTCCCTTTCTTCTGAGGTTTTGACTGACACATCCCTATTTCAAACTGTCAGTGCTGAGGTGTCTTTCAAGGACCCAGTGTAGCATCAACAGCAAGTTTGTCAGAACATTTTAATAATTTGTCCGTAGAAGAAAACAGCATTGATCTTGAGAAAGTCTATGGTATTTAAGCTTCTTATTTTGAAACTGTGAATAAGGGTAAGACCTGTCTTAAAGGAACAGTTACACTGGGTATTTTCTTGCCCTTTGGGGACACTGCATAATATGTGAGGATATTTTGGGGTTGTCATATGTTGAGACGGGGATGCTACAGGCATTTATGAATCAACACCAATGACAGCAATAAGCATCCTACAAAGGATGGGGTAGTCCCCACAGTTAACAGTGCTTAGGCTGGTGCCCTGTTCCAGAGAATGATACATTTTCTCAGGAGCTTTCTGTAACCTCCCTACTCCATTCTTGAAATTCACTTTGTTATTTCCCTCTACCACACAGAATTAGGTATTGAATTAAGGGACCTAAACATGCTTGGCAACTTCAATTGAGCAACTAGCCTTCTTTCTACTTATAAAATTTTGAGATAAACTCTTTTGTATTGAATATCCAATATTTTCAGCTTCTCAGTGGCTGGGATGACAGGCCCACAATAGTGGGTTTGGATGTTACTTCACTTTATTCACATTTTCTATAAAATTTCTAGAGTTTCATTGGAAATGTGAAGAGGGATGAATTATGAAGGGAAATGTCTCATGCAAATTGTTTCAACCTAAAGAGACTTCAATCTTTCTGATGATCATGCTAGTAGCCTAAGAAACTTACATTGGTAAGATCAGGAATGAAAATAAAATTTAATCATCTGAAAAATGCAGAAATTCATAAAATAACAGAAACAGCCATGTTGGCTTCAGAAGCTTCCTTCATGTTAGTGTCACACATGCCCTAGTCCTTGCTTGTACCTTCCTCAAGTGACACCTTAATTGGGGCCTTCCTCTTGTCTCTTAGGGGTACCACCATGGGTCACTGTCATAATTATTTCATTATTTCATGACTGTAGAATATTTACCATGGGACTTGTTAAAACTGCAGTTTTAGGCCTCCGCATCTAGGCTATTTTGCATATTAAGCCTAGGGCTGGACTTAGAATACAGACTTTGAAAAATGTTGTGTTGCTTCAAGGATGGGTACTGTCATAGAGTGAAATGACAGGGAAAAAATATCCCAAGCAAATGGGACTAGAAAGCAAGTAGTTTCCACTCTACTATCAGATAAACTAGCCTTGAAACTAAAATTTATCAGTAGAGATAAGGAAAAACATGAACCCAGAACATATTACAATCCCAAACATAAATGCACCAAACTCTAGCACACCCCATTTCATCAAAAGTATACTACTAAATTTCAAGACACAAACTAAGTACAATTCAATAATAGTAGGTGATTTTCTATATCTCTTCTCCCCAGGAGATATGTCATTTGGACAAAAATAAACAGAGAAATATTGGAATTAAGTGACATTATACATCAAATAGACATAGGAAATAACTATAGGACATTCCTCCCAAACACCAAAGAACATACATTCTACTCAGCCACCCATGGGAGTTTCTCCAAAACAGATCACATACTGAGACATGAAACAAATCCCTACAAATACAAAATAATGACATAAAATAACTTTATTTGTACTATCTAACCATAGTTCAGTAAAGCTTACAGTCACAAAATAATCTATAGAAACTACATAAACTCATAGATATTAACACATTACTGAATGATGAATGGGTAAAAAAATCAAGACAGAAGTTAAAAATCTTGGAATGAAAAATTGACAAGACAACACAACAAAACCTATGGGACAACACATTAAGAAGAAAATATGTACCCCTAAGTATCTATATTAAAAAATCAGAAACTACATAAATAAATGACTTAAAAATGCAACTCAAGAATTTGGAAGAATAAGAACAAACTGAAATCCAGTAGATGGCAAGAAATAATGAAAATCAGAACAGAAATTAATTAAATAAAAACAAAATAATATATTCATTAAAACTAAGAGCTGGTTCCTTGAAAAGATAAGCTTGATCAAAAGACCTTTAGTACAGTTAACAAAATATATGTCTATAGAAAAAGTATAAGAGATTCCAAAAATTCCATCAGTAAGCTTTTAGAAATGATCAAAAATTTCAGCAAACTGGAAAGATAGAAAACAACTCATAGAAATCAGTATGCTTTCTCTGTACCACCAACAAATACATTTGGAAAGAAACCATAGACACACTCCCATGTAGCAGGAATCAAATTAACAGAATCAGAGATGTACAGGGAAACATTACAACAGACAGCAAGGCAACATAGTATATTACAAGGTAATACTTTAAAAAATCTAAATTAATTAAATTATAAGATATTAGAAGAATGGATGAATTTCTAGATTCATCTAAATCACCAAAGTTAAATCACAAAGAAACCCAGCGCTGAATCAGACCCATAACAAATAAGGAGATTGGAACAGTAATCAAGAGTACCTTCTGACTAAAAGAGCACAGGTACAGAATTCTAGCAGACATTCAAAGAAGACTTCCAATCAATATTTCTCATTTTATTAAAAAATAGAAAAGAAGGAGCACTTTCAGACCCCTTCTATGAAGGAGTTCTACTCTATATTACTCTAACCCTATAAAATACTTGCAAACCTAATACAGACATTTATCAAAAGATCATCCTCTATGATCAAGTTGATTTTGTCAAGGAGATGCAGTATGGTTCAACATATATAAATCAGAGAAATGCAACTTAAATTTGCTTTCAGATTTTGTCTTTCCCAAGTTAGGATGGCTAAAACCAAGAAAACATTTAGCAACAAATGTTGGCAAGATTGTGGGGAAAGGGGAACCCTCATTGACTGTTGGGCTTGAAAAATGGTCTGACTACTCTGGAAATAAACATGGAGAATGTTTAAAAAGCTGCAGCTGAATCTACCATATGACACAGCTGTACCCTTCTTTGATATATACCCAAAGGCCTTGATATCCTACTCTCAAGATACTTGCTCAGCCATGTTCATTCCTGGTCTATTCACAGTAGCTAGGAAATGGAATCAATATGAATGTCATTTAGCTGATGAATGGACAATGAAAATGTGGTATATATACACACTGGAATTCTATTCTGCTGGTAAGAAAAATAAAATCATGAAATTTGCCAGAAAATGGAGCTGGAAACTATGCTGAGTGAAGTAACCCAGATCCAGATATAAAAATGCTGTATCTTTTTTTCTTGTTTGTGTACCCTAGCTCTGACTCTTAGAGTATGTAGCCTGAAGTTTCTGAAGAAGCCAGGAAAAACAGGGAGAGGCCGTGGGGGAGGAGTAGGAGATGGAGCTCTAGAAAGTGGAATGTGAGGAAACAGGTGCTATGGACGGGGTAGTGGGAAAATGGGGGTGGGTAGGACTTTAACTGGAGAAGGGGAGGGGGTAATACAAGAGGAGAGGGAAGGAGAGAACACGAGGATGTCTGATAAGGCCCTAGGGCAACCTATTATTTTAGTATGTGGGTGGGTGTGGGGTGAGGGGAGAGGAGAGAGAGAGAGAGAGAGAGAGAGAGAGAGAGAGAGAGAGAGAGAGAGAGAGAGTGAGTTAGTTAGTTAGTTAGTTTTAAATGGAGTTAGAGGTAATGATATTCCCCCCAAGAGTCATGCACTATCTAACAAAAATCCAGTTCCATGAATGGCAAACTTTCCTATTGAGTTGTTGCTCAGAGTCTCCCAAAATCATGTTGGCTACTGGCAATTGTCATTGCTCTTGGTTGCCTGCCAGAACTTGAATATTAGCCCCTGTTGCTGAACTTACCACACACTCAATCAGAGCACTTGTAGGAATTGAGCTGGAACTGACCTGGATACCTCCTCCCAGAGGGCTGGCTTTATAGTATCCAAAAGTGTTATGCAAGCTGCCAGGTGAGGGGAACAATCTTTAGCAGTCAAACCCAGATGTAAAGCCTATGAACAACAACAATGCTCAGCCCAGCAAAATATCCTACAAGGTGTGATAGTGGCACTTTTATCTTGGAGAGAACCAACAGCTATCTAATTTGACTTAAGATCCATGCAGTAGGAAGAAATTCGTGCTTGGTAAACCTAGCTTTTCCGGGGTTGTGGATTGAAGCCTGTTCATCCTTTGCTTTGCATCTAATATTCACGTATGCCTTGTTTCTTTCTGGATCTGGGTTACCTCATTCAGGATGATTTTTTTTTTTTCTAGTTCCATCCATTTGCCTACAAATTTCATGATGGAATGTTTTTTTTTAAACACTGTGTAATACTACATTGTGTAAATGTACCACATTTTCTTTATCAATTCTTCAGTTGAGGGGCATCTAGGTTGTTTCCAGGTATAACTTTAATTGCTAAACAGTCTTATTAAAAAAACAAAACAAAAAACCAAAGGCAGATATTGGGGTGAAAGCTGGAAGATCAGAGAAACAGAACAAGCCACAGTCAACCTCACTTTACCAACTCCTCAGCTTCCAGAGCCAGACTTCCTGTTTACTCACACCTTATATCCCTTTCTGTGCCCTGCCATCTTCCTTCCTAGTGCTGGGATTAAAGGCATGTGTGCTTCCCAAATACTTGGTAGCAAAGGCATGGGATCTAAGTGCTGGGATGAAAGGCATGTGCCACCACGCCTGGCTCTATTTCCCATGTGGCCTTGACAAAATATTTCCCATTTTGTTTTAATGACTGTATCCTTTGCTTTATAGAAGCTTCTTAGTTTCAGGAGGTCTCATTTATTAATTGTTGCTCTTAGTGTTTGTGCTATGGGTGTTCTATTTAGGAAGTGGTTTCCTGTGCCAATGCATCCAATGCATTCAAGGTTACTTCCCACTTTCTCTTCTATCAGGTTCAGTGTTACTGGATTTATATGTTAAGGTCTTTGGTCCATTTGGACTTGAGTTTTATGCATGATGATAGATACAGATCTATTTGCATTCTTCTATATGTAGATATTCTTCTATATGTAGATATCCAATTAAGCCAACACCATTTGTTGAAGGCGATTTCTTTTTTCCATTGTACACTTTTGGCTTCTTTGTCAAAAATCAGGTGTTCATAGGTGTGTGGATTAATGTCAGAGTCTTCAGTTCAATTCCATTGGTCCATGTGTCAGTTTTCATGCCAATAACAAGCTGTTTTTTTTATTTCAATAGCTCTATAATGGAACTTGAAGTCAAGGAGGGTGATGCCTCTGTAAGTTCCTTTATTGTACAGGATTGTGTTGGCTACCCTGAGCTTTTTGTTTTTCCATATGAAGTTGAGTATTAGTCTTTCCAGGTCTGTGAAGAATTGGGATTTTAATGGGGATTGCATTGAATCTGTAGATTGCTTTTGGTAGGATTGCCATTTTTACTATGTTGATTCTACCTATCCAAGAGCATGGGAGATATTCCCATCTTCTGAGATCTTCTTCAATATCAGACCAAAGTTCTTGTCTTTGAGCTCTTTCGCTTGTTTGGTTAGAGTTATCCCAAGATATTTTATGTTATTTATGGCTATTGTAAAGGGTGATGTTTCTCTGATTTCTTTCTCAGCCCATTTGTTATTTGTATATAGGAGTGCTACTGATTTTTTTTTTTTTTTTTGAGTTCATCTTGTATCCTGCCACATTACTGAAGGTGTTTATCAGTGGTAGGAGTTCCCTGGTAGAATTTTTGGGGTCACTCATGTATACTATCATATCATCTGCATATATTGAATGTTTGACATCTTCCTTTCCAATTTGTATCCCCTTGATCTCCTTTTGTTGTCTAATTGCTCTAGCTAGAACTTCAAGTACTATATTGAATAGATATGGAGAGAGTGAACATCCTTGTCTTGTTCCTGATTTTAGTGGAATCACTTTGAGTTTCTCTCCATTTAATTTGATTTTGGCTGTTGGCTTGCTTTATATTGCCTTTATTGTGTTTAGGTATGTTACTTGTATCCCTGATCTCTCCAAGACTTTTATCATGAAAAGGTGTTGGATTTTGTCAAAGGCTTTTTCAGCATCTAATGAGATGATCATGTAGTTTTTTTTCTTTTAGTTTGTTTATATAGTGGATTGCATTGACAGATTTTTGTGGGTTGAACCACCCCTGCATCTCTGGGATGAAACCTACTTGATCATGGTGGATGATTTTTTTTTTGACGTGTTCTTGGATTCAGTTTGCCAGTATTTTATTGAGTATTTTTGCATCAATGTTCATGAGGGAGATTGTTCTGTAATTCTTTCTTTGTTGCATCTTTGTGTGTTTTATGTATCAGGGTAACTGTAGCCTTGTAAATTCTGTTTCTATTGTTCAGAACAATTTCAGGAGTATTGGTATTATCTCTTCTTTGAAATTCTGGTAGAATTCTGTGCTGAAACCATCTGGCCCTGGGCTTTTTTTGGTTGGGAGACTTTTAATAACCACTTCTATTTCCTTAGGGGTTATAGGTCTATTTAAATTGTCTATCTGACCTTGATTTAATTTTGTTATATGATACCTATCCAGAAAATTGTTCATTTCTTTTAAATTTTCCAATTTTGTGGAGTACAGATCTTTAAAGTATGACCCAATGAATCTCTGGATTTCCTCAGTGGCTGTTATTATGTCCCACTTTTTATTTCTGATTTTGTTACTTTAAATATTCTGTTCTCTGGTTAGTTTGGATAAGCATTTGTCTATCTTGATTTTCTCAAAGAACCAACTCTTTATTTCATTGATTCTTGGTATTGTTCTCTTTGTTTCTATTTGATTATTTCCTGTCATCTGTTTCTGCTGAGTTTGCCTCTTTTTATTCTAGAACTTTCAGGTGTGCTGTTAGGTTGTTAGTATGAGATTTCTCCACTTTCTTTATGTAGGCATTTAGTGCTATGAACTTTCTTCTTAGTACTGTTTTCATGGTGTCCTATCGGTGTGTGTATGTTGTGGATTCATTTTCATTGAATTCTAGGAAGTCTTTAACTTCTTTCTTTATTTCTTCCTTGACCCATTGGTGATTCAGTTGAGCATTATTCAGTTTCCATGAGTTTGTAGACTTTCTGCAGTTTGTGTTGTTGAAGTCTAACCTTAAGCCTTGGTGGTCTGATAAGTTGCAGGGAACTATTCCTTTTTTTTTTTTTTTTAATATATATTTGTTGAGATTTGCTTTGTAGCCAAGTATGTGGTCAATTTTGGAGAAAGTTCCATGAGGTGCTGAGAAGAAGGTATATTCTTTTGTGTTTGGGTGAAATGTTCTATAGATGTCTGTTCGGTCTATTTGAGTCATAACATCTGTTAGTTCCCTTATTTCTCTATTAAGTTTCTGTCTGGCAGACTTGTCCAGTGGTGAAAGTCAGGTGTGGAAATCTCCCACTATTAGTGTGTGGGGTTTGATGTGTGATTTAAGCTTTAGTAATGTTTCTTTTACAAATGTAGGTGTCCTGTGTTTGGTGCATATATGTTCAGAATTGAGACTTCATTTTGATGGATTTTTCCTGTGATGAACATGAAATGTCCTTCTCCGTCTTGATTAATTTTAATTTGAAGTCTATTTTGTTAGATATTAGGAGAGCTACATCAGCTTGTTTCTTAGGCCCCCTTGATTTGAAAAAAAAATTTCCCAACTTTTTACTCTGAGGTAATATCTGTCTTGAGGTTGAGGTATGACTCTTATATTTAGCAGAAGGATGGACCCTATTTCTGTACCCATTCTGTTAGCCTGTGTCTTTTTGTAGGTGAACTGAGTCCATTGATATTAAGAGCTATTAATGACCAATGATTGTTAATTCTTGTTATTGTTGGTAGTTGTGTGTGTGTTTCCCTTCTTTGGGATTTGCTGGTGTGAGGTTATCTATTGCCTACATTTTGATAGTTAGAGCTAACTTCCTTGGGTTGAAGGTTTCCTTCTCGTACTTTCTGTAGGCTGGATTTGTGGATATGTAATGGTTAAATCTGGTTTTCTCATGAAATATCTGGTTTAATTCTGATAGGTCTGCCCTTATAATTCTTTCTTTATTCTGTATGTTTAGTGTTTTGATTATTATGTGATGAGGGGACTTCTTTTTTGGTCTAGTCTATTTGAAGTTATGTAAGCTTCTTGTACTTTCATAGGCATGTCTTTCTTTAGGTTGGGAAAATTTTCTTTTATGATTTTGTTGAATATATTTTCTGTGTCTTTGAGGTGGAATACCCCTTCTTCAATCCCTATTATTCTTAGGTTTGGTCTTTTCATGGTGTCCCAGATTTTCTGGATGTTTTGTGTTAAACATTTGCTGGATTTAACATTTTCTTTGACCGATGAATCTGTTTCCTCTACGGTATCCTCAACACCTGAGATTCTCCCTTCTATCTTTGTATTCTGTTGGTTATACTTGCTTCTGTAGTTTCTGTTTACTTACTTAGATTTTCTTTTTCCTGTATTTTCTTTGTTGCCTCTATTTCAATTTTCAAGTCTTGAACTGTTTCCTTTACCTATTTGATCATTTTTTTCTTGGGTTTCTTGGCTTTTCTTCCATTTCTTTAAGGGAATTTTTCTTTTCCTATTTAAGCTCCTCTATCATCTTCATCAAGTTATTTTTAAGGTCATTTTCTTTTGGATCATCTGCATTGGGATATTCAGGTCTTGCTGTTGTAGGGTCACTAAGTTCTAGTGGTGCCATATTGCTCTTTATGTTGTTGAATGTGTTCTTACACTGCCATCTACCCATTTCTTCCTTTAATCTATACAGGTGGAGCTCTGGGTCCTCTTTGGGAGGGGCACAGAATGTGCCCTCAAGGCCTAGGGGCTAGAGAACTAGGCTGTCCAGTTAGGATATGAGGCCTTACCTCTTTTTCCCAATGGGTGCAGGAGGGGTGTGTGCCTCCGATAATCGCTGGTTCTGTGGAGGGATGGTTGTTGAGGGGGTGGAGGGGACGAGGCTGCTGCCTGGTGTCTGGGGCTGCAATGACTGGGGGAAGGGCCATGACGTGTGCCCCTTTGATTGTTTTTATAGGATGCAATAAGAATGGACTTTATTAGGCTGGGTGTGGTGATGCATAGCTTTAATCGCAGCATGCAGTATGCAGAGAGGCAAGAGGAGCTCTTTGAGTTTAAGGTCAACCTGGTCTATATGGAGTTTGAAGTCATCCAGGGTTACATAGTGAAACCCTGTCTCAAAAAAAAAAAAAAAAAAAAAAAAAAAGACCAGAACTGGGTGGTGGTAGTGCATGCCTTTAATCGCAGCACTCAGAAGATAGAGGCAAGTGGATTTCTGTGAGTTAGAGCCCAGCCTGTTCTACAGAGTGAGTTCCAAGATAGCCAGGGCTACACACAGAGAAACCCTGTCTCAAAAATCCAAAAAAGAAAGAGAAAAAAAAATCAAATGAGACTATTTTGTAACATTTGAGAATTACGTGAAATCCCCATTCACTATCCATTGATACTTTGTTGGAACTAAACAATGCCTATGAGCTTACCTAAAGTCATGGCTATAATTGTGAGTTAATGTCCAGCAGAGAAAGCTCAAAGTCTGCCCTATACTTAATTCTTTGCAGAGAAAGCATTCTAGTTCCTGCTTAAGAATAAAAGGTTTGTTAGGTCTAGGCATGATGACTGTGTTATCAAATAACACAGCATATTCTAAAAATATTTGCATAGTATAAATGTGTTAAAGTGTTATGCTACTTTCCCCCTGAGCTGGTGTGTTGACTGTGTAACTTGCAAACTGTATTAAAGGTCTTAATAATGAGACCATGTGTTTAAAAATGAAAAACCCAGTAACTTTCTTAATGGTTGTATGCTTCCATTAAACTGATCATTTCTGTCAAACAATTTTTGCTTTTGAAGACAGGTTAACTATATTGAAAAATGTAACAAAGGTTAAATTTTGATTTTGACATATAGTGACTTTAATCAGCATTCATTTGAAAAACTATTCAGTGCCATTAACAAAGCATGCCTAATTAACATGCATGGATTCATGGGCAGTGACTGTACCTAATCTCATGGCATTTTTATAACCTTAGAAAATAAAAATCAAGGGCACATAATTCCCCATCATAGAAGCCTTTGTGTGTGTTTTGTTTGTATAATGAAAGTGAGAAATAGAAAGCCTAGTTGGGTGTGAAGAGTTGATTTGGTTCAGGTCGGTTACAGACACAGGTTCCAACTGATAAACTGGATACAAATGAGGCAGGAAGAGTTCTTCTTGGTGCTATAAGGTCAAATGCTCACATAGTTTCATTTGTTTTAGGTGACACGGTAGCAGACAAGGAAGTGTCTGACCCTGAGGGGCATCAGGATGCAGAGCTGTGCTGTGTGGATTGCCAGTCTAGTGAGAACTCATCTTGGATCTCAGAAATTCACAACTGCAATACATGCATCGTAAACAGTGGCATTTACCCAACTGCCCCTGCTTTCTGCTTTGTGATCTTATCACACTGACCCACAACTACAAATGGCTACTCAACTGACACATTCTGATCCCAAAAGGACAGAGCAGGAGACATGCTGGAGGGGACCTAAGTGAGCAGCACTGGGGGAACCTGGCTCTTCACTTTCTGCCTTTCCCTGGAACATGGACAGGAAGTCCAATGAACCCCATTTGCTCTTCTTTCAGATATGTCCTTTAGCCATTATACAGAAGGTATGAAGAGACTCTAAATGACAGAAGATTTGGCTAACATATATGTGTTGTAGATTGAAGAACTCAAATTATCTGGTGCAGAAAACTTACTGTATGAACCTTGGAGAATGAAAGGACTCGTTAGGTTATTGTGTATGCATTTGTATTTTTTCCTTTTGATAATTTAACATGTTTACCTTTTTAGTTCCATTCCTACATTTGCAGAGACACAGCAGAAACATTTTAACCTTGGTGTGCCGTTAACTGAGTTCTAAGGGAAATAAACTAACAGTAGAGTTTTATAACCAAAGCTTTATCATGACATTCACAAAGTAACATAATCATGTTGGGGTTTTATGACTTGGGTCTAATCAGATGGAAGAACCATTTAAAATATAGGACAATTTCTGTTTAGAGTAAGGGTGATTTCTTAGATTCACTTTATGCCAATTCTATGGAAATATTTTTGTTATCTCCTAGGAGCCTTTAAAGGCTAAATATTTACATTCCAGATGACGCTAGCCTAACATGGTTCTTTCTATCCCCGTTTGTCAGCTCTCTTACCTCTTTAAATGTAAATAAAACCTCAGCCATTTCTCCTCCTGTTTTAATGATTTCATAGATACTGTCATACAGAAACATAAGAAACAAAGAAAAATTGGCACAAGTTTGGAAAGCGATATTATTTATGTACATGCTGTAATGTGGGACTGATTGTATATATTAAGAAATGTTGAAAATATACTTGCTGCACCAGCTGTCCCTGTTCTTTCACAGTTACAAGGAGAAATCAATTCTGTTATGTTGTCTGTAGTGGTGTCAATTATTTGATTTTGTTCTTACAGAAGGAATGGAAATGGGTGCTACCTATTTATTGGTTAAACTTTGGTTTGAATTTGACTGACTGTGGGCCTACCAGAACAGTAACCCTCATATGAATAAGTAAAATATCATGCTGTTGATGGCATAGATCTTGTGATGATTTGGTGCCTTAAGATTTTGTGTTCAGAACACAAGCTTGCAAGTGTTCTTTTAAACCTAAATATAAAATTGGGTTACTTTAAATTTAACTTTGGGAATACGACTAATTTAGGTCACTACTTTATTTTGTCTCCAGTGTGTACAGCTTAGAAAAATAGGCTGAGAATCCAGTGGATGTCAGCAAGGCTTGGCACATTTATGGTGTCTCCCGCGTGTCCTCTGTTGGCTTCCACTGTTAAAGGGCTTTAAAAATGTAAGGAGATTTTTGTGGTACATGAAGCACCATGTTAGCTTGCAGCCCTCACATTTGATCTTATATCAGAAAGCAGAATAAGCGAGGAAGACACTACTTCACCTTGGAGAGCGTTTTTGGGGACTAAACTATTTCCAGGGAATAAATGCTCCATTAGGTAAATGGAAGGCCCAGAAAGTGCTCTGCCATCCACTATTGCCTCAATATGCGCTGTTTATGTCAGTCCAAAGTGAGAACCGGGGCTCTGAGGCTCAGGCTAATGTTATCATTCTTCCTTCTATAGGAGAGTGGGTAGGGACATTTCTGTGTTTTCACAGAATTTAAAGTCAGGTTTCTAAGGGGGCGGTGCAGCTTTCAGTCAATCAAGTACCCTTCAGGTAGATCTTAAGGTGTGTTTTTTAAATTTAAAAAAAAAAAAATTTTTTTAAAAGAATCTTAAAACACATAGCTGCCCATCTAGAGGTATAACTAAAGCCTCAGTCTAACAAAACCAGTGACCAGTGTAAATTTACAGCTTGCCTTCACGTGCAGATGTGCTGTTTCACATGGATAGACTTTTTTTTTTTTATCACCTGCACTTGGAGAAGAAAGAACATTAAGTTCAACAAATCTAACCTCCTCGTGATTGCCCTGACTTACTGCAATATTATTTTTTATCCACATACAAATGATTCCTGGGAGATCTTTATGAATATTTCCATTATATTGAGGAGGATTTCAGACCTAGCAATATTGAACTTGCTTAAATTCACACAGCTAGCTCATACCAAAACTGAGTGGCCCTGATAAAAAATACAGCGAATTGTAGGCTTAGTTTTCTTTGAGTACTTTTTAAATATCACACAATGTTCCTCATTGCAACTGTCAAGGGCATGGGCTTAGCTTTAGCATCTGGCTGTATGTGGTCATGTTTGTACCTGGGTTAGATATGTTTACAATCAGTGCCTGTGTACTTTGCTACCATGTAATAAGTATCAATCAACTGATAGTGAGCAAATTGGTAACATTTATAAAGGGAGACAAATATTCATAGCTGGTTTTCTACTTGAGTTGAAGTTCTTTGTTATTGTTAGTTTGGGAGAGTATTACACAGACTGAATGACCATGTGACTGGACTTGGCCTATGAGCTTGGCCTATAGGATTACACATAGCGCTGTGTCCACTGTCTGGTCACCAGGAACTTTGGAGAGAACCTAGCGTATGGTGGTGGCATCCATGTTAGTAGGCATGTCCTCCCCCACCTCCTTTCATCATCTCATAGCTAGCGCTCTTCTCATTTGCATTTTTTTCTTTTTCTTTTTCTTTCTTTTCTTTTTTTTTTTTTTTTTTTGCTAATCCTCTTACATGCACTTCCAGAGGAAATTGCTGCAATGTAAGACCAAGGCCCAACTCCTGAAAATGGCAGTAGGATAAAGCTTTGTACCAATATCTATTTCTCAAATGGCCTTTCCAGGACCGGGAGCTGATTCTGCATATAACAGTGGGCTATGGGGGCCTCATGAACAAGGACAAAGCCAATGCCATGCTCATGACTACTTGCACCATGAAGCACCTCTCTGAAATCAGCATTTGGACTCTCATACACTAGCTGAGGTGCAGAGGTCATCTCTGGCTGGCTTATTTGTATAAACACAAAATTATCAGAACCAGTCATGTCAGTCTTTTGTATATTATCCCTGGCTACTGCTGCCCTACAAAAGCAGAATAAACTGGTTGTGGCAAATACTTTATGACAGGCAAGGCCTAAAATATTCACTCTCTGGCTCATAGCAGGAGTTTTCCAATCCTTGTTTTATGTAATAAAAAGGCATGACCTTTCGAACTGAGTTCCCTAGAACAGTATAGGAGAGTAGCAGAAGGCTCAAGTGCTGTGGGAAAAACAAGATGCTTTGAACAATGCCTCTACTGTTTGTTCCTAAGGCTTTGTACTCCCTACGCCTCGGTCTCTTGAAATGGGAATATTGAAACTATTTATCATCTACCTATCACCTCTGTCTTAGAGAATGGTCGAGATGGGGAAGTGTTTAAAGGAATAGAGTTTATTTTGTTGCAGCTGTGGAGTCCAAGGCCATAGCAGTGTCTGCAAAGGCTTCAACACAGTGTACGGTATAAGGAGCAGCAGGTGCTTGAAAATCAGGCCCCAAAGACATGCCAGCTCCTACTTCTAAATAACATGCTCTCACAATAACTAATCCAGGTCTGTGAGAGCAAGAACTGAGTATCTCAGAGAAGACTGGATCCCTACATGTGCCAGATGAGCAAGCCACTGTTTTTAGTAACAAACTAGTCCCCCCCCCCAAGACCCCCATCTGACAACAAAATGGCAAACCAATCTCCACTTACATTTTCACTTGATTTTAAGCCCAAAGGCTGAGGATCAATCAACATTCATTTAGAAGCAGAGAAACCATACTCAAACCACAACAACCTCATCAGTTTTGATTTCAAAGATGGAACCATAACCCACGGTGGCAGTTAAAAAAGAACATATCCTTACATGATTAACTTGTTCAAGACACTTTCTACAAACACCAAACCAGACCACCCTTCCTCTACACTGAGGCCAGCAATCCAAAGGCCCGTGGCTCACAGAAGCCTGGGTATGGACAAGGTGAGGCACTTCATTTTCTCCTGCCAAAGACAGTTCAAACTTTGAGGTAGAAAGGAAGGGCAAGCTAGAGCAGCAGTACTCAACCTGTGGGTTGTGACTCCTTGGTTGAGTTGAAGGACCCTTTCACAGAGTCACCTAAGACCACTGGAAAACGTAGATATGTGCATTATGATTCATAATAGTAGAAAATTACAGTTATGAAGTAGCATTGGAAATAATTTTATGATTGGAGGGTCACCACACCATGAGGAACTGTATTAAAGGGTTGCAGCATTAGGAAGGTTGAGAACCCCTGAGCTAGAGGGACTAAGCTCGGGCAGTAAAGCTTCCCATGACCTTGGCTGCTAATCTGGCAGAAGGCAGGAGGGACACTAATTATCCTGGGTCGAGTCTGAGCTGGGGATGTGAGGAATAAAGAGTACCGACTCGGTTCTTTCAAATTCACCCTTTAAGACTTCCACTTGGGTCCAGCTTCCCCAGGAAAGGAAACAATCACTTCAACTTACACAGTAATCTTGTAAACAGAAACTTTGAACAAAAGAGCCCTGTAAATAATGGATGAGCACTTACTGAAGTATGTTGGGCAGTTCTCACAGTATTGATTCAGGACTGTGAACAAAACAGGCTCTGCAAGCTCTCTTCCTTCAGTCTCTTCCTCCCCTGTTCTTGTCCATAAATATTCACAGCCCACTCACGTGCTAGGAATATACAAGGCGGTCTTTGCCTTGGACATTGGGGTCTTTGCTCTTTGTAGATCAGGTCTCTGACCCATCCTCTGATGATAACCTTTGATTCTTTTAATGAGGAGTTATCAAAATAGTTCAAGACACTGAATTATTAATTTAATAACTATAATTAGCTGCCAGGAAATAGAAGCAAGCAAATGAACTTCAATCATCTGAAATCTCTTGTCTTCTTTGAGTTTCATGTTCAGTATATATATGTCCAACACACATATACAAAATTATACATGCACATACACACACTCCATGTTCTGTAGAGCACTCATAAAACTATAGAAAATAAAATCATGTTCTTCATATTTCAGCACTCTACTAACTGAAAAGAAGGCATTTAAAAAGATTTCGCCTAGAGCTAGGTCAGTTAGTCAGCTAGGTTAGCTTTTTTTCTGAGCCTGAGGAAATCAGTTTGAATCCCCAGAACTAAAAGCAGCATGTGTGCATATGCACATACATGTGCATACAGATACACACACAGATCACTTCTAGTTTCTCACACAATAAAGGGAAATGCATAGGTCAGCTCAGTGGGGTCCAGGGTTGAAACAAGAATCAGGACCATGCTTTGGAATACTTAAATATTTATGAGTGCTGTGTGTCTGACAGAAGACCAAAACTGATTCTTTATGTCCCAGTAAAGAAACTGGGGCAAAGCCACCAAGTCTCAGCTTGTGAAAAACTTACAACCATCAAAACTGTCAAAGTCAGAAAAGTTGGTATCTGATACTGGCATGTGCTGTTTCAATCACTGTCTCTCCTGATTCAGTGCCGAAGCACCAACGAGTGGGCCCAGGAGGGAGGGTGTTCAATTGCTGTGCCTGGATTTCCCAAGGGAAGTAACTTCCCCCACAGAAAGCCAGTACAGGTGTGCAGGTGATGGTGGCATCTGGGATGAGGTCAGACAGACCAAAGAAGACAGGGATTGACATGGGTTTGGGGAAGGCTTTAGTTTCACTTTTGATTAGACAGAGATTCATCTGAGACCTCTGCCATTTGTAATTCCATTCATCTTTCTGTGGCTCAGAGAGACCCATGACAGCTTCTCTGCTCATTTCTGATACCACAGATGCGTAAAGGCAAACAGTGTGGGGAGAGAACTGTTCAGACTCAGAATGGGACTTAGAAGGCAGAGATTTTCAAAAAGAAATATGTATAAAATGATATGGCCATTTAAAACACACACACACACACACACACACAAACACACACACACACACACACACACACACACACACATAAACACACACACATACACTCACCCCCACACATGCACTCCATAAGCCTCAAATGAAGTGGGA
Source organism: Onychomys torridus (assembly GCF_903995425.1). NCBI lineage: Eukaryota > Metazoa > Chordata > Mammalia > Rodentia > Cricetidae > Onychomys > Onychomys torridus. Next base: position 86,924,671 of record NC_050445.1, on the reverse strand, counting down.
TGGGGATCTAGTTCATGCAGTAAAGTGCCTAGAGGCATAAAGACTTGAGTTTGATCCCCAGGATCCACATTAAAAAAGGAGGGTGCAACAGTGTGCACTTATAATCCTAGCACTGGAGAGGTAGAGACAGGCAGATCCCTGGGGCTTGTTGGCCAGTCAATGTAGCCTACTTAGTGAGCCTGGGCTATAAAAAGATAAAACTATCTCAGAAAACTTCAACAAGGATGGGAAGATGGCTCAGTGGTAAAGTGCTATCCTGATGACCATGGGAACCCGAGTTTAGACTTCAGCACATACATAAAAACCAGGCCCTAGGGCAGGTATCTATAACTGCAGAGTTAGGGGTGTTTGGAGACAGGTGGGTCCTGACTCTCACTAGCCTGCAAGTCTAGCCTAATGGTGAGATCTAGGTTCAGTGAGAGATCCTGTCTCAAAAAATAAGGCAGAGACCTGTAGAAGCCATCTGATGTCAATCTCTGGCCTCTTTACACATATACAGGAACAAGTAGGCCACACACAGATATGTGCACACATACACACAAACCAAAAGTGGGTGGATCCTAAACAGATACCCAAGATTGCTTTCTGGACTAGATACACACTTCACACCTCACATATACCAAACCACACACATTTAAACAAGGGCCAAACAAGGAATAGTGTTTATACCTACTAGCAAGCTATTAGAATCTGCTTACATAAAGCTTTTCAAAAAGCACTAACTCCTCCCACCCTATTTTCATGTCTTTGGAACTTGGTGGCCCTTCTTGGTGGCCTGACAGATACCCACAGCTATAACATATGGCATTGACCCAGGTAGGTCACCCGTGCTCTACTGAATCTCCATTCTAGTCTCCCTAAATGAACCCGAGTCCAACAGCCACTGACAGTTTCAGCCCCATTCTTCGTCCATCTCCATTCCTTCGGGACTCACCCCAGACCCACTTCCTACCAGATAGGATAATTTTGCTCTCTCTTCCTTCCTACTCTGCTCAAGTAACTTGTGCCATATTGAACCCCCAGGCCTTGCCTAGATAGATCCCATGTTCTGTGGCCTGGTCCAGTCCAGTAATCCTCAGTGAATTCCCTGAACAGGAGTCACCTATATCCACTTCTAGTCTCCAAACACAGCCTAAGTCATATATGCACACACCTCTTTGCAGGTCCAATATGATCAGTCTTGGCTACATCATCCTCACCCCCTCCTCCAGGCTTGGCCCCACACCCTACCCTGTATGTTCACTGAGTCTGATCAGCAACTTCTTCCTTCATCTAACCTTCAGGCCTATCCCTGGTGGTGTATCCAGGTCTAGTCTGGCAGCTCATTGAACATGATCCTACTTGAACTCTCCCCCTGTCTCCAGACTTAGACTTGGTTATATACATTGTGCAAAGGTCCAGTTTGATGAGGTCCTCTTCTTGATACCCTAGCCATCCAGAACATACACAACCTCTGGGTCTAGCCCACATCACACATTTGTGTGAGAAACCACTCTGGTGAGTTCTTGGAACACTTCCTAATGTGTGATTCCAAGTCTGCCACATAGCTTGTACGCTGGCCTAAAATCTTATATCAGATGCTCAACCAATGAAGTTCACAGGCTCCAGTCTCATTGTGAAAACAAAAACAATATGACAAAGGGCCAAGACAGTACATCTCCCCCCAAATCCTCCAGTCCTGTAGAAAATTTCTCCAATGAGATGATCCACAGGACACAGAAATCAAAAGAGCAATAATTAACATCCTCAAAGAATTCAAGGAGTTTAAAGAAGACACAAACAAACAGATTAATGAACTTAAAGAAAAATAGCAGTAGTGATGACCAAGAAGACACAAATATATGGCAGAAGGTAACGATGAAGATAGTTCAGGATTTTAAGGATAAATTCACATGAGAGATAAAAATACTAAAGAACATTCAAACTAAAATGAAGATGAGCTAGAAAACTCAACACTCAACAACCCACTTAGAAAGTGCAAAGAAAAGCTTTACAAATAGAATAGATCAAGCAGAAGACACATAGCCAGGGCTTGAAGATAAAGTAGAAGAATTAGACCACACAAGCAAAGAATATGAAAAAAATCAAAACACATGAACATGGAACAATCATGAGAGACCAAATCTCCAAATTATAGGCATAGATGAGGGAGAATAATTCCAGGTCAATGGCATAGACTTCATCTTGAACAAGATTATAGAAGAAAACTTCCCCAAACCAAGGAAAGACATACCATACAGATAAATTAAGCACACAGAATGCTAAATAGGAAAAGAAGAGAAACTACCAATTGCATATCCTGGTTAAGACACTAAATATTGGAACAAAGTTGGGATAAGAATAAAGGTTACACATAAAGCAAAACTCTTCAAAATAAAAGCTGAGTTCTTGATGAAAACCTTGAAAGCTCTAACTTTCAAGAATATAGAGCAGTATCATCCATGCTCTAAAGGCCACAGATGCCAGCCTAGACTACTATACCCAGAAAAAGTATAGCTGAAGGAGAAAGGAAATCTTTCAGTTATATAAACAGGCTGAAAGAACTCATGTTCACCAAATCAGCCCTTTGGAGAATACTAGAAGCAATGCTTTGAACAGAAGCAATGCTTTGAACAGGAATAGCACAGCTACAAGACTGTAGAAAGGGAAAAAATTGAAGCTATAATTTCTAAAACACAAAGAATGACTAAGAATACAAAAATGACAACAGCTAATACATAATTTTCAAGTATAATTCTAAATATTAATAGCTTCAATTTTCCAGTCAAAAGACAAATGCCACCTGAAGGAACTAAGGAACAAAAACCATCTTTTCGTCCCCTATAGGAGACATTATCATTACTGTAAAGATAGGCAGCACCTTCAAAGTGAACAACTGTAAAACAGTATTCTAAGCAAATGGAGCAAAGAGGTAAGCAGACTATCTTAATGTCCAAAAAAATAAATCTCAGACAAAAACTAATCAGAAGAAATAAAAAAGACATTCATTCTAATTAATGGAACAATTAAACAAGACATTACAATCCTAAACATATATGTATCAAACTATGGTGCACCCAATTTCACACAAAGATTACTACTGGAATAAAGAAATACAGATTAACATGAACAAAATAATAGAAGATAATACTCTACTTTCACCAGTGGACAGATCATATGGATAAGTAATAATGAAAAACATCAGAATGAAGTGACATCATATTTTAAATGGCCCTAACATGTATCTATAGCATATCCCACCAAACACCAAAGAATATACATTCTATTTAACAACTCACAAAATTTCTCTAAATATACCACATCTTAGACACAAAACAAGTATCAAAATCAGAAAATTGAACTATACATATTGTATTTGACTATAAAGCAATAAAACTTAAAATCAATAGTCTTTAGTAAGTACACAAACTCATGATGATTAAGCAACTCATAACTGCAAGAATATATAGAAGATAAAATCAAGGAAGAAATAAAAAAATGTAACTAAACAAAAATGAAAACACAAAACAACAAAACCTCTGGGGCACATTAAGAGCAGCCCTTTGATTGACTACTTGGAATTTGGATCCTTCCATTTGTTCATTAAACTTACAAACTAAAAAAAAAAAAAAGAGCAGCCCTAAAAGGGAAATTTAAGCTCCAACATAAAAAACCAGAAAGAGTACAAATAAATGACTTAAAGATAAAACTCAAAACTTTGGAAAAACAAGAACAAGCCAAGCCCAAACCTTGTAGATAGCAAGAACTAATAAATATTAGAGCAAAATTGATCCGCTCCAAAACTCCCATCTGGACCAGAGGTGAGTGCCTGGACTCACACCCAGAGAGGCCGGCACCTAGGTCCCAGCCCTGGGCACCAGCCATTCTGGGGAAGACCTGCCCAACTTGGCAGGGCAGGACCCCACAACCCTATTGGGAAGGTTCCCCCTCTCCAAGACCCTTTGGTGGACCCTACAACCTCCACACCCTGCCTCCACACCCATTCACCAGAGACCCCAGCCACTTCTGGAGACTTAGAAACCAGCCTCCAGCTTCCATCCTGCCCCAGAACTCCCATCTGGACCAGAGCCCCCAGCTCCCATCCTGCCCTGGAGCTCCCTTCTGGACAAGATACAGAGACCCCAGCGACTTCCTGAGACTCAAAGACCAGCCCCCAGCTCCCATCTGCCCCGGAACTCCCATCTGGACCAGAGGTTCTGGCCATAGGGCAGGACACCCCAATCCCACCAGGAAGGTTCCCCCTCTCCAAGACCCTCTGGTGGACCCTACAACCTCCATGTCCGTCTCCCACACCCATCTGCCAGAGACCCCAGCCACTTCTGGAGACTTAGAAACCAGCCCCCAGCTTCCATCCTGCCCTGGAACTCCCATCGGGACCAGAGCTTCCATCTTGTCCTGGAGTTCCCATCTGGACAAGATACGGAGATCCCAGCCACTTCCTAAGACATATAAACCAGCCCCCAGCTTCAATCCAGTCCCAGAACTTCCACCTGGACCAGAGCCCCCAGCTCCCATCCTGCCCTGGAGCTCCCTTCTGGACAAGATACAGAGACCCCAGCGACTTCCTGAGACTCAAAGACCAGCCCCCAGCTCCCATCCGGCCAGCACTCCCATCTGGAACAGAACTCCCATCCTGCCCAGAGCTTCCATCTGGGCCAGAGAGAGGCTCCCTAAATCTGTCAGCTCTGTCTGGACCAAGTACGCTGATAAGACCAAGAATGAATCCATGAGGAGATAGGCAGACAAGGCAGAAGTACATACAACAAAATAAAGAGCAATACAGCAGCACCAGATCCTAGTCCTCCTCCGACAGCTAGACCTGAACATCACGGAATGGAAGAAGCAGAAGAAAACAACCTTATAAATAACATCATGAAAGGCTAGAGCCTTATATAGAAGAAATCAAAAATAAAGTGGAGGAACAAACAAACAAAAAATGGGAAGAACGCTATAAAAAAACTAGAGGAAAGGACAAATAAAGCAGAAGAAAACAATAAGTCCCTGAAAGAAAATCATGAAAAAGCAATGAAACAGATGAGGGAAACAGTCCAAGACCTGAAAAGGGAAATAGAAAAAATGAAGAAGACACTAGCAGAGGGAATACTAGAAATAAAAAATCTGAGTAAATGAACAGGAACTTCAGATGCAAGTAATACCAACAGAATGCAAGAGATGGAAGAGAGGATCTCTGGTGTTGAAGATACGGTAGAAGAAATAGATTCATCAGTCAAAGAGAACACTAAAGCCAACAAAATCATGACCCAAAATGTCCAAGAAATTTGGGAGATCATGAAAAGACCAAACCTATGAATAATAGGGATAGGGGAAGGAGAAGAATACCAGCTCAAAGACACAGAAAATATATTTAACAAGATCATAGAAGAAAACTTTCCCAACTTAAAGAAGGAAATGCCTATGAAGATACAAGAAGCCTATAGAACACCAGACTAGAACCCCCCAAAAAGTCCCCTTGCCACATAATAATTAAACAACTAAACGTACAGAATAAAGAAAGAATATTAAGATCAGCAAAGGAAAAAGGCCAAGTGACTTATAAAGGCAAACCCATCAGAATAACACCCGATTTCTCAATGGAGAATTTGAAAGCCAGAAGGACCTGGACAGATACAATGCAGACACTAAGAGACCATGGATGCCAGCCTAGACTAATATACCCAGCAAAACTTTCAGTCATCATAGATGGAGTGAATAAGACATTCCAAGACAAAGCCAGATTTAAACAATAGTTATCCACAAACCCAGCCCTACAGAAAGCAGTAGAAGGAAAATTCCAACTTAAGGAAGTCAGATATACCCTCAAAAACACAGGCAATAGATAACACCACAGCAGTAAATCCCAAAGAAGAGAAGTAAAGACACACTACCACCAAAAAATAAAAATAACAACAGGAATGAACAATCACTGGCCATTAATATCCCTTAATATCAATGAACTTAATTCACCTATAAAAAGACACAGACTAACAGAATGGATACGAAAACAGGACCAAACTTTCTGCTGCATACAAGAAACACACCTCAGATTCAAAGACAGACACCTCCTAAGAATAAAAGGCTGGGAAAAGACTTTCCAATCAAATGGTCTTAAGAAGCAAGCTGGTGTAGCCATCCTAATATCCAGCAAAATAGACTTCAAACTAAAATCAATCAAAAGAGATGATGAAGGATATTACCACCAAGATGAAGTCTCAATTCTGAACATTTATGCCCCAAACACAAGGGCACACACATTTGTACAAGAAAAATTACTAAAGCTTAAATCACATATAAAACCCCCACACATTAATAGTGGGAGACTTCAACACCCCACTTTCACCTCTGGACAGATAGGCCAAATTGAAACTTAACAGAGACATAATGGACTTAAATGATATCTACAGAACTTTCCACCTGAACAAAAAAGAATATAACTTCTTCTCAGCACCCCATGGAACCTTCTCTAAAATAGACCACATACTTGGCCTCAAAGCAAATCTCAACAGATACAAAACAATTAGAATAACCTCCTGTATTCTATTGGACCACCATGGTTTAAAATTAGATTTCAACAAAAACAAACTACAGAAAACCTACAAGCTAATGGAAAATGAATAATGCTCAACTGAATCACCAATGGGTTAAGGAAGAAATAAAGAAAAAAAGAAGAAAGACTTCCTAGAGATCAATGAAAATGAATACACCACATACCCAAACTTATGGGACACTATGAAAGCAGTGCTAAGAGGGAAATTCATAGCACTAAATGCCCACATAAAGAAGTTGGAGAAATCTCACACTAGTGACTTGACTGCACACCTGAAAGGTCTTGAACAGGAAGAAGCAAAGTCTCCCAGGAGGAATAGATGCCAGGAAATTATCAAATTGAGAGCTGAAATCAATAAAATAGAAATAAAGAGAACAATACAAAGGATTAATGAAACAAAGAGTTGGTTCTCAAGATCAACAAGATAGACAAGCTCCTATCCAAACTAACCAAAAGATGAGAGAGAGCATCAAAATTAACAACATCAGAAATGAAAAGGGGGACATAACAACAGACAATGAGGAAATCCAGAGAATCATCAGGTCATACTTCAAAAACCTCTACTCCACAAAACTGGAAAATCTAAAAGAAATGGATAATTTTCTGGATAGGTACCACATTCCTAAGTTAAATCAAGACCAGATAAACCATTTAAGTAGTCCAATAACCCCTAACGAAATAGAATCAGTCATTAAAAGTCTCCCAACCAAAAAAAGCCCAGGACCAGATGGTTTCAGTGCAGAATTCTACCAGATCTTCAAAGAAGACTTACTACCAATACTCTTTAAATTGTTCCACACAATAGAAGCAGAAGGAATATTACCAAACTCCTTCTATGAGGCCACAATTACCCTGATTCCTAAACCAAACAAAGATGCAACAAAGAAAGAGAACTATAGACCGATCTCCCTCATGAACATTGATGCAAAAATACTCAATAAAATACTGCCAAACAGACTCCAAGAAAACATTAAAACAATTATCCACCATGATCAAGTAGGCTTCATCCCAGGGATGCAAGGGTGGTTCAACATACAAAAGTCTGTCAATGTAATACACCATATAAACAAACTGAAAGAAAAAACCACATGATCATCTCACTAGACGAAGAAAAGGCCTGTGACAAAATCTAACACCCCTTCATGATAAAGGTCTTGGAGCCATCAGGAATACAGGGAACATACCTAAACATAATAAAGGCAGTTTACAGCAAGCCAACAGCCAACATCAAATTAAATGGAGAGAAACTCAAAGCAATACCACTAAAATCAGGAACAAGGCAAGGCTGTCCCCTCTCCCCATGCTTATTCGATATAGTACTTGAAGTTCTAGCCAGAGCAATAAGACAACATAAGGAGATTAAGGGGATACAAAGTGGAAAGGAAGAAGTCAAGCTTTCCCTATTTGCAGATGACATGTTAGTATACATGAGTGACCCCAAAAATTCAACCAAGGAACTGATACAGCTTATAAACACCTTCAGCAACATAGCAGGATACAAAATCAACTCAAAAAAATCAGTAGTCCTCCTATATACAGTAGACAAACAGGCTGAGATGGAAAACAGAGATACATTACCCTTTACAATAGCCACAAATGATATAAAATACCTTGGGGTTACTCTAACTAAGCATGTGAAGGCCCTATATGACAAGAACTTTAAGTCCCTGAAAAAAGAAAATGAAGATGATGTCAGAAAATGGAAAGATCTCCCATGCTCATGGATAGGCAGGATTAATATAGTAAAAATGGCAATTTTACCAAAAGCAATCTACAGATTCAATGCAATCCCCATCAAAATACCAACACAATTCTTCACAGACCTGGAAAAAATAATATTCAACTTCATATGGAAAAACAAAAAACCCAGGATAGCCAAAAGAATCCTGTACAATAAAACAACCTCTGGAGGCATCACAATCCCAAACCTCAAGCTCTAATATAGAGCTACTGTAAAAAAAAAAAAAAAAACAAAAAAAAAAAAAAACAAAAAACAAAAAAAACCCAGCTTGGTACTGGCATAAAAACCGACTTGTGGACCAATGGAATTGAGTTGAAGACCCTGACATTGACCCGCACACCTATGAACATACAATTTTTGACAAAGAAGCCAAAAATGTACAATGGAAAAAAGAAAGCATCTTCAACAAATGGTGCTGGCATAACTGGATGTCAATGTGTAGAGTAAATCCAGTTACTCTGAACCTGATAGAAGAGAAATTAGGAAGTAGTCTTGAACACACTGGCACAGGAGATCACTTCCTAAATATAACAGCAGTAGCACAGACACTGAGAGAAACAATCAATCAATGGGACCTGTTGAAACTGAGAAGCTTTTGTAGAGCAAAGGACATGGTCAACAAGACAAAGTGACAACCTACAGAATGGGAAAAGGTCTTCACCAACCCCACCACATCTGACAGAGGGCTGATATCCAGAATATATCAAGAACTCCAGAAATTAGACATCAAAATGCCCAATAGTCCAATTAAGAAATGGGTTCTAGAACTAAACAGAGGAAGCTCAAATGACTGAAAGATATTTAAGGAATTGCTCAACATCCCTAATTATCCAGGAAATGCAAATCAAAACAAGTCTGAGATACCACCTTACACCTGTCAGAATGGCTAAGATCAAAAACACAGAAGACAGCTTATGTTGGAAAGGATGTGAAGCAAGGGGAACTCTCCTCCACTGCTGGTGGGAATGCAAGCTTGTACAGCCACTTTGGAAATCAATATGGACCTTCCTTAGAAAATTGGGAATCCATCTCCCCCAAGACCCAGCTATACCACTCTTGGGCATATACCCAAGGAATGCTCAATCATACCACAAGGGTATTTGCTCAGCTATGTTCATATCAGCACTGTTTGTAATAGCCAGAACCTGGAAACAACCTAGATGCCCTTCAACTGAAGAATGGATAAAGAAAATATGGTACATATACACAATGGAGTACTACTCAGCAGAGAAAAACAATGACATCATGAGGTTTGCAGGCAAATGTATGGATCTAGAAAAAATCATTCTGAGTGAGGTAAACTCAGACTCAGAAGGACAAACATGGTATGTACTCACTCATAGGAGGATACTAGATGTAAAACAAAGATGACTAGACTGCTACTCACAACTCCAGGGAGGCTACCTAAAAAACAGGACCCTAAGAAAGACCCAGGGATCACCCAATGACAGAGAAATGGATGAGATCTACATGAACAACCTAGACAAGAGTGGGAGTAATGAAGGGCAAGTTTCAAGGGAAAGAGAGGTTAGGGGAACAGGAGATCCCAGCTGGATCAAGAACAGAAAGGGAGAACAAGGAATAACAAACCATGATAAATAAAGACCACATGAGAACAGGAAGAAGCAAAGTGCTAAAGAGGTCCCCAGAAATCCACAATGATATATCCAGTGTAGACTACTGGCAATGGTCGAGAGAAAGCCTGAACTGACCTAGTCTGGTGATCAGATGGCCAAACATCCTAAATGTTGTGCTGGAACTCTCATCCAATAACTGATGGAAGTGGATGCAGAGATCCTTGGCCAGGCCCCAGGTGGAGCTCCATGTGTCCAATTGTCGAGAAAGAGGAGGGACTGTAAGAGTGTGGATTGTTGAGACCAAGATTGGAAAAAGCACAGGGACAAATAGCCAAACTAATGGAAACCCAAGAATTATGAACCAAAAGCTGTGGAGCCCCCAAAGGGATCAGGCCCTCTGGATGAGTGCGACAATTGAATAGCTTGAACTGTTTGGGAGGCAACCAGGCAGTGGGACCAGGACCTGTCAGTGCATGAGCTGGCTGTTTGGAATCTGGGGCATATGCGGGGACACTTTGCTCAGCCTGGAAGGAGGGGACTGGACCTGCCTGTACTGAATCCACCAGGTCGAATTGAATCCCCAATGGAGTCTTGGCCCTGGAGGAGATGGGAATGGAGGGAGAGGCTGGGGGGAAGGCGGGGGCAGTGGTGGGAAGGGGGAGGACAGGGGAACCCATGGCTGATGTGTAAAATTAAAACACAAATATAATTAAAAAATAAAATAAAAAGACAGAGCAAAATTAATGCAATAGGAACAAAGAAAAATACAAAGAATCAAGTAATTGAAGACCTGGTCCTTTGAGAAGATAAACAAGACTTACTAATTGTTGACCAAACCAACCAAAAGGGAAGAAGAAATCCCCAAATTAACTGAATCAGAAAGGAACAGGGAAGCATCACAACAGACAACAGAGAAATTCAAAACATTATAAGGAGACATTTTTAAAATCTATACTCCATTAACGTTGAAAGTCTAAAACAAGTGGATGAATTTTCAGATTAATCCAAATCACCAAAGTGAACAGACCCATACCAAATAAAGAGACTGAAACAGTAATAAGAGCCTTCCTATCAAAGCCCAGGTCCAGATAGATTCACAGTAGAATTCTACCAGGTTTTCAAAGAAGATCTATGACTATTATTTTTAAATTTCTTCAAAAAATTTTTATCTTTAAAATTTTAGTTAAGCCAGGCGGTGGTGGCACACACCTTTATTCCCGGCACTCAGGAGGCAGAGCCAGGCGGATCTCTGTGAGTTCAAGGCCAGCCTGGGCTACCAAGTGAGTTCCAGAAAAGGTGCAAAGCTACACAGAGAAACCCTGTCTCGAAAAACAAAACAAAACAAAACAAAAAATTTAATTAAAATATAATAAATAGCATCATTTTCCTTTTCCCTTTTTTCTCTGAAGCCCCTTCCTTGTCCATCCCACTCTCAAATTGATACCCTATTTTCTTTGATTATTGTTATTACATAGACACACACACAGACACACACAGACACACACAGACACACACAGACACACACACACACAGAGAGAGAGAGAGAGAGAGAGAGAGAGAGAGAGAGAGAGAGAGAGAGAGAAGTACATAAATACAACGTGATGAATCAATTTTGTATATAACCAATACTTTTTAAATAGAAAATGGAAACTGAAGGAACTCTTCCAAACTTCTATGAATCCAGTATTACTCTAATACTAATCTTAGGTAAAGATCCAACAACAACAACAAAAGTAAAACTACAGGCCATTATTCATGACTAGCATAGATACAAAAGTTTTCAACAAAAATACAAACTAAATATAGAAAAAAGTGTCACCCACCATGATCAAGTTGGATTTATTCAAGAAATGCAGGAATGGCTCACCATATCTAAGTTAAGAAATATAATTAACCCATGCAAATGGACTTAAAGACAATAGTTACATAATCATCTCAACATATGATGAAAAAAAATAGCCCTTTGACAAAATCCAGTATGCTTTCCTGATAAAAATCCCAGAGAGAGCAGGACTGGAAAGAACATACCTCGACAAACCCATAGTCAACATGACCCTAAATGGAGAAAGATTCTAAGCAATCCCATTAAGATAGGGATTAAAATAGGGATGTCACTTATCTCGAAATATTGCCAATTTAATGTTTGAAGTACTAATTGGAGCAACAAGTGAAGAGAGTTAAAGGGCTATAAACAGGAAAATAAGAAGTCAAATAATTCCTATTTGCAGATAATATGCTACACATAAAAGATCCCAAAAATTGCACCAGAAAACTTTGAGATATTATTGATGAGTTCAGCAACATGGCAGAATATAAAATCAATTTACAAAAAACTAGTAGCCTTTTCCTATACCAGAATGAAACCATGACTAAGGAGGTAAAAGACCTCTAAATCAAAATCTTTAAGTCTCTAAAGAAAGAGATTGAAGAAGTCACAGAAAGTGAAAAAACCAATAATTCTTATGGATAATATCTGAGTTAGGATTTTTATTGCTGTGAAGAGACACTATGACCATGGCAACTCTTATAAAGGAAAATGTTTAATTTGGTGGCTTATAGTTCATTGATTCAGTCCATTATCATCATGGAGGGACATGACAATGTGCAGGCAGACCTGGTACTGGGGAGGTAGCTGAGAGTTCTTTCTACATCTTGCACAGGCAACAGGAACTTGTCTGAGACACTGGGTGTGGCTTGAGAATATATGATACCTCAAAGCCTGTGTAGCATAAATCTTGCTAGTTCATCAGGTGATCCTGTTTCCTCAGGCTGGAAGCCTCTGAATCCTCATCCAGAATGGGTCTCAGCTGAACTGTGCTGCTCAAACCTAAAAGCTTAACCAGCCAAAAGCTTAACTAACTTAATTCCTGGTCCTTAGGCCTCATATACCTTTCTGCTTTCTGCTATCACTCCCTGGGATTAAAGGCTGGATTTCTGGGATTAAAGGCTGTGTCACCATGCTTAGCTGTTTCTAAAGTGGCCTTGAAATCAGAGATCTGGCCAGTTCTGCCTCCCAAGTGCTGGGATTAAAGGCATGCACCACCACCGCCCAACTTCTGCTATGGCTTGCTCTGACCCATTTTCTAGCCACCATTTCTGGCTCTGTTCTAGTGGCTGTCTGTTCTCTGACCCCAGATAAATTTATTTTGGGGAACACACAATATTTCGGGGAATACAATACCACCACAAGCCTGCCTCCACAGTGACATACTTCCTCTAACAAGGCCATTTCTCCTCCTACAAAGCCACACTTCCTAATAGTGCCATTCATTACCTATGAGCTTATAGGGGCCAATTACATCCAAACTTCCAGAGAGGTAGAATGAATTTTGTGTAAATGATCACTCCACCAGAGCAACTTAGAGACTCAATACACTCCCAATCAAATTTCTTACAACATTCTTTGCAGAAATGGAAAAAAAATTCTAAAATTTTTATGAAACCACAAAAGATAAAGGATAGTCAAAGCAATCCTGAGCAAAAGGAACAATGCCAGAGGGATTACTAGCCAAACCTCAAGATACAGTAGAAACATAGTAATACAAACAGCATGGTATTGGCACAAAATAGACATGTAGACAAATGGAAAAAATAGAAGACCCCCAACATGAGAGCACATAAGTATAGACATATGGTATTTGATAAAGATGCCAAAACAAACATTGGAGAGAAGAACATCTTCAACAAATGGTGCCGAGAAAACTTGATATCTGCATGCAGAAGAATGAAATTTAACTTTTATATATCATTCTGCACAAAAGTCAACTCCAAATGGATCAAAGACCTCAAATTGTGAAGTCTGAAATGCTGCTAGAAGAAAACATAGGTTAGGCAGTGGTAGCACACACCTTTAATTACTAGCATTCTGGAGGCAGGGATCTGTCTGGATCTCTGTGAGCTCAAGGCTACACCAAGGCAGGCATGGTGACACACACCTTTAATCCTAGCACTTGGGATCTCATGTCTTGCTTAGGAAAGACACATGCCTTTAATCCCAGGAAGTGATGGCAAGAAGCAGAAAGGTATTCAAGGCATGAGGACCAGGAAGTAGAGGCTTTTTAGATTTTGGACTTTGAGCAGCAGTTCAGCTGAGATCCATTCAGATGAAGACTCAGAGGCTTCCAGCTTGAGGAAACAGGATTGGCTAAGGAGTTGTCAAGGTGAGGTAGTTGTGACTTGTTCTGCTTCTCTGATCTTCCAGTGTTCACCCCAATACCTGGCTCTGGGTTTGTTTTTATTTAATAAGACTATTTAGAAATTCACCTACAGGAAATCATGCCTGATACTATAAACTTAACCAGCTACCTGTGGTCAGAGATGTCATAGACCTGAAAGAACAACCTACATTTTCTACTTTCCTAAACCAGTGTAATTCCTCACTGCATTCTAAATACTCATATCCTCATACCCCCCCCCCCCCCAGATAAGTATAACCGTCACCTCTTATCAAAGCTGCTGCTTTTTGCAGTAGAAATGCACTATCACAGAAAGCTACAACTGGTTCAAATGTGGAGAGCAGCTGACAGTCGGGTGCCCAGCCATCAACAGCACACCTCCTGCACCTGCAGTGCAGGGGCATCACAGAAGAGGGGCAGAAACTGTGAAACTGTGAAACTGTTCATTCTATAACAGGAAAGTGATACCTATGAAATGCCAGCAATACAGCTGCCTAAAGAGGACCTGACCAGTTTCAACTATTGACAAACCAATACAGAGGGGGAGCATCTTAGACAGCTGCTGAGGAAATGGCAACTCATCTTCCCAGCATGAGCCTCCTAGTTATTTATTCAATACTGAGTGGTCATGCCTAGAAACATACACATGCAGGCAGCACTGAGTAGACACAGATAATCATATTTGTATAGTTATACATTTATATGTACATGTAACAACAGTGGTTAAAGAAGAGGAGACCATGAATTTGAGAGTGAATAAGAGCTGGGGCCATGGAAGGGGTGGGAGGGATGAGAGGAAGGGGAAATGGTGTAATTATATTTTAATAAAATAAAAGGCAGCAAGTGAAAGATAAATACTGCAAGAGAAAGTGAATAATGTACATACATAATGCACAGAAGTTGCAGTAAAAACCACAAAGACTCAAGGTTTTGAGAAGTAGCTCAGATTAGTCTATAGTGTATCTGTTTGTCCAATAGTAAAAAGAAAGACAATATTGAATAAGAATTGAGAAGATGCATGCAGGGCTAGATGATATATAGTAAGAGTTAACAAGGTAACAACTCTTTTCTATTTGTAGGAACTTATTTATTTGTTCATTTGTGAAAGAGGCAAGTCTTACTGAGTAGAGAAGTGTCTCCCTGCAGTGGGGAGCAGGCTTGAGAGGAAGTTGCTTTGTTTGTAGGAATTTATTTCAAGGGATTAAGAAGCCAGTGGCATAGACAAGAAAAGGAACCATGGAACTGTTCATAAGAGCAAAAGTTAAAAAAAAAAACCTGTATCATAGCCCTCAAAAGGGGAGTGGTGTCATTCTGATTCTAGGTAAGTATAGTGATATTTTATTTGTACTGAAATGTGATTTTATTTGTATATTAATAAAGTTGTCTTGGGGTCAGAGCAAGTCATAGCAGAAGCTGGGCGGTGGTGGTACATGCCTTTAATCCCAGCACTTGGGAGGCAGAGCTAGGCAGGATCTCTGTGTGTTCAAGGATACAGCCAGCATGGCAACACACACCTTTAATCTCAATACCAACTATAGAAGACCTGGAAGTCTGTACAGACAGGCAGTGACAAGGAGGTCATGTGGTTGGGTTTACAACCAATGAGAAGGCAGAACAGAAAGTCTATAAAAAAGAGAAAAACATAGGAAGTAGCTCTCTGGCGGAGAGGAAAGACAGAGCAGCAGTGAAGGGTAAGGTTTTCAACTCTCAGTTATTGCTCTGACCTCTTGGCTTTTAACTCTGCAATTGGCCCTGTGTTTCTTATTTAACAAGGTGGTTACATCTACATAAGTTTATCACAGACACACACACACACACACACACACACACACACACACACACACACACACACACACAGAGTCAAATAACAACTAGAACAAAAACACATCAATTTCCTAGCGGAGGAATCTGAAAGGTTGAGGAAAGGGAGCCTGGTTAAGCACTGTAGGAGTCCAGGAGGCTCTGGGATTGAGTGCTGGACTCATGTGTTAGTTCTTTTCCTTGTATTAGCTTGGGATCTTGAGAAATCAGCAACTGAGCCTCATTGAAGACCCAGACAAAAAAGGAATCCTGAGACAGAGTGCCTTCTCTGGCTAAAGAAATGTGAAAGTCACAATTTAACAGTGCAGAAACCTTGAATAAACATTTTCTATTCTTTTAAAATTAATGAATTGTTTTTGACTATGTGTGTGTGAGTACAGCTGCATCTGGAGTGCCACAGTGCATGCATAGAGCTCAGAGGAGAACTTTTGCTAGTCTGTTCTCACCTATCAACTTGTAGGATCTGGGCATTAAACTCAGGTAGTCAGGCCTGCACAAAAGGCCCTCTACCCACTGAGCCATCTCCCAATCCTGTCTATTCCTGAGATGAGCACAATGAAAAGACTCTACTCTAGAACTCCTCTAGTGGGGTTTGTGGTTGGAATCCTTTCTACCATATTCCTCCCCACCCAGTGCTCAGGCTGTGTTCAATCCTCCCACAGTGCAGTAGTCCTGCATGGCCTGTGATGAACTGATTTCCACCACCTGCCAATAGCAGTAAGGAAGTAGCCACTTCTTTCCAGGAAGAACTGATTGCTAGCCTCTGCCTTCAGTCACAAGGGGCCCTTTGTTGTGTGGAGCATGGGAACAAAATTGTAACACTATCTCCTTTAAAGGGAGACAAGAATACCTTCTCATCCCTAGCTCTGTCAGCACACAAAAGCCTGTCTCTTGCCTTTACCCTGTAGCAATGAGCAGCACATGACACAGGATTCCTTGATGAACTTATTGGGTGGACTGGACACCTATCCTCTATTTTATAGACTACACAAGTAAGAAAGATAAGAATAGTGCACCATGCTTTATAAACCAAAATGACAGATGAACTATGACCTTCAAGGTCAGACATGCCCAAACAGGTTATGATCTTGCTTTAGCAGATCATTTAAATAGAAATGCTTGATAACACTATACACAAAATTTCCAGGATGCAATCTAAACATCATCATCATCATCACAGGAAGAAACAATCCCAACTCAATGAGGAAATGGGGTGGGCCCAATCCAGCACTGAGAGGACCAGGTGCTAGAGTGTGGATAAGAATGTTAGAGAACAATATTCTAACAAACAATTATAAACATTCTTAAAACAAACTTAAAAGTAGGCTACCCTAGCAACAAACAGGAGCTATAAAGATGAACGCATTTAGAATCTAAAACTACTCCGAGTGTAAAAGCTCTCTGGATAGGTGGATTAGAAGGAAATGAGGAAGGAAAGGATGAGAGTCCTTGAGTAGAACAGTAGGAACCACCCATGTTGAACAATGGACAGAAAATGGACTGGAACACAATGAACAGATTCTCCAAAAGTGTAAGAAAATAGCGAAACAACTCACATTCAGGTTCTTTGGGAGAGGGAAGAGAGCCCAGAATATCCCATATATAAAACAAAATCTTTTAAAGGTGTGGCTGAAGACATGACAAATTTGGCAAAAAGATTCATACCTCCCATTTCAAGAGTGCATGTATAGCTAAGTTTTCCTTACTGTGGGAAAACCAAGGACAACACTTAGGGAAAAGTATGTGCTTGTATATTTAACTTCATAAGAAAATTTATAACTGTTTCCAGAGTTTCTGTGCACTTCATACTGCCACATCCCTTTTATTAGACACCCAATTTGTCTGCCCCCTCTAAAGAATTTAGAGTTGATTTTTATTATTCACAGTAAATATGTCCTACCTTATTGCCACTAACACTGAACTGGTGAACACTTAACCCAGGCTCCTAGGGGAAAATGGAAAGCTTGATACACAGCCTCTGGTCACTACTCTCTAACAACCAATAAGTATGTAACCTTGCTTTGTCTGTGTGTCTATTTGAAGATACCTCATTCAGTGCATTATTCACTCATGGCCATTAGCACTGTAACTCATGTCTGCTCAAAGCCTGTGTAACACACACATTTTCTCTCTAAGTCCACTATTAGTTAAATCAGATAATTCTAAGCTGATCACTGCCTGACAGAATCACAACGCAGTCTGTTGCCTGGATTTTTCCTCAGTTCTGCCTCCTGACTAAGATGTGAGACCCGCTCTCTGACCCTGTCTCTGTGAAGTGTGCCACACCCCTTTCTCTCAGGAATCCAAGTAATGAATTCTTCTCTCAATGATGCTTTCCTCCTTATATAATTATTTAGTGCCTCCATGAATGACAGTCCTTCTGGTATACACAAGACAAGTAAACTTGCTTCTTTAGAGACACTTTTGTCAGTATATATAACTTCTTATGGGATACCTTTGAAAACTTGAGTCTATCTGGCCATACCAATCTCAGAGCAAGGACAACAATCTAACACATTAGAAATCATATCATATTTAACTATCAAAACTCTTTGAGATCATCCTTAGTTCTGGTCAATAGAAAATTCACGTATCAGAATATAAGGTGAGACTTCTGCAGCTATGCAGAATTTATCTACCTTCCTCCTATCTTGCAAGTAGCCAGTTTGATGCAATCCTGAAACTATCTTTACCTTCACTATTCAGAAACCACTGAGGCAAGAGGGGGCCTAGCATTTATTGATCACTCACTGTGTGAAAGGCACGAGAGACTCCTTCCAGAAAAGACTGCAGAGTGATCTGGAAGACTTGCAGAGACTGTTAGGGCTGACATTCGTCTCTCTCCTCATATCTCTACTGTTACTCTTTCTAATCTGCAATTTGAGAGGAAATATTAATCAATGGTTGCATTGCAAATTGCTAGCCACTCTCTAGGCCTTCAATATCAAAAATAAGGAATCCAGAGACAAACAAAAGCCTCATTCAAGTGGTGAGAAGGGAAACTGAGGGTGTGATGTTGTCAGAAACTCTACAGTGGCATCAGAAAGTCCAGAACCGGAATACACATTCTTAGAGTTAAAAAGATTTAAGCGAGAATTACTTAAGAGTTTGATGAGACAAAGATTGAATTTCAGCAATAAGAGGCTATGTGAAGCACAGTCCACAAGTCTGCTAGAAGCGGACAAGACACATCTCGAAACACAGTGCAGCATCATCTTACTTGCCAAGATGCTGTCTCAGCAGAAACTAGAGCAGCAGATGCTCATTAGAGCTGCTTGCCTTTCACAGCCCCACTCCAAGCAAGGCCAAGCAAGGCTTGGATGAACTGTGTTGTTTTTGCAGTTATGTGAAAGAAGATGAATGGTTTTCTGTTTTGGTTGACAAATAGGACTTCCTTGACTGAGCTAAAGGTCTATCTTGAAGGGTTGGAGAAAGGGATCCCTTAAATCTGGTTCTGTACTCCATGTCACTGTCTGGGGAACCAATGAGAACTTCCAGGTCTCACTGAAAACTGGAACATCTTCACATCTCCATTGTGATTTCCACAGGAGACATGAGGCCTTATTTTCTTTCACAAGGTTTCTCTATCAAAGAGTCATACTCCCTTTTAAGTTTCTACCTTCAACACTCTCCTTAGAGAAAGGTGCTAAATTTTGTGCTATCTTGAACAATATCAAATTAATTTTTATGTTTATCATATGTGTGTGTACTGAGGGATGTCTTTCTGTATAGTGTGAATATGTGTTGCTCTGATTGGTTGATAAATGAAGCTGTATTGGCCCATGGCAGGGCAGGATGGAGCCAGGAGGGAAAAATCCAAAAAAGACAGTGGGAGGAGAAAGGAGAAGAAGGAGACACTGTGGGCCACCGGCAGGAGAAGAAAGATGTGAAAATACCAGTAAGTCATGGCAACATGGCAACTTATAGATTAACAGATATGGGTTAATTTAAGATATAAGAGCTAGCTAGCAAGAATCCAGCCATATACCGGGTGGTGGCGCATGCCTTTAATCCCAGCACTCAGGAGGCAGAGGCAGGTGGATCTCTATGAGTTCGAGGCCACCCTGGTCTCCAACGCAAGTTCCAGGAAAGGCATAAAGCTACACAGAGAAACCCTGTCTCAAAAAAACCAACCAACCAACCAACCAACCAACCAACAAACAAAACCCAAAAACCAAACAAACAAAAAAGAATCCTGCCATAGGCTATGCAATTAATGATTAATATTAAGCCTCTGAATGATTATTTTATAAGTGGCTGTGGAACCTTGTGGCCGGGTGGTATTGGAGAAACCTTCTGGCTACAAATGTGCACATGTGTGCGTAGGAGCCAGAGATCAATGTCTGGCATCTTCTCTAGTTACTTTCTGCATCAGGTTTTGAGACAGAATTTTTCGTTGAGCCTGGAGCTCACAGACCTCTTATGCTGGTTAGCTGGTCAGTTGGTCAATGAGTCTCTGGGATGCTCCATTCTCTGATCCAAAGTGCTGGGGTTATGTATGCATCCTGCTAGGCCTGGCCTTTTACAGCTGGTACTTGGGGGGGGGGTCTACACTTAGGCCCCTCATGCTTGTGAGACAAGCACTGCAGTGACTGAGCTTTCTCCCCCAGCCCTCGAAAATCAAATTCAATGACTGTATTTAAATTAAATACAGATATGAAAAGGACAAACTTTAACACCAAGCTCTGTTGTGTGGCATCCCTGTGGGGAGACCATAGCGGGTGTTGATTTACTCAATAAAAGGAAAGTCTTTGTTTAGGGAAAATGCCTAATGACATAATTAGGCATTTGATCCTATGCAGTGTCTGAGTCCCTTTTTAATCTTTCCATGAACATGTGAAAGCAATACCAGCCAGCCTCTTGCCTCATAAGTTAAAAATAGCCAGCATCATGAAGTAAAAGAGATGCATTCCTCTTGAGTTTCCCTCTGATCTCTGGCCCAGCTGTTCAGATCAGCGGGGTGGAGATGTGTGATAGATCAGATGCACTGAGCCAGATCAAGCACCATTCAACTAGAACAGCAGTTTCAACCTTCCTAATGCTGCCACCCTTTAATACAGTTCCTCATGTTGTGCTGACCCCCAACTATAAAATTATTTCATTGCTACTTCATAACTGTAATTTTGTTACTGTTATGAATCTTCATGTAATTATCTGGTAAGCAGGATATCTGATATGCAACCCCAAAGGGGTTGTGACCCACAGGTTGAGAATCTCTTACCTAACTGGAGGCTAAGTAAGGCACTTCAACTCTTCAGCTTCAATTTCATCTCAGTGTTTTCTCTCCCTTCCCTAAGGATCCTCCCTTTCCCCATTTCCCTGGTCAGATCACTTGTGCCCTGCGTCTGACTCCCTTTCTATTGCTCCTTAATCCTCCCATCCTTGCAATGGTCCCAATGGCCCCATTTTACTTACCTGGTTTCTGTAGTTACTATGTGTTACAATCTCATGTCTGAAAAGTTGGAACTAAGAGCCTCCAATAAGAGAGAACATGTGACATTTCTCTTTCTGGGTCTGGGTTACCTCACTCAATATGATCTCTTCTAGTTCCATCCATTTACCTAAAAAAGTTTATGATTTCAGTTTTGTGTAGTTTAAGATATTTAACTTTTCTGACACCACAAAGATCTGTCCATGTTGAATTTTGAGAGCTCCTCATATGCTCCAGACTTGAATCCTGAAAATGTTTGGCCATTTTATTTGCTAGACAGCTGCTTTTGTCTTATGTGACTATTATACAGAGTCTTGTATTTTGGTGAGGTCTCATCCCCCCAGCCACATACTTTGGCACCTCATATCTCATATGATGTCTGACTTTGTCAAAAATCTTATGTTATGAATATTTCATCCGTTGTGTATATTTTATAGATTTAAATTTTACTTTTAACATCCATCTGTATAACATATAGGATATAAGCTGAGCTTTTGCCTATGAATATCCAATTGCTTTGGCACCATCTGCTGAAGACCTGGATGGAGTTGCTTTTGCTTTACTGCCAAAAATCAGATCTTCCAATTTGTATGAGTCTGCTTCTTAGTTCTCTATTCTGCTCTATTTATTTATGCGTATGTAATAAATATGAAGTCATCATTCTTATAGAAAATCTTGACATTAATAGTGATTCCTTCCATTTCATTCTTGTTTTCAGAGTTAAATTTAGGTATTTTTGGCTTTTTTTCAATAGTTGAATAATTTTGTATTATTTACAAAACTACTACTAGAGATTTTTTTAGGAATTGTTTAAACTTATTGTGGTGGTGTGAATAAAAATGGTCCCCATAGCCTCATAGGCAGTGACACTATTAGGAGCACTGGCCTTGTTGGAGTAGGTGTGGCCTTGTTGGAGGAAGTGTGTCATCAGGAGTGGGCTTTGAGGTTTTAGAAGCTCAAACCTGACTCAGTGGCTCACTACTGCCTTTGGATCTGGATGTAGAACTCTCAGCTCCTCTTCAGAACCATGTCTGCCTGCAAGTCGCCATGCTTCTCTCCATGATGACAGTGGACTAAGCCTCTGAACTTTAAGCCAGTCCCAATGAAATGCCTTCCTTTATAAGAGTTGCTATGGTCATAGTGTCTCTTCACAGCAACAGGACACTGACTTAGATGCCTATCTTAATTTTGTACTCAGTATTTACCTTATTATTTGTCATCTTTAACCTGTTAATGGGAGGAGCTGCTTTTAACTTTTGACTATTGTAACAGCCTGGCATCACTGGCATAAAGTCCTCTTGGTCATGACATATTTCTATGTATTACTGAAGTCTATTAATATGTATTTATTAAGGATTTCTGAGTGTATATATTTTCATCATTTTCCTTTTTATTTTTGATTTGATATCATTGATTTTATAACCTTAGTGGGTATTGCAAATATTTCCTCCCATTTTGTAGCAGTCTTTGAACTCTGTTGATAGTGTCCTTGGTGTATCATGTCAATTTCCATAAAGTTCAATTTTATTCTTTTTCTTTTATTTTTGGAGCTTTGAGTGCCTTGTCTATGTAGCCATTGCCTGGTCGAGGATCAGGAATGCTGGTACCCATGCTTTCTTTAACCCTTACTTTTGTGTCTTTGATTACTGAGTTGGTTCTTGTATATGGTATGAGGTAAGTATACTAGTTACCATAAACCTGGAGGCTTTAATCAACAAAAAATATATTCCCTCACAGTTCTTGAGGCAAGGTTTCTGAAACTAGTTTAACAGGTTTATGTTCCTTCTGGAGGTCCTCGGGCATAATTCAGTCTGTTACCTCTAGCTTCTGGGGGTTGCTGCCATTGCTTCTCTTGAGACTGCACCACTGTCATTGACACTGAAGTGGTCATCTGCTCTGTCCTTCTGATTATGTCCTGTATGTCCCTCTCACCCAAGGCCTGCTTTAGTAGGCCAGCACAAAAGTTCCACACCCCACAAGCCCTCAGTTATTCATACCTACAAGGTATCTGTAAATATGACATGAAATTTTCAGGTGGAGAAGCCTACCACAGAAGAGAGACCCCACTATGTGTACATGTGGATATCTAGTTGCCTCAGAAACATGGTATTAAAAAAGTCTGTTTTTATTCCCATTGAGCTGTCATGTATAATTGTCAAAAATCAGTTGGCTATAAATATGTAAGTTCACCCTCCATTCCCCAGTTTTCAGTAATTTGAATCTTCATTTTGTCCTAGTTGGCCAGAGAAAGGTTTTTCATTTTCCAAAGAGTCTAGTAGCTGATTTTTTATCATTGATCTTTTAACTTTGTTGCTTTTCTGTATTTTCCACTTTAATTTATTTCAGTTCTAGCCATCATCATTCTGCTTTCTATGAGGTGGTGTGTGTGTTTCAGTCTCTTTTGTTGTTATCAGCTTAAGGGGTGAGATGACTCATTTGTGATTTCTTTCTAACAGTTATTTACAGATAAAACACCCTCAAAATTCCCACTAAGTAGTCGAACCCCTTGAGTTTTTGAAGCTCTCTCTCTCTCTCTCTCTCTCTCTCTCTCTCTCTGTGTGTGTGTGTGTGTGTGTGTGTGTTTTCTCCCTTACTTGTCTTAAAATATATTATTTTAATTTCCCTTGTGATTTTTTTCTTTGACTTTTTGGTTATTTCAGCATATATTGTTCAAGGTCCACCCATCTCTGAATGCTCCTTTTATCAATAATTTCTAATTTCATTCTATTTTATTTGGGAAATGTACTGTCAAAGATTAAAGTTTTCTAAAATGTATTTTGTCTATCCACACATGATCTTTTCTGGATAATGTCCCCTGAAAACTTGAGAAGAATGTGTGTTTTACTTCTGTGAGATGGAGTATTCTACTGATGTCTACTAGGTTAGCTGGCTCACAGTGTTGTCAAGGCCTCCTGTTACTTTGTTTATCTGTGTCTAGCTGTTCTATTGTTAGCAGTGGTGTACTGATATCTTTAGTTATTAGGGTTAAATAATCCAGTTCTTTTGAGTTTATAAGTTTATGCTGTATGTGTTTTTGCATTCCATTGGAGGGTGCACTTTTCCCTACTTGGAATGCTTTGACCTTAATTAATTCCATTGTGTCTTAAATATATACAGCAATATTCCAAGTGTATTATGTACTCAGTTGTCTTTGAAAAGGCAATTTAACAATTAATGTTCTACATAGGGTTTAGAAATAGAGTCTAGGTAAAGAGCCAGAAAATAAATGTTTAGGCTTGTGAACTGTGTGGTCTGTCAAAATATTCAACTCTGCTACTGTTCTGAGCAAATAGACAGATAAACTGTAAATGAACAGAGTGTAGTACAACCCAGTGCACCCTTATTTTCAACAGCAGACCAGGGTCTGGGCTGCATTTGCCAATCCTTGATCCACAGAAACACTTTCCAACAAGATACTCATTCACAGGATGCTTTTAATCAGTATCACCCCTTGTGGTCTTTCAGACTCTTTCCTCTGCATAATTCCAGCAAGTAATTTGACATTACAAGCTTTGCACACATTCAAGGTTTCTAATCTACCAACTCATGATGAATTTATTCCCAAGGGGAGGAACTTTCCTTCTTTAATATCTATTTCTGAAACAGCTACAAAAAATATCCCCACATTATCTTTACAGTCTCTATGTCACTGGAAACTTGAATATTGACATTTGCCATTTAATGAACTTAAGACAACCTAATTTTCTTATCCTAAACCCAAACTGACTTGATGTATGTATTCTAATGAGTCACATCTGTGTTCAGGGTACAGCTCTGCAAGTCAACTTTAAAAGAGCACCCTAAGATCTACTGTACTTGTCTAGAATGCACGAGACTCTTCTGTTAGGAAGTATGTGGCAAGTTCTGAGCTGTCAAGATGCCAAAAGTACTCCTGAGACTTCAGAGGTGCAGAGCAAGGAAATGGTGCCATGCCAGTCTACAAGTGTGACAACTAGAAGGTGGAGCTAATTGGTGACTGGCTGTTTGCTGGTGTGAAGTCTGCAGCAGAGACTAAGTGAATGAAGTAATAGGGTGACAGCTTGCTGAGAAGAGTTCTATAATGGGGACAGGTTAGAGCTGCATGGATACCTTCATGCCCTGGGAGGAAATGAGACACGGATGTGAGGTATTTATCATGATGTTTTTATCCCATGACACATTTCTTCCATAGGCTTCGAATCCTGCTACACACTTCCTCAGGGAGGAAGCAGTGGAGGGTGAGGTTATCTGAGTTTAACAGACTGAGAAATGATGGCCCGCCGTCACTTAGTGACAACAGTGCTAAGCTTATTTGCTTCGGCACTGGAGCTCCTTTGGGGACGAGACCTGGACATCTTCCCAAGCTGTCTGCCTTCAACTGTGTTACAGCAACAAGTATTTATTGAACTTTTGTTGTGTCTGGAGAGAAGGATAAGAAGATAAAGCAGTTACTGGTTGTGGCAAGCTTATCAATTACCAGGCACTGTGCTGAGGGCTTGAGAAATGTTAGTTCTTAATGCTGGTGGCCAGGACTAAAATGATCCCCATTTCAAGGATGAAGAAACTGAGGCCATGAGGGGTTAAGGACTTGAACTCTCTTTTTTTCTGATTCCAAGGTTCTTTTGACTGTGTCTTCAGGTCCTGAGCTAGCGCTGTTTTGTCTGTCTGGCAGCTACATTTTATACTAATCCTAGTGGAACCATTCTGGTTTACTGGATGGTATCTTGCAATTCATAGCGGCCTTATTTAGGTTAAAGGCTGAATAGGTGAATGAATTCTTCCATGTCTTCCAATGATAAGTCACTTGCCATGACTCACATTGATGAACTGGTTTTTATGGACAATGGCCACCCACATCTTGCTCCTTTCTTCTTCTAAATACAGTTAACTCCCCTGAGAAAATCTGTGTTCCTAAATGCTATGTGAGTTGGAAGGGCCAAAAATGTTTTAATAGGCAGAATTCTAAATCCTTCTTCAATACTTCCTGTTACCCAATGGAATAGCCTTGTATAATTCCCTCTCCTTAAAAATATTATATATGTAGATTTGATTGAACACATTATATGCATATATGAAATATTTATCTACACACATGCATACACACATATAATTCTCTAAAGGAAGCCAGATAGATGAGTTTGGATGTAGATGCTGACTGGCATCTGAATTATTGATATTTTGGTTGTGATCCTTAGCATTTAACCTCTGAACTATTGCTCCATCCTAAATTACATACTGTGTGTGTATGTGTATGGAAGTATATGTCTTAGGGTGTGTACAGAGGTCAGAGGACTACTTGCATAAGTCAGTGTGTTTCTTTCAAGATATCTGTCCCAAAGGATGGAACTCAAGATGACTTTCACCTCCAGAGATGTCTTGCTGGCCCTTCCTCTTTATATTGGTGGGACTTGTGATTATGCTGGTCTCTCAGTCTCATGGTTAGATCACAGTATTGGGAAAATATGAAAGAATTCCTGAGGTATAAACAATGACTCAGTTTAGTTGTCTGAAAATTAACCAGAAGGAAGATATTCTAGATGGGTCTGAGTTGAGGTGAATGTCTTCCAAATAGGGCTGGTCCATTCTGAAGAGATGTAGTCCCTTGTTGACTTGAAAAATCCCTTGAAAAGCTGCCATGCAGTGAAATGCCACACAGCAAGGATAGACATACTGAAGAGGACATCTAGCTGATACCTACTAAGAAAATGAAATTCAACCTTGGGATTGACCAGCAACCAGATAAATTCCAGGAAGAAATCCAGCTCAGCCAATAGTTGGATTTAGCCTGGTGATATGCTTAGAAGAGAACCTCCTGATGGTGTGTTTGGATTTCTGACCCATGGGAACTGTGAGGCTGGTAGTGAGAGATTTATTTTTTTTTACACCATTAAGGTTGTGGTAAGTTGTGTCCAGCTAACACAGAAGGATATCTAGAGAGAGGATCTCTTTTTTGCTCTCCAAACCCATCGTCCAAGCAGCATTCAGAGTGCCCTTTCATTACTGCACACAAGAAAATGTCTCTCCTGCAGAAGGCTCTCTATGGGCTTCACCTTGACTAGCATCATCTCCCAGCAGACTTTGCAGCACTGTATATATCATGACTTTTGCTCTGCTCGCCCTTCCTCCCATATGTTCCCACTCTATGCCAGGGTCTCCCTTCACTTTCCAGATGATACCACCAAACACATCACAGATATGGAACTTTCACAGTGCTCTCCCTGAGTCTGCATGATACCTAGGCTGGATGATTTTAGACTTGCCCTTCATGTTGCATTTTCATAGAGGCCATTCTTAATTCCCCATCTCACTTGGAATCTTTGATTATAGATTTACTCTGGTGTCTCAGAGGTTTGTGGTCATGCATGTCTGTGTCTATCTAATTATTGCCTCCATCTCCTTCTATTAGAACCTCAACTCCACCAGGTTAAAGGGAGAGTGCATTGCACTTCCTCCAAAATACTAAGAATCCTTAGTGGAGCTGGTGTGTAGCTCATTCATGCTAATGATCGATAAATTTTGTTTCCTTCTAGAACATCAGGAATTGCTCTCAGTGTCTCCTGGCAGCATATGAGCATGTGACTCATTTGGCAGGGCCTGACAAATTAATACTTCTGGGCAGAAACTTTTAAGGGGTAGTGTGTAAGTATCAATCTCTGTCTGTCTGTCTGTCTCTCTCTCTCTCTCTCTCTTTCTCTCTGATATAGGGCCAGTAATGGCTGTCAAATACAGAATCATGGACAAAATTTTGGTTATGGAAATATAAATTGATTTAAATTAATGTCAAATTAAAATTAAGTTCCTTAGTCACACCAGTAGTATTTTAAGTGCTCAGTTGCCACCCAAGGCTAGGTACCATTTCCCAAGTAGACTTTTTCTTTTATCACAGTTAGACCTCTTGGACAGAGCTACTGGAAGTGCTTTCTGAATGAGGAAGCTATGGAACATAGGCAGTTTTGTTTCTTTGTTTTTTGTTCTGTTACCCATCATATAGGTTTGCTATTGCAGCAACATTAGCTTATCCCAACTGACTGGTGAAGTCATTGAATAGTTTATGAATAATTTCATGAAGGGGTTGGATAAGAAAGGGGCAAGGAAGAGGTACTAAGAAAGAGGAATTACACAAGAAGAAACTTGGATCTGGGAAGTTGACAAGATCCCTAGGAAGGCCAGCATTTATATGGGGAGCCTTGGATGAGGAAGAGACATGGAAAAGTCAGGACTAAGCCTTGGTACAGAGGGGAGGAAAGGGTAATTGGTAGACTCCATTCTCACTGGACTCCTGGAGTTTCTGAGCCATTATGATTTGTAGAGTGCACAGCTTGAATCCAGTTCAGTACCTTGACATGCTACATCTACGATCCACACCATCTGTCAGCTGGGCATAGAGAACCTACTTGAGACAGTTACTAACTCACTAACAGCCCAGATGGACTTCAGCAACTAGGCTACTGTCCTCAGTGTCCCAGAAGATACACTATTCTCTTTACTAAAGCCAGCGCGAAGACAGTTGCCAGCTTCAGTTCACTTCTTCTAAGGGAATCCTTGTAAGAGAAATAGTTCCTTTACTCTGAGAGGGCCACAATACCCCACGGATAAGAAAAGCACAAGAGCAACTATTACCTCTACTTCTCAGGAACACATAGTGGGAGATAGCCTGGATTTAGACAAAGAGCTCCAGGTATGCCCCTTCCAAAGTGCATGGGTGATGTGACTCCTTCATGCACTTCCTGGATAGGGAAATTAATGAGATTCATGACCGAATGTTCATGCAATGAAGAGAGGAAAAAAGATAAGAGCAATATTTAATATTCAAAGAGTCTGAATCTCAAACTCTAAAATATATCCACGGAATAAGCAGTAAATACTTGAAATTCATGGAAATGTTGAGATAGAAGAGGCTGTTACCAAACTGGGGAAGAGTTGAAGAGGTTTTGCATTGGCTTTCTGAGGGTTCTTACTTCAGAAAAGGATTTTATTATTTGTAGCCAAACAGTATTGGATTCTTCAATGAGCCTGTTACCCCAGGACCGTGACATGGCCATCCCTTGATGATCTTTGCAAGTGTTACAGGTTGAGAGATACTTTAAGAATTCACTCTTGAATACTCTCCAGTTTCATCCTTTAAGCCCCAAGTTGATGAAACATAAAATAACCATTAAAACAAAACAGAAAGACAATGTGATATTTTTAAAGCATTTCTAGCTTTATAATTATTTCATGGATGAGAAAGCCATTATCTGATCATACCCAGAAATGTAAAAATTATTTGTTTCAGACAAGCAGCCCTGGTCCTGTTATAGGTTTTGATTAAAATGAAAACTTACCACATTTCACTCCTCAAAATATGATAGCTTCATGGGCAATTGATGTCAGCTAGTTCCACTGTTGCATCTCTAATTCCAAAGCTTATAATAATATTTTTTTGGAGTCAAACATGACATAATGCTAGAACTCCTTGAGCTGGCAAAGATGATAAAGTGTTTTGGCTGCGGCAGGTGCTTTGCAAAATCCTTTATTAAAAAGAGTTGCCATGCACATGCTCAGAGTGTGATGGATTGTGGAGAAATTAAGAGTGACACACTGTACACTTACAGCATTAGAATTTTTTTCACTAACTGAAGCAATGGGAATGATCTCCAAACAGAATCTGGCTGGAGCTGGACAAAAATGGCTGCATTCCACAATACTGCAGAGGACAGAATTTTGACCCTGAGTTTTGACAAGAATGTTTGAATTAAACTATGAGTTGACAGCAAAAGGTAACTGACAAGATTTAATTAAAAGCCTAACTCTTCAGTTATTCATTGACTTCTATTTCCATTGTGATTCATCAATATTTTCCCTTTCTTTTTTAATGTATAATGTGTAATGTAGCTGTCCTGTGACAGATTTCAGAGTGGATGGCTTCTAGATATCACAAGTATTCAAGGCATTGTGTCAATGATGATAGTTGTAGTATGTGTGTTGTGTTATATATGTATGTTGTGTCTCTGTTGTATGTATATGCATGTATGTTGTGTGTATGGTATATGAATGGTGTGCATATATTTGGTGTTTGTGTATGTGTTACAGAGTAGTCTTTTTGTACACTGATTAGATATGCTGCTCTCATTGGTTTAATAAAGAGCTAATGGCCAATATCTAGGCAAGAAGAGGTTAGGTGGGACTTGCAGACAGGGAATAAGAGAGCACAGGGATGAAGAAGGGTGGAGTCACCAGGAGAGGCAGGGAGAAGGAAGATGAATATGCCAGGTTGAAGAAAGATACTGAGCTATGCTGAAGAACTTAGATAAATATGGGTTAATTTAAGTTGTAAAAGCTAGTTAGTAACAAGCCTAAGCTATGGGATGAACATTTATATTTAATATTAAGTCTCCATGTTGTTTACTGGGGAGCTGATGGTACCAACTGAAAAACCCTTCCAACAAATGGTGCTTAACATCCTGGACCACATACATATACATAACACCTAAGAAAGTTTAAAGAAAAAAAAAGTTTGGAAGACAGAGTCAAATGCAGCTTCCTGGTGACTGAAGTCTCTTGGACTGGATTGGCTTAGCACACAGAGATTGCCTTTGGGCTGGAGCCAGCCACTGGTGCATGGCACTGACACCAGGTGCTTAGTTGAGCCACACTGGTGGCTGACATAGCAGTTTAAAATTCATCTCATGGGACCAGAGAATACTACAGATGCTCAGTAAAGACAGATCCAGATGGAAGATGCCTCTAAACAGGTTGCAGTGTGTTTAAAAATGTACAAAGGCATGATAAGGAAAGGAGAAAGGGTATAGTCATAAAAGAGAATAGTTTAAAAATAAAGTCTTTAAAAAAAGAGTAAAGTAATATAAAGGGAAAAAGCCATGTAAAGATGGAAAGTACACAGGAAGTCTTGATCCTATGTGCTATGTGGTGTCTTTAAGTTTTTGATTGCTAATGAATGAACAATAGCTGGGAGAGACATTATGTTATAGAAATTGCTAAATTAAACCAACCAATATATTTTTAAAGTGTCTTGACTTCAAAATGGAAGTCAAAAGCTGGGTTGCTCTGGGGAAGAGGTTATGCTTTTGTTCCCACAGAAAACAAAAGGCTACGGATTCATTCAGGGTTGGAGCAGATCAGGTTTGAATGAGAAAGATCCACTGAAAATCCTGGCTACAAACATTAAAAAAAATAACCTAAAAAATCTATAGGACAGACGATATGTATTTTACCTGCTCAAACATAAAACAAAAAGTCATCTTTGGCTGACTTGTGTACAGTGCACAATTTATACTTGTATTAATACAGATATGTATGTTACCTTTGGAAGTTTATATATTGTAAGAGCAAAGGAACCAGATACCAATAAAAATGGATGGCCCAGGGGTTGGGGATTTAGCTTAGTGGTAGAGTGCTTACCTAGCAAGCACCAGGCCCTGGGTTTGGTCCTCAGTTCAGGAAAAAAAAAAAAAAAAAGGATGGCCCAGGTGAGCTAACATCTAACATCTAACTGCCTCTGTTGCTGTTTCCTCAGAGTTCTGCATTCAGAACAGCTTCAAGGCTGCTGACTGAGATGGTCCAGCCTCACAGACAACTCCAGTTAGGACTTGACCATTATCTTGATCTTTCTCAAGGTCCCCCAAAGGTTACGGCACCTCCAGACAACAAGCAGCAGTCTGGAGAAAACAATGTCTGCATTCTGAGGAGATAGGATATGGATATTTGCCATCATTTGAGGAGGGGGTAGTTACGAATTGTTATTGGTCATGGCCAGGAGAAAAGCTAAACAAAAAATTTAAGGATCTTTTTCTTAAAAAAAAGGGAGTATATAGGAATGTTAGAAAAATGAGGGTAGATTATTGAATCTACTTTAATCAATAAAAACATCAACTATTAATCTCAAAATATTTTACATGGGTATGGATTTTGCTTTATTGATACAAATTAAAATCATTTTTGTAATACTGTATGTATGTTTCTATTCTTGTTTGGGCTATTGTGCTTATGCAGCTCATTTAAAACAATGTATAATTAAAAATACAAGTTAATAGTCATCTATAATATTCAAACTTGTAGTCATATTCAGTATGTTTTCAAGTTTAAACAAATCTATTTAGATAGATATACAGATAGATAGATGGTCTTCAAACACCTCAAATACCTACAGAATATTGCATTTAGTATGTTTAATTACCTGAGGCTTTTCATCACAGTGAGACACTTCTGCTCCCGACAGCACCAATCTATTTTGGAGATGATGATGGGCATTGAAGAACCTTCATATAGAGTTCACTTTCTTGTGGCAAAAGCTAGTCATTGGGCAAGGAACTGCCCCTGCCTCGACTGCTGACAGAATGCTGTTCAAGCTGGACTAGCAGAATGCAAAAGAAAGTGACTGCCAAACTTTGCCAAGACAAGGTAGGGCAGTCCTTCAAAATCCCCTGATTCCTAGAAATGTCTGTCAGATAGATATACTAGGCCTGTAAGGTTCCCTGCCCTCTCCTCCTCATGATACACCTATCACTCCTATTTCCATAAGTCAGTATTTAGTCTTATTGTTTTTCTCTAGCAGTGTGGCATCACCACTGGCAGGTCCATGATTTCCTGGCTGAATGATCTTGGAGAAATTCCAGAACTCCATCTTCCCTTTAAACCCCTCAAAATGTTGTTTGAGGAGGAGGCTGCACATAGTGGCGATATTCAGTGAATGCCAGCTGTGAATATTTACCATTATCATAGTTATTATCCATGAGTTGAGACCTGAACTCACTCAGGCTCATGCAAATGTCATTTGTAGAATTCTCAAATTGGTAATAAAACATAAAAATATCTGAAGAGTTGCCAGCCATCTATCTCAGGAAAACCGGGGGAGATCAATTTATTCTTATACTCCTTAGTAGTTTAAGTGTTAGGTCAAGTGATAGCAGAGAGGACTAGACAATGGGAATAAAGAAAGGTGGAAAAAATGGCAGATGCAGTAGAAGGGGAAATTTTCTACAGTATAGAATAATAAGAGGTGAGTGTGTGACTTGAAATACATTTTTAGTTTTGCTCCTTAAACTAAGAGTACCACCGCTTGTGATGAAAGAAAACCTTATATCCTCACTTACACATTCTCAAAAGGTACTTTCAGGTACTTTCTTGTCACCACAGTCTTACCAATGAGCTAGAAATGCACTTGTATGAGAATCTTATCTAACTTTTAATCTATTCAAACTGCCCAAGGATGGCAAATAGACTTCATCATATATAGCACTTTCTCCAATGATTTGATTAACAGCCATTGTATGTTAGATTCCTACATCCACACCAGGATTCTCCTGTGCCTCAAGTATGGGAGTGCAGAACAGAGGTTTGAGTCATATATAGTTGCCCCTCTTGTGGCCATTATCAACAGTGCTTTGCCTTAGATGGTTCTCATCTTGCCTTGAGTTCACTCTTGTATATGAATATTTCCCCCTTACTCAACACTTCTTGAGGAATTTGGAAGATTTTTTTTTTCATTCTCTCTTTGATCAAAAGTTCCACATGAACACCGTGTATGCTGTATTATGATTATATGTTGGGCAATTGATATCAGGGGCTGAAATTAAGGTGTTTGAGCAAGTAAAGGTAAGGCACACATGTCCCCTTTTCCACTGAGGTTTTGGTCTCTCACCACCTAAAGCAAAAACTTTATCAAGTCACAGAACTCCCAAGGGATCATCATTTTTTAAAGGAACTCCTGTATTTCCCATGCATGGGGAAGGAAGAGGTGTAGTATAGTTTATGGAGAACAGCCTCTGAAACACACAGTGCCCCGATTTGTATAGTTCAGCATTGTTTGCCCTGTCTTAAAAAGTGTTGGGAACAACAGGGTGGAAACAGTAGACCTTTTGAAAGGAAACACACATTTATTGCTCTCCACAGGAGTTATATTGAAAACGGTGTTCCAAGCTAGGGTGCACAAGAGCCTAGATCTGAAAATATCATATCGAGCTTGGAAAATGATCAACTAAATAGTGGTGCCATTCAACTTGCCCTGTTTGCTGTTGCTTCTGCCATTCAGGCTCATGAAAAAGCCACAAAGAACCCACATGGCAGGGCACGCTGTCAACAGTTGGGACAATTACAGAAGCTTCAGGCATGCCTTGATACATGGTTGAGAAAGAGGCTCTACATTGGGTTGTGCAGAGTGAAGGTGTGTGAAGGTGCAGCCGGAATCATCTCAGCCCTCTCAATTTCTCTTGGTGATTCAGAAGAAGGCATAACTGAGGTATGCACTCATCAAATCAGTCACTGAGATGTTGCTTTGCACCACTACCTGGAGGATCATGCTTGTTCACAAAAAGGATACAAGATAGATTCACCCTATCAATCAACTAGGTCAATGTTTTTCTGCTCCAGCACTCAGGCTGCTTCAGAACCGGTATGTGTTTTTTTTAGCTGGGAGCTGTTCTGTGCAAGGGGGCTATTTAACAGATATCTGGCCTGTACCTTTAATAATCTACTACCTACTCTGAACTTTTAAAAATATTATTTTTTGTGTGTTTGTATGAGTGTTTGGCTTTGTGTATGTATGTGTACCATATGCTTGCTGGGTGTCCCCAGAGGCCAAAGGAGGGCATCAGTTCTCCTGGAACAGGGTTGTAAGCTGCCATATTGGTACTAGGAACACTAACCTAAGTTCTCTACAAGAGTAGTCATTGCTCTTAACTGCTCAGCCATCTAACTACAGCCTCTCTGAATTTTGATAACTAAGTTGTCTACAGTTATTGTCAAAAAATCACCTTTTGTTAGGACTATTGGATCAGTTTTTCTTTTAGTTACTTGAGGTTGAAAGTGGAAAGAGAATCTGGCATGCACAGCAGGAACAAGAGATCTTGTCTCAAGGTAGAAAGTGAGGACTGACAAACAAGGTCCTCTGACCTCCACAAAGTGTGTCATGACATGCGTGTGCCATCCTATAGGCAGATGTAGGTACAGTTTTTTCTCTCCCATTTGGAAGTTGGGGATCGCATCAACACAGGACTCTTGGTTATGCAGTTTCACAAGTTCTATGCATGGACCTTGTGTTTTCTCACATAGAACAGCCTTTGAGATGTTTGTATCTGTCTCGAGACACAGTGTTATAAGAATTTTCATTAGTATTTTAAATCCCTTTAAAGAACACAGGATTTTAATTTTGAGAATATCAGCTTACATTCATCAGAGTATTTTTATATAGACAAATAAGTCTACACATACTAACAAGTCACAGTCATATATCATGGCAGAGCTGGCAGTATATCTAAATTGGAAATGAGTTACATAATAAATGAAAACATGAATAAGTATGTCCCTAATGGTATCCTTTTGGGGGATTGTAATAAATTGGAAAAAAAGAAGAAGTACATGCTGTGGGAGTTAGATATATAGTACATTCTACCTGACAAAATACCTTACCATGCATGGATTTACAAGGATGTGTAGCCCACTGATGTTCTCATTAATCTGGATTTAAAAACATCTTGATGAAAAAGGCAAGGGAAAACATACAGAATCCTCATTGGCATTAACTGAATAATACAGCAACATGAAAGATGCAGTGTTGCAAGCTTTCAGTCAAAAATCTTTCTGCTGTTTGGTACCAGCCATCCCTTCTGTTCGAGTCAGCTACTCCTCATTAGCTTAGTAGATCGAGATGTTGTGGTGAGGGGAAAAAGACGGGTCAATGAGTTCAAGGTGTTTTCTTTGAAATTCACTGATATATTCTCTCTGATACAAAGACAATCACTAAGTCAAGTTATTTTTACAAAGCAAATTGATCACTAAACAATTCAGTAGGAAAAGGTAGTTGTTAGTAAATGTAGTCCTTCTGTCTGGGTGGAGGAGCACCCAATCACCTCAGTGTTGTACTTAGATTGGGTAATTTAACTAGTAGCTAGTAGTTCTATTATGCCTAATAATCACATTATTTTTCCCATCGAAAAAGCAAGGGGATTTTCTACTCCACTTAGAATTATTCTCAAAATGCTGACAGTTCTTTTTATGCTACAGTGTGCTTTATGTCTCTTTCACAGTTAAACAAAGCCTTTCTATTTGAATTAATGAAATGGTGGACTTTTTAATTCTCCATGTGTTTGGGGGTTTGCTTGACTGTGGCAGTATCCACAAGACCTGCATAAATTCAAGCCAGATAGGATCTCAGCACTGAGATGGGGAAGTGGACACGAGATTCCATGCCTTACCAAGAAGCGACTTGCAACTGATACCTGCTGGCAGAGGGAAAATCGATTTTCTCCAATAGAGAGTCACTGGGTTTATCAGTCACGCTCCATGAGAGGCCCCATGCCCAGGAAGAGTTGGCCAACACAAACCAAACTGCATGTTGTTTTTGTTAGTTTTTATGTGTGTTTGAAATAGCATATGAGAGCAAGCACCTGAAAAAGTAAGAGTGAGAACACAGGAATATGTAGAGTTAGTTGGGTGAGTAGAAGTGTGGGGAGATTCGGGAGAGGTGGGGGAAGGGAAAACATTTAAGTAATAATAAAAACAATTCTTGTGCTGAAATGGCCCTCCACTGTATTGAGATAGTAATTAATCATGCTTCTATTCCTAGTAAAATTGCCCATTCCTGTTTTGTGGTATCTTTAGAACATTGGTCCAGGACACCCACCCCTCTATACTCAGAATATGTAATCTGAAAATACCAAGTCCTCCACATAAAATATGACATCATTTGCATATAATGCATTCACATCCTCACATGTACCTTAAATTACCTTCTGATTACTTATGTCATACAATGTGAATATTACAGAAATAATTGTCTAGTATATTACTTAGAGATTAAGACAAGAAAAACCATCTGCATAAATTCATTCTAGAAATTCGTCATTATTTTTTTCCAATATTTTTCTTGTCTCTGTAAGCCTGAATACCTAGTGGTAGAACTCATAGGAGAATGACTCTATCAGTGTTCATTGCAAAACAGTCCCAAATGGAAGCAATCTACTTATGAATAGATAAAACACTGCATTAAGAATGAAACTCTACTCAGATAAATAAAGAATGGAGTCTTGTCATTTTCAGCAACAGCTAGAGACCATTATTTTAAGCCAAACCCAGAGAGACATGTACTACATGAGCTCCCTTCCATGTGGAAACTGAAAATGTTTATCTCATTGAAGCTGATATAAAATAGTGGACAGAGGATCAGGGAGGGTGAGGAGACGTGGGAAAATAGTGATCAATGGGAGTTAAGTTAGGCAAGACTAGGAGTCTCTAGCATGCTATGGCACAGTCAGGTGATTTAGCATAATAATCTATAAGGTGACTACATATAATAATGTACTGTACATCTCAAAAAATAGAAGAATTTTGAAGTTATACACCATAAATAATAAATGTTAGTGTAGACACACTTACTCTGATTTGAGAATTATAAAAGATATACATATATCAAAAATTTTATGGTACCTCATTACATAATTTTATGTTTTTATTTATTTGCTAAAAACAAAAGGGAAAATTGTCTTATAAATCAGGGTTTAAAATATTGAGACTCTAGGTTTGTGTGGGGTATGTTGGTTAAATTAGATATGTCAGTACTCAAACATCAAAGGAGATAAAAACAAATATAAGCTATATAGGAGAATAAGTCATTTGCTTAAGTGAATTGAGATGCTCAGTGGCAGAACCAGTACATGATTGAGGCAGTCTGGCTCCAGGGAAGGCACTTTCAATCATTACACTATGGTATACAGCCTATTATGGCCCCGCCATTATGTGGAAATTAATGAGGAGAGAAAGAAGAAAAAGAACAAATGACAAAAAGATGATATTTATCACTGCTCTAGTCAGAAAAGCAAGGAAATAGAATCAGCCTAGATGTCCGTCAATAGACAAATGGATAAAG